>NW_026596147.1:14114425-14114573 GCF_907164565.1 Psammomys obesus | reverse complement strand
TCCTTCCTTCCTTCCTTCCTTCCTTCCTTCCTTCCTTCCTTCCTTCCTTCCTTCCTTCCTTCCTTCCTTCCTTCCTTTTTCTTTTTTGGTATGTTTATTTGTCTATCTATCTATCTATCTATCTATCTATCTATCTATCTATCTATCT
>NW_026596147.1:14019490-14114415 GCF_907164565.1 Psammomys obesus | reverse complement strand
TCTATCTATCTATCTATCTATCTATCTATCTATCTATCTATCTATCTATCTATCTATCTATTTTAATCACAGGTCATTCACTTGTATCCATTGATAGGGGAAGTCCTCCTCCCCTTCCATCTGATCCTAGCTTATCAGGTTTCTTCAGGACTGGCTGCAAAGTCCTCCTCTGTGGCCTAGCAGGCCTGCTCCTCCCTAGGGGGGAAGGGGAGGGGAGGTCAAAGAGCCCGCCACTGAGTTCATGTCAGAAACAGTTCCTGTTCCTCTTATTAGGGTACTCACTTGGATACTGAGCTACCATGGGCTACATCCGAGCAGGGGTTCTAGGTTATATCCATACATGGTCCTTGGTTGGAGAAACAGTCTCATGGAAGACCCCTGTGCCCTGATATATTTGGTCCTTGTGGGGCTCTGTCTCCTCTAGGTCATACTAACTCCCCTTCTTTCATAAAATTCCCTGCTCTCTGCCGAAGGTTTGGTTATGAGTCTCAGCATCTGTTTTGATACACTGCTAGGTAGAGTCTTTCAGATGCCCCTCTAAACATAAGTTATCATTAATATTATTCTGGAGGACAAAAAGAATCAATACTTACTACACAAAACTCCATAGGGATTGATACAATCATGAAAACTATCTAGAAACATCATATGATGGGCATTTTCTAGCTATTTATTAATGGAAAAAAAGAACATTTCAGTTCTTGGAAATGCCAGTCTTCCTTTGCATATGATTAACAGAATTCTCATCTTACTTATGATATATGTTTTCCTTCTACATAATTGTTAAAACAAGATACAAATGTATTCAAACAGCTTATTAATTTAGCCCAAATTTTATTTAATTATAACTGTTAACACAAATTCAGAAAAAGCATGTCTTCAGAAATTTAATTTATTTTCTCTAAAGCATTTTAATGACTATACAGCTTTACAAACTTGTGCTGTCTTTAATAGTCCATTTGCATTATACTTAAGTAAAATATTTATCAGATTGTAGATTCTCAGCACTACTTAAATGGATGTTTCTGCAAGAAAATCAACTCCAAAGACCAAATAAAATAGTGCTTAAAATTTTAAACATGTTTATAACTTTGGGACCTACTATAATATTTTCTTTGGGAGTTTTGATCCACAGTATCAGATGTATATATGGGATATATGATATATGTATCGTATTTATATTAATAACCAGAGAGAAAGGGAATTGTCTGTTTTAAGGAGAGACTCTGAAACATGTCGGCCCAATCCTGCACAGATGGCTACCTGTTTTTCTCATTATCCCTAGGGAAAGCTTTGCACAATAGTTCTGTGTAGCTGGCTTTAATCCAAACTAATCTAGCCCAAGCTGTGTTCAGCAAATCTGCATTATAGCTGGGTTTCTCCTTGCTCTCTATTCTCCCTTCTGTGAGAACGTTCCTCCTTGTTAATCAGCTAATTGGTAATGCTATTCATCAAGAAATAAAGCCCCAAATGGGGTGCTAGGTTGTAGTTACTGAGCTATATCTCCTTGCTCAACTGAAGCGTGTGATTTAGTTGAAATAATGACCAAATCTACAGCTTGACCAATGTATTTTTAATGAAACTCTTCCATACTTTTATTTTATTTTGTGAAAGGAATGTTATCATTGGGCCCCATTAACTTAAGGAGGAGAAAATGGGATCTGAGAAATTTGAAATATATAAGGTTAATTGAAATTGAGGTTCTGCATTTAAGCTGTTCTAAGACAATTTGGCAGCTGATGCCTATTTTGAAGGTGTGCAGTAGTTGTAGCTATAAAGATAGTATGCCCCCCTCCCCCCTGCTTGGCTTCGTTTTAATTTTGTTAAAGATATCATTAATTAAAATTTTATTTCTGTTTGGATCAATTTTCATTAATACAAATTAAGTTTGAAAGAAAACAGAGGCCTGAGCTTGAGTTCTTTTTGAGAGAGAAAGAGAACAGCAAGCATATCCCAACTTAAAAATGTTTTACAAGAAGATTTCAAGAGCCTTCTAGAAAACAGACTGTGTTCAAAGCCAGCCTGGGCATTTTAGGGAAGCCCTGTAACAAAATAAAAAGAAAAGGAGGGCTTAAAATATGGTCCGTGGTGGAGAACTTATGTACATAAATTAATAAATCTTTAATAAAAGAACATGATTTTCCTTTCTTGAAATAAAATACCACATGTTTCGTATTGTCTTATAATAAATATGGAGGTATGATAGGTTATAATTAACATTGCTATATTACCTAATACTTTATTCTTGAATGCATTCAGCTGGAAACTGATGGTGAATATTTGTGGGCTGTAAATATGTTATAAAACACATTAATATGTTTGTAATTGAATTAATTTATGTGGAGAGAAAATACTTTGCTAACAAATTCATATTAGCTCTATAAAATTACTTATTACTATTATTACTATTATTATTATCAGTTACTTTAGTGAACTAAGAAGTTACCAGTGTTGGTGAACAGTACTATGGGTTAGTATGTATAATCGGTAGCAGCTGAATAGTTTGTTCCTAGTGTAATTAGTACTAAACAATGACAGTAACTAACTCAAACTCTAGCTTTTCAAGAAAGATACTTGTGTGACCTTGGAAAATCTGGCTTAATTTCTTCTATTCATGCCTCTATTTACATGTATGTCAACTGGCAAGATGAAGTTTTTCTGAGGATCAGTTGACTTGATTCTCATACTTAGAATACAATGAATATACACAAGATATGTTTTTGTTTTTTGTGTGTTTGTGTTTAACACAAGTCATGTTTTAGATCATTTTTCACTTGCTAGCAGACACTTCCTTCCAGGAATTTGGAGATTCTTCCTTCTATGAGCTATAGAGAACAGAGTTTGGACTGCTGGGATGAATAAAAGCATTTGTGGCAAAACCTGACTTTGATCAGACTTTGATCCCGGAACCTATATGCAGGTGGAAAGAGAAAACTGATCACACGAAGTCCTTTGATCTCCACACGTGCACAGTGTCATGTGTGAACCTTCCACATACATAGTGCATACATATGCACGCAATGACAATAATAATACATCAAGAAATTAGAGTAATGGTGCTTTACTGGAGTGTTGGAGGGAACACGGACTATATACACTGTCTTTTTTTGCTCATACAGTTGTCTGCTGAGAGAGATGTGCTGTCCATCGTTCCGACTGTTTCAGTCCCATCTGAAGCATGTGTAAAGATTCATATTCCACTTCTCTGTGAATACAGAGAAACTCTGGGCTGCTTCTGGCCACATCTGTCTAGACTCCCCTACCACTGCTATTACCAGCTCCGGGTCCTCTTCATGCAACCGGACCCAGAATTCTTCTAAGTTTCTGGATTCACTACTTCAACCTGAAGTCTCTATGAAATAAATATGATAGCTTATGACACAAATTTATTATCAAGTTTAGAAATATGTAAACATCAGATAGCTATTGTATTTACTTTACATGAATTCTTTCCAGTTTCTGAAGGGATTGTAATGCAGTCCTTGGGATATGCATGTGAACGATTGTAGTGTGTATGTGTGTGTGCACATGTGAGTGTGAATGTGTACATGTTTGTGTTCATATCTGTGTGTGCGCGTGTGTGTGTATGGATTAGGGCTAAACATTCTGTTGTCTCATATTCTCTGCACCTTGACCAGTCATGGGTTCTTTATTCACTACATCTATAGCAATAAGCAGCTTCTCGATGAAGGTCGAGAGATATGAATTCTTTGGGTGTAATGAAAGTCATTAGGCATCTGTTTAACATTACGTTTATTTTAACACAGTAAAAGCAGTAGCTTCTGCCTTAGGGTTTATGACTTGTCTGGCCCTGGTTCTTGGCTCTGATCATGGAGCGAGTTATGGGTTTCACCTACAAGATTAAGTAAATTCTTTTTGAAGATAGTTTACTCAAATGTTCACAGTTATAAACCCTTTGCAAAAGCTAAAGAGAGTGAACCATTTGATTTAGAGGTTTTTCCACCCAAAGTTCTAGAGAAGCTCATTGTAAAAAGCAGCTCTTCTTAAGGGCTAACATAAAATTTTGTATGGGTTGCATTTAGGGAGAATTGTATGTTTTAAGCTTAAAAATTAGGTCATCAGGTAAGCTGCTGTCCCAGTTAGGTTTTGATAACATCCATCCAGACAACATCTAGACAACTATTATTAGGTGTTTGTAGTCTTGCTATGTAAAACTTCACCCACCCTCAAAAGCATCCAGTGGCTGCCCTGAGGTAAGAGTGAAAGATAACAAAGCTTAGGAATGGGAAGGAGGCAGAGCTCTCTCTTCATTGCTGTGTAGTCTAAACACAGAGGTACACTGCTTGTAAAGGTCAAGGAAGTTTTCCTATCAACATTAAAGAGAATTTCTGTGGTAATATTGGTAGTCTAGGGATGGGTTAAGGAGAGCAATGTACAAAAAAAACAAACAAATACACTTGAGGCAGGCGGAAATCCTTAATGTTCCCCTTATAAAGAGAGCCTGATTTTTACTTTAGCTAAAAGTCGCATAATTATACTAATTTAATATCTTCAATGAGTTTTAAGTCACAAAATAGTTATCTTATGCCCTTGATGGCGAATGAAAATCGTGTGTAATTAGCCCTAAATAGCAAGTTTGTAATAGAGCAAATGATTGTATCAGCAAAAATTACTCATTGAAGATAGCTATGTAACAGACCTACCAGTTCTTTTTAATGCTCAACTGTTTATTTTATTTTTTACCCACTTTTGAAATTTTTTTTATTAATTACACTTTATTCACTTCGTATTCTCCCTGTAGCTCCCTCCCTCTTCCCCTCCCATTCCCTCCTTTCCTCCCTTTTCTCCACGCATGCCCCTCTCCAAGTCCAAGTCCACTGATAAGGGACATCTTCTTTTCCTCCTTTCTGATCCTTGTCTTTTAGGTCTCATCAGGAGTGGCTGCATTGTCTGCCACAGAGGAAGAACTACCAGCTCTAACAACATGTACTAGCTCTGAAGCTCAGTTGTCCTTGCACGGAATGTTGACTCAGCTGCTATCCTAAACACTTCTAATCCATTTCTCCATACCATCTTTCAGCAGTGTCAGGAAATCAGCTTATACTTTTAGGTTGACCTTGAACCAGCAAGCATTTATGATGTCCTCTACCCACAACCTGACATGTGTAAGAATTAAGGATGCTGGGCTAGTTTTTCATTCTTCTTTAAAATTTACCTCATTCATGCACACAGTTTTATCTTTTGTTTTGCTACGACACTCTTTTTTTCTTCTTTCTATTTGTTTATATACTGTATCCTGGTTGTAATTAGAAGTTAGAGTTGAGGATGCTTTGGCTGTTCTGAGTTGTGATTTAGATTTATTGTTAGCCCAGGTCAACATTATACACACATATAGTTACATATAATTTGTTTTTTACTTTATTAGAAACATGCCATTAAAGTTAGCCATTAGAGTTATACATAAAATGATACATTATATAACTTTATTCATGGTTTCTCTGATTTTAGTAACTTCATAGTATAGTTCTTATAGAAACATGTGATCTATTTTGTGTACACATTATTCCTCCTCTACTTGGAACAGACATAGAATCTGATTCCCCTTATATCATCTTAAAGCTGTGGCCAATAAAGCATAGCCCATTGACCAATTTGTGCAACTACCTATTTTTATTAGCTTATGAGTGAGAGGTGGCTTGTTCATTTGAAAAGAGATAAAAAGTGTGTACATGAGAAGTAGATGGAATAAAGTGTCATTGAAGCACCTTTATGTACTATGTCTGATTGCTTTCATGCTATACCACAGTGGACTGAAACAATGTGACAGAGGCTGCACGTTGAAGTCTAAAATATTGACTGTTTATTCCCTAATGTGTTTATAGGGTAACAATGTGTTTACACTCTCCAGGCTTAGAAATAACAGTGTTTTGTTTTGTTTTTTTTTTTTCAGAAGGTTGTTTAGATTGGGAAACAAACGAAGATTAAATAACATTAGTAACTAAATTAAGCCAGTTGGAAGATTTTAACAATAGACACAGACAAGTCAGGAATTTTCATTTGGGTGTGTAGCTGAAAGTATCAGATTCATTCTCATTTCCGTTGTTTATTAAGTCTAGATTAAGCTTAAGAACCATAGGACAGAGTACAAGTGAAGATGATTCAACTTTGAAATAATTTATATAATGCTAAGAACTTTTTGCTTGAAAATGAAACAATCATCTTTTAAAAATATTCAATGGCAGGCTCTTTGACCTCCCCACCCCCCAAAGGAGGAGCAGTCCTGCTAGGCCACAGAGGAGGACTTTGCAGCCAGTCCTGAAGATACCTGATAAAACAGGGCCAGATGAAAGGGGAGGAGGTCCTCCCCAATCCGTGGACTTGGAAAGGGGCAGGGAGAAGCTGAGGGAGAGAGGGTGGGATTGGGAAGGAATAAGGGAGCGGGATACAGCTGGGATACAGAGTTAATGAAATGTAACTAATAATAATAAACTAATAAAAAATTGAAACGTTCGATATCTTTTTTAGAAAAACATCTAGCACAAGAACTTTTGTTTACTGGTATTTGAATGTTTTGAAGATGGTAGTGAGAGCCAAGAGCTTTTCCTTCTCTAAAAGTGAAAACCTGAGGAGACAGGTCTGTGGGAAAAGTGCTTGGTCAACAGGCACAAGGAGCTAGAGTCTAGATTTGCCAGGCAATCTAGCCAGCTAGACCTGATGAACATGTTTGGATCAAGTGAGAGACCCTGCCTCAATATAAATACATTCAACTGTCATAAATCTACAGCTCCTAAGTAATCTGTGATTAAAGGAAATCCTAAGATAATATTCTCCCCTAAAATTGAAGAATAAACAGATGATCACACAGATAAAAAATTATTTTCATTTGTTTACTTATTTTCTTTTACTTAAATGGACTTTTTATATATTTAAATGTTTTTTATTAATTACACTTTATTCATTTTGTATCCCCCCATAAGCCTCCTCCCCTCCCGATCCCACCCTCCCTCCCCTTTCTGCATGTATGCCACTCCCCAAGTCCACTGATAGGGGAGGTTCTCCTCTCCTTTCTGATCTTAGTCTATCAGTTCTCATCAAAAGTGGCTGCATTGTCCTCTACTGTGGCCTGGTAAGGCTGCTCCCCTATCAGGGGGAGGTGATCAAAGAGCAGGCCAATCAGATTATGTCAGAGGCAGTCCCTCTTCCCATTACTATGTAACCCACTTGGACACTGAACTGCCATGGGCTACACCTGTGCAGGGGTTCCAGGTCATCTCCACGAATAGTCCTTGGTTGGAGTATGAGTCTCAAGGAAGTTCCCTGTGTTCAAATTATCTTGTTCTGTTGCTCTCCTTGTGGAGTTCCCATCCCCTCCAGCTCTTACTATTTCTCAGTTCTTACATAAAATTCCATTTACTCTGCCCATCAGTTGGCCATCAGGCTCAGCATCTGCTTTGACAGTCTATACTGCAGAGGCTTTCAGAGGCCCTCTGTGGCAGGTTCCAAGGTTGTTTCCTGTTTTCTTCTGGCTTTCAGAGACCCTCTGTGGCAGGTTCCTAGGTTGTTTCCTGTTTTCTACTTCTGGCTTTCAGAGGCCCTCTGTAGCAGGTTCCTAGGTTGTTTCCTATTTTCTTTTTCTTCTGATGTCCATTCTCTTTGCCTTTCAGGATGGGGATTGAACATTTTAGTTAGGGTCCTCTCTTTTGCTTAGTTATACAATGTGTTCTGAGTGTAGCTTTCGTCCTACTTACTCCTCCCAGCTCCTTCCCACCTCCACTCCAATCCAGAGCCGCAAACTTTCTGTCTCTTCTTGGAAAACAAACAGGAATTGAAAGAATAATTATAACATAAGTTACCATACAATAATATAAATAAAAAACAAACATATCAGAATATTAGAAAACAATAAAACAAGAAAATGAGCCAAAGAAAAAGCACAAAAAATGCATATAGACACACACTCACAGGATCCCATAAAAACTTCAACTGGAAGAAGCCAGTTAGTGTGTATATTATATACACAAAGGACCTGTTAGGTAAAAACAAACAAACAAACAAACAAACAACAATAACAACAAAACAAAAAACCAAAAACTAAAACAAAACAAAAAACTCTACTTAATGTTATCAAACAAACAACCTCCAAAGAGGATGTCAATGTTGTTTTTTGTCGCACATCTACTGCTGGCCCTGGGGCCTATGCTTAAATGTGGTTTGTTTCCCCAGTGAGACTCCCTCAGAGAAAACTAAGTTTTAATTTGTAAGTGGCTACCAATTGGAGCTAGCTTCTGAGTCAAGGATGGCAGAATGTTTCTACTTCTTTTAACTCTAGGACCCAACTCATTCAGACCTTGAGGGCCCTGGCCATGTGGCTCAGTCTTTTCAGTTCATATGTGCACCAGCCCTATTGTGTCTAGAAGGCCTTGATTCATGTTTGTCTTGTCTTACATTCTTACTGCCTCCTCTTCTACAAAGTTCTTTGAGCCCTGAAGAGAGGGAATTGATGTAGACATCAATTTTAGGCTTGAGTGTTTCAAGATCTCTCTCTCTTTCTCTCTCTCTCCCTCTTTCTCTGGTCTTTTTTGGCTGTGGGTCTCTATATTTGTTCCCATCTGATGCAGGAGGAGTCTTCACTGATGATGGATGAGCAAGACACTGATCTCTGAGTATAGCAGAATGTCCATAGGAGTCATTTTATTGCTATGGTTCTTTAGTAGAACAATAATATTTGATTTCCCCTAGGTACCTGTAAGTTGGGTATCGATGCCATCTCACTGAATCCATACTCAGATATTGGCTGGTACTCTTAGAAGCTTTGTACCAATGTTACATTAGCATGTTCTGCTTATGGGTCACTATTGTGGTTGGAAAGGTTTGTGTCTAGATTGGTGTTTATGTTTCTTCTTTGGAGGCAAACTTTCTAGCACAAAGAACACTGGCCGGGAGTGGTGTTTGCTTTAGGTAGGCCGCCAATAACCTTGGTAAACAACCTGCATTGCTTAAGGATTTTCATGGGACCTCTTTGGCTAACAACTGCATTATATGTAACGTATTCCCAGAACTGGAACCTTTATTTGGTGATGAAAGATCTCCATTTGGAGCTCTGTATTCACTATTATTTAGATTGCTTTAATAAATGTATATATTGTTGGAAGAGTGGACTTTTTTAAGTTTCCATACATCCCCTCAAACGGCCTTTAGTTTTAGCTTTCTTCCTGCATTTCCTTCCTCACCATCCTGTTCCCTCTTCCTCTCTGATCCTCTCATTCTAGTGCCCTGCTTCATCCATACACAACTATAGAAACATCCATTGCCCCTCCTCAGTACCTCATTCTCTCCATAATCTTTGTAGTTATATCGATTGTAGATTGTTTATCAACAACTTAACAGCTAATATCCACGTATAAGTCATTACATGTCATATTTGTCCTTGCGGGTCTGAGTTTCCTCCTCAGGATTATTTTTGTATATATATTTGTAAATGTATTCTATACATTTACCTGGATAGCCATTACATAATTTCCTTTTTTTAAAAGATGGCTGAATAATATTCCAAGTAAACATACCACTTTTTTTTTCATTCATTCTTTTAGGGACATAATTTTTTGTTTTGTTTTGTTTTGTTTTTTCATTGATGGAGATTATGACTAGGATAACAATGAACATGTTTGAGCAAGTGTCTTTGTTGCAGGATGAAACATTCTTTAGGTTTATCCCAATAGTGGTATGGTTGGGTGTTAAGGTAGATTGATTTTCTTCTTTCTGAGGAGCCACCACATTGATTTCCACAGTGGCTGAACAAGTTTCCATTTTCCACTTGCAAGGGATAAATGTTCCCCTTAGCCTACTTCCTTGTCAGTAGGAGCTGTCACCTCTTAGATTGAGCCTAGCCATTCTTATTGGTGCAAAAATGAAATCTCAAAGTAGTTTCGATTTACATTTCCTTAATGACTAATGATATTAAGCATTTCTTTAAGTGTTTCTCAGTCATTTGAATTTCCTCTTCTCTGTTTAGATCTATACTTCAACTTTGCTTTTTATTTCATTATTATTATTGTTTACAATTTATGCACTTTGTAACCCAGTTGTAGCCCCCTCCCTCATCTCTTCCTGGTCCCACCCTCCCTCCTTTTTCCTCCCCTATCCCTATCCCCTAGTCGCCACCCTCAGGAAACAACCTAGATGTGCCTCAACCAAAGAGCGGATACAGAAATTGTGGTACATTTACACAATGTACCACCACTCAGCTATCTATTAAAAACAAGGAAAACATGAAATTTACAGGCAAATGGATGGAACTAGAAAAGATCATCCTGAGTGAGGTAACCCAGAAGCAGAAAGCCACACAAGGAATATACTCACTTATAAGTGGATATTAGCCATATAGTACAGATTAAACATATACTTCATTTTTAATTGATCTGTTTGATCTCTTGATATCCAGATTATATCCAACCTATATCTTGATATCACATATATATGATATACATCTATATATAAATTTGATACAGATTAGCCCTGTATCAGATGTCCATTTGGTAATTTCTTTTCCCAGTTCTGTAACCTATCACTTTGTCTGAATGATGGTGTCCTTTTTCATATAGAAACTTTTTTGATTACTCAGAGGTCTCATTTATTAGTTGTTTTTAGTGCTTATGTTATCACTGTTCTGTTCAACAAGCATTTTCCTGTGATAATAAGGTCAAGACTATTCTCCATTTTATCTTCCATCAAATCCAGTGTACCTAGCCTTCCGTTGAGGTCTTTGTTCCAGTTTGAGTTGAATTTTGTGCATTGTGATAGGTATGGATCTGTTTGTATTCTTCTACATGCAGCATCGTCCACCCCCCAGTTTGACCAGCACCAATTTTTGATTATGTTGTTTTTCCTTAATGTGTATTTAGTCTTCTTCATTAAAAAAATCAATCGTCCCTAGATGTGTGGATTGACTTTATTGATCAATGTGTCTGTTTATGTGATAATATCTTGCTGCTTTTATTAGTATAGCTCTGGTATACAATTTGAGATTAGCATTATTTGTGAAGCCTCCTATTCTTTTATAATTCAAAACTATTTTATTTTTCTTTTTGTTTGTCTGCTTATTTTTGCATACATGTTTTTGTTTGTGTGCACATGCATCTGCGTTTGTGTGTGCTTGTGCAAATGTGTGTATATGTGTGTGTTTGTTTCTATAAGAAGCTAAACATTGCCCTTTCAATTTCTGTGAAGATTTTTTTTTTAAATTCTGATGGGGATTGCATTGAATCTCTAGATTTTCTTTTGGTAGAACGACTTTTTTTTTTTTTTTTTTTTTTTTTACTATATTAATTCTATCAATCCGTGAGCATTTTTTCATCTTCCAATATCTTCAATTTCTTTCTGAAATATTGTCTTGTCAGTGTGCTGTTGCTATGAAGACACAATAGGACCATGACAACTCTTATAAAGGAAAGCATTTAATTTGGGCTTGCTTGCAGTGTCAGAGTCTTCATGATGGGAAGCATGGTGGGACACAGGTAGGCATGGTGCTGGAAAAGTAGCTAAGACTTCTATATCTGGATCTACAGGCAGCAGATAGAAAGACCCACTCAGCCTGGCTTGGGATTTTCAAAGATCATAACCATCTCCAATGACATCCTCCAACCAGGCCATACCTCCTAATCTTTTCAAATAGTGCCACTCCTACAGTTTTAAAAATATGAGTCTATGGGGGCCATTCTTATTCAAACCACAGCAAATGTCTTAAAATTTTTAGCATGTAAGTCACTTTACATGCTTGGTTAGAGTTACTCCAAAAGATACATATATGTATTTAAGCTATTGTGAAAAGTGTGAAATATTCAATTATTAAAATTTATTTTTTAATAATTACAGATTATTCACTTTGTATCCCAGCTGTAGCTCCCTCTCTCCTCCCTCCCAATCCCAGTCTTTCTTCCCCTTCTTTCCCCATGCCCCTTCCCCAGTCCACTGATAGGGGAGGTCTTCCTCCCTTTCCATCTGACCCTAGCCTAACAGTCTCATCAAGAATGGCTCCATTGTCTTCCTCTGTGGCCTGGTAAGGCTGCTCTCACTCAGGAGGAGGTGATCAAAGAGCAGGCCAATCAGTTCATGTCAGAGACAGTCCCTGTTCTCATTACTATGGAACCCACTGAACTGCCATGGGCTACATCTGTGCAGGGGTTCTAGGTTATCTCCATGAATGGTCCTTGGTTAGAGTATCTGTATCAGAAAAGACCCCTGTGTCCACATTCTTTGGTTCTGTTGCTCTCCTTGTAGAGCTCCTCCTGTCCTCTCTAGGTCTTACTATTTCCCACTTCTTTGAAAACATTCCCTGCACTTTGACCAAAGTTTGGCTATACGTCTTAACATCTGCTTTGATACCCTGCAGGGTAGATATTAGAGAAATGTCAAGCTCCAATTTTGAGAATAAACTGAGTTTTAAAACCACAAGCATTTCACTTACAGATAATGAACTTTTGGGATTATGATAAAAATAATTTTGACTTAAAAGGGATATCATCATATATAATTTACCTTTTACCTATGGATTAAAAAATGATTGGATGTAGAGTAGAAACTGACTGAAGTGAAAAAGATCAACAGGAAAAAACCTTGAAAGTCTTCTAAATAAAGACCTTGTGGAATGGATTGTATCTTTTCTTCTGACTGCCTTTGATACTCAATAGGGGTAACAAAAATTACAAGTAGAATACATATTTTCATTTGGTGTTCTTACCAACACTGTATTATGATGGATTAATACCAAAAATTTTAGTGAGTAGAGAAAGTGAATTGACTGGAAAATGGAAAACTGAAAGTCACCTTTAGTATTTTTCTTAGTATTTTCTAAGTCTTTCAAGAGACTGGAACTTTTGCTGTACCTCACAGCTGAGTGAAATATATACTTTGAGGTCACTTAAGAAGAGCAAGTACACAGTCCTGATTACTGGAGGTGCTGGAGTAGGTTTGTTGGGGAGGGGGGACTCCCCGTATCTGAGGGGCAGGGGAAGTGGAATAGGGGGATGAGGAAGAGATGAAGTGAAGGAGCCAGAAGGAGTAGAGGGAGGAGGCTATGATAGGGATGTAAAGTGAATAAACAACTAACTAAACAAAAATTTTTCCCCTTGGGTTTTCCATGGTGTCAAATTTTACAACCAAAGCGGTTACATAGCTTTCATCTTAAATTAAATATTTTCCATCTCCCCAACCGAGAATAATGCATGTTACAATTATAAATTCTGAAATGAGCAAATAGGTTGAAAACAATTGTTTAAAACCAATATCTGCCACAAATGCTGGAAGCAGCATATGGATGTGTATTGATAACCTTTGCTTGTTATATGGGCCATTTGAGGTCAGTTGGAGTCAGTGACTTAATTAATCTCTTGTAAAAGTTTGTGAAATATTTCTGTAAAGTATCCATCATTCCTTTCCTATGTGATGCTTCCTGTGCTACTTAATAATTATAGAGTAAAATTCTTTCTTAGGAATCCAGACATTGGGACAAGGGCAGAATCACAAAACAGCATTTAGAAAGGTGCACATTCAGACTCATTCAACAGACAGACAAGAGATGGTGGAAGACACAAGCAGAGAGAGGTGGACAATTCAAATCTTATTCTTGGAAAAACAACTACAAGAAGTGATTTGATTTCTTTAATGTGGTAACAATGCATCCTGGATATATTATTAGTGGGTTTGAACTAATGTGTACATAAATTAGTTGCAAATAATTGTTGGGATTCATACATGAATTTTCATGGAATTCTGACATTCAAATTGATCATATTCACTTCACCAGCCCCCCTTCAAATCCCTCTCCTTCTTATTGTTACCCCAAGACAATTTTGCTTCCACCATCGTGCTCTATATACATATATAATTTTTATATCTATATAAAATTTAAAATTTACAAGTGAAATGAAGCACAGTATTTGCCTTTCATGAGTCTGATAATTTAATGTGATGATTTCTGTTGATCCAGTTTTTCCTGAAAACAATGCAATTTAATTCTTTTTTTATGGCTAAAAAAATTCAGTGTGTGTGTGTGTGTGTGTGTGTGTGTGTGTGTGTGTGTGTGTGTACTACAGTTTCCTGATTCTTTACTCTGTTGGCAGATGCCTAGGTTGGTTCCATAGGTTAGCTTTTGAAGAATTCTGAATAAATGTTGGTGTGCAAGCATCTTTATGATATGTTGTTGGGCTTTGTGCAAATACTCAGGAATTATATAGGAGAGTCATGTGGCAGACATAGTTTTAGCTTTTGTCAAGAGCCCCCACACCTATTTGCATTGTGGCTAAACTAATTTACACACCCATCAGCAGACTATAAGGCTTCTTTCCCCCAGCAACCTCACTAGTGTTCACTATTGTTTGTTTTCTGCTAGTTATTCTGACTGGGGTGAAATGGAATCTCCGTGTTGTTTTCATTGGCATTTTCGTGGTATCTAAGGATTCAGTGATGATTTTTAATACAAACTACTGTTTTCTATCCTTACAGTATTGAAAAAAATTCTATAGTTATAATTATTGCCTTAATGATACAAAATTTAACAGATGTTAATTACTAAGAAATATATCCTAAAATCTAGACTACCTCCTAACTGCAAAGCTACTATTTTTAAGGTGTATATTTAGTGACTACTAATGATGATGGATGATGTTATTATCCTTTTTCTCCCCCATACTAATATCTATTGTAATAAGATTGAAATTGACTAAAGTGGCCTCAAATGCTACAAAAGCTAAGCACATTGTGATACTGTTTGTTGTCTGTGCTAGTGATCGGAGAGCTAACAGGTGAATCGGTTCTTGAAAGACTCCACAGTGTGTAAAGATAAGCAATGAACAATTCAAATAGTGACAAGAAAAAGCCCATGAAAGTCGGGATATATGGGTTGCTTTAGGAAAGAATATATAGTTTAATATGTGTCATCTTGGAATACAAAGGGTGTAAGATCCTGTTTATAGGAAGGTCACATGAAATGAGATGTCAGTAGTGTAGTTTCTTGTTGAAAATCAATTCTTCATGAACATAACACACCAAAATAAAATTTCATAGTACATGTGAGATGAAAAATTATCTTCTGCATCAGTGTTTAAATGATAGTGGTGATCTAAATTTAATACTCAAACACCTAACCAACAAAATTTAGTAGGTTGAGGAAAATTACAGTAGCCAGATTAATATTGCTTCACCATCTTAGATTCACTCTGTTTAAGGAAAGGGAACTGGGAGTTCAGACCTTTATTTGGGTATATGAAGAAGACATTTATTATAGGAAGGATTTTTTAATATTTGTACACATTTTTATCAATTGTACAACTTGGCAATTGCTTATAATGCCTGCCTCTCACTGTTTTGAAAAAGATACAGGTATTTGGTTACAGACACATAATGCCTAATTCATTCCATGTATTTAACGTGATGATTTTTGAAAAGGCCAGAGGACACAAACTTTGTAACAGAATTTTGAATATAAATTACACTATCTTCATGTAACAATATCAATTCCATCATTGTTATAAATTAATGGTTGTTTTTTTGCACAGAACTTTTCAAGGTCTAGACTATCTCAATCATGATCGATAGTTTATAATCCTGTTAAACAGTGGCTCCTGCTATGATAAAATGAAAAAAAAAATAAAACTTTTATTATAGTAAAGAAGATAATGAAAAGAAATAATACATAACACAATTTATGATGAGATGTTTGCTATATTTTAAGAAAACTTGTATTGATAATGAAATAGTCTATCTTTCTGTTTATGGGAAACTACAAATTTCCCGGACAGTAGGTCAAATCCCAAAATACCGTGTGACTTTATAATACGAAATGACAACCATCTATTGTATTCAAACCATGTGCTCAGGCCTAAAGGTAACATTAACAGGATTTCCTGAATCCAGCCTAGGAACTTTGATATCCTTCTGTGCCATGTGAAGACTTAGAAGCCTCCATCTGGCATTAGCTACCTACTGAGGATCACACTATCTTTTATCAGCCCAGCCTGCCCCTTATCCAGTTTTGTTCCTGTTAACGTCTGTCCTTTTGGCAAAAGGACAGAAGTTAGCTATTCTTTCATTTTATTTTTTGCAGTAATGTAGCACTATCAGTGTCCTAGTATTTCAGGAATAAATAGATATTATGAACCAAGAAAAGAATAAGAATAGAATTGTGAGGTTGACCCAGCTATTATAGAATATTTTTCACTATTCACTTGGAAGAACACCTGCTTCAATATCATATGATATTGGAGGCCTGGCTTTGGAAGCCTCAGACATCCTGAAATATAATTCTGGTAATATGAAAAAGATGCATACTGAAAGCCTCGAAAGCTGAAGCCTGTAGATTTTCATCTCTTTCTGTTGTAAAACTAAAATGATAGCCATTCCCTTATCTGTGCAAAGAGTGTAAATGTTAATTGATGGCTGCTCTTTCTGAATTACCTTCAGTCTTCTGGGGGATACTGATGCATAATAAGTTTAGAATTAGAGTGAGTTAGAAAGTATTGTCACAGACAGGCAGTGAAGCTTTAAATCATGCTTTTATGATATTCAACTTGGATTACTATAATTGTATGTCTATAGGTCCCTCTCCCGAATCCTACTGGAAAACAGAAAAGATAGCAGTACAAAGATGAGTCCCCTGATGTTTTAAGCATGCAGAATCTGGTCAACATATTTGTACTTGAAGATTCTTCCTCTGGCTTCCAGTTAGGTGCTGGATTGATTGTAAAGGTCCTAGTGGTGTGTTTTTGAAACACTGCGTGAATCAAAATGAGTTTTAGGTTCCCTATTGTCCAAAAACAATTTTATTCAACTGTAAAAACGTTGGGTTTTCATTTGTTCAGAACTACTGTTATAAATCACTATGCTTTATAGCTTTTTCAAGAAGTGTAGAATATACTTTATCCCAGATAGATTCAAAAGATCAGATTCGAATTTAGGTCAAGTATAAAGTGACTTATTTAATTGCTTCCCTTCAAAACTACAATATTCTTTTTGTATATTTTGTGTAGATATTCCAGGATTTAGAAAAGATTTTATTAAAGTCTTAGCATTCTAATGTTTGAGAGCACGTTTTAAAATAGGCATAGTTGTCTAAACTAATGCATATGAATGCATGCTATGCAGTTTTCACTGTAACCTCAACTCCCCTAGATTTCTTATTTGTGTTTGAAAGAAGTAGGCATTGTGTGTTTTTCTAATAATTTTGCTTCTATTAGGGTATTTCATAACAATGTTTAAGGATAATTTTACCTATTCCTACTTACTAAAAATCATCCCATCTCTGCCAATCTTATTTGAAAAGAAGTCATTACAGAGCATATAAATGTATACGTTTTATTAGTCTCTAGAAGTTGAAATAGCAACAAGTATATACTTTTTATTTGTCTCTGAAAGTTGAAATAACAGTGAGAGTTTTTATTTCTGAATATAGTATAATGTAATATCTTTGAAGTATGTGTGTGTATATATATATATATATATATATATATATATATATATATATTTCATTTGTGTGTATGAGAGTTTGTTTATGTGAGTATATGCCTTGTATGTGTAGTTACCTGTTGAGTTTAGAAGAGGTCTTTGAATATCTTGGAGTTGGAATTACACACAATTGTGAGGTGTTGACGTGGGCATTGGGACCTGAAGTTACGTCTCCTGAAATGCAGGAAGTACTCATAATTGCTGAGCCATCTCTTCTAATTCAATGTCTTAATCTACGAGTATTTTCCTATTTTATTTAAACATGCTTCCTCTGGTATCTAGGCACATACTTGCTACATGCATTGTTGTTGGGTAACTCTGATATTCTGTTCTTTCACTTATTGGTCAAATTTGGCTTGAGGTAATATCTTTATTCAAATGAATCAAGAATTATATTGTAAGGGAAACATATACTATCACCTAGCTTTAGTCCTTGTGAACATGGAATATTTCTTAGTTCTGTAATTATAGGCAGTATGTTCCAGGACTTAACAATGAGATTTTTGAGTGGCAAGATGGCTGAGAAAAGGTGCTGGCAAGCTTCATGACCTGAATTTGATCTGCAGAATCCACATGGCAGAAGGAAAGAACCAGCTCCTAAAAAAATTATGATGTTTGCATCCTTGAGAACACATACACATGTAAAAAATTAAAAACATAATTTGAAGTTGGGAACATCTTGTCATGGTCAGCTTACTTCATCTTTTCTGCAGGTTAGACTGATATTATACCATGTATAATACGGTATTGAAATACAGATACATTTTAAAATGATTAACTGTAGCTGGTGTGTATCACTTCACATGACTTATTATTATTATTATTATTATTATTACTATTTTGAGGTGGAAAGACTTTATGGCATTCAGAAATAGTGTTAACTGTGACCATTATGCTTTACAATAGATCTCTTGTTATTCTTTCTATCTGAAATTGTATACACTGATTATTAGCATTCTATAAGTGTGCTTCCAGGAGACTAGTGATCTCAGATTTTATGTATAAGTGAAATTGTGTGTAATAGCTTTTTTTTTTTTAAACTGTGTTGGTTTATTTCACTTAGCACGATATGATGGATCATCCTAGCACACCCAAGGCCTTGAGTTGATCCACAGCATAGCTTAAAAGAAAAGGAAAAGTTATCTAGCTTGACATACCTGAAAAGAGGGAATCTCAACTGAGGAATCATCACTATTTGATTGCCCAGTGTGCATGGGGGGAGGGGGCACTGTTTCCCTGCTGATTGATGATGGTGGACCCAGTCCTCTGTGATCAGTTCAATCCCTGGGCAGTGAGGCTTGAACTGCAGAAGAAACGTAGCTGAACAAGCCACGGGGAGCAAGCTAGCAAGCAACATTCTTCCCGGTTCCTGCTTGAGCTCCTTTCCTGATTTCCTAGTGATTGTGAGTTACATGGAAGTTAAGCAGACAAACCCTCTTCTCTTTGAAGTTGTTTTGGGTCATGCTATTTATAATAGCAGTGGGAAGTAAACAAGAACTCTTTCTAACAGCAGGATGTTCTTCCTCACATCTTTTCCTCCACTGCTTCTTACTCTCTTTTATTTTTTTATTCTACTATTCCATTTGTTGTCTCGTAGAATATTTTATACCTTTCTTAGTATAAACAATGAGTAAGTGACTTCTGTATGGGATCATAGTAGAAAATCACATGATTACAGGCCTTGAATGTGTACAAAAATATATCAGTGCCTGTGGAAAATGAAATGGTGTATTATTAAGGCTTCTTTGTAATATTTCACTCTAAGTTCCAAATAGTAAACATAATTTCCATATTTCTAGCAGCAAAATATTAGTGATTATGTTGGGGTGATGCATCCTTCATTTGTATGCTTTTCTGCAGTATTTTCTTTAACACTAGAAAAATACTGTATTTTTTTTCAGGTTGTTTATGATCCATTTTTTTTTTTATCCTATACTGAAACTTTTCTTAGTCAGAGAAGCTTTATGTTTCATGCTTGAGCCCTGCGGACTAGGATGAATTGATATGGTCTCATTTTTCCATTCTTCCCCTGCTCCTCCCCTCTCCCCACTCTCCAGACACTGATCTATTTGTTGAATGACATTCTTTGCTCTGAGAAAGACAACAGCATTTCTGAGCTGGTTAGTTTTGCTTCAACTTGATACCTCCTATGGACACCTGGGAAGAAGAAACTTTAATTGAGGCCCAGATCATATCGGCCTCAATGTCTTGATTGATAATTGATGTGGGAGAACCTACCAACTGTGAGCAGCACTGTTCCTAGACAGGGGGCCAAGACTGTTTAAAAATGCTGGTTAAACACGAGACAGTGAGCAGCATTTCTCCATAGTTTCTGCTTCAGTTCCTGCTTGAACACCTGACCTGATTTCCCCCAGTGATGGACTGTGTGGAAGTCAAACAAATTCATACCTTGAAAAGTTGCTCCCCTCCCACTTATTTTTGATCATGGTATTCATCAGAGCCGCAAAGGGCAAAGCAGAATTTTTTTTTTATAAAATTGTGAATGTACTGCTTTAACTTTAGTAGACCACATCTATCTTTGATGAAACACACACACACACACACACACACACACACACACACACACACACACACACAAACACACCACACCCCATAAGGATCCAGTTAACTCAGGGTTCAAGGGTTAAACTACAGAATATTTATTCCTTTGAAGTGTGTTAAGTCCACAGGCAGATTGGTCTCTTGCTTCATCATATTTTTTTTCCTGAGATAGTGATTGAATTTTTTTCTTTTGTTTTACAATATAGCAAAATTATTTTTTTCTAAGAAAAAGAAGCCCTTATACATATGGTTAGGTGTCTCATAGATGAACCATAAATGTATGCTTATCCAGTATACTTTTCACTCTGTTTGGCTGTGATTTTGTGTTTTAATTATTATGACTTGTTTTATAAATAAAGAAACAACTCATAAGTGATTCTATCTTCTGGACTTACTAAACATTCAAAAAAATTCTTTTATCTCATTTTATTGTTCATTTTAATTTTTTAAAACTTTCTTTTTTCCTTCCTTCCTTCCTTCCTTCCTTCCTTCCTTCCTTCCTTCCTTCCTTCCTTCCTTCCTCTTTTTTTTCTTTCTTACAATTTATTCACTTTGTATCCTGCTGCAGACCCCTCTCTCATCTCCTCCCATTCTGATCCACTCTCCCTCTTTTCCCCCTATTCTCTTTCCCTAGTCTCCTGTTAGGGGAGGACCTCCTCCCTTCTATCTGACCATAGCCTATCATGTCTCATCAAGGCTGACTTCATCATCTTCCTCTCTGCCCTGGCAAGGCCGCACCCCCCAGGGGGAGGTGATCAAAAGGCCAGCCATTGAGTTCATGTCAGAGAAAGCCCCTGCCCCCCTTACTAGGGACCTCAGTTGGAGACTGAGTAGCCTATGGGTTTCTCTGAAGAAGGGGGTCTAGGTCCTCTACGTGCAAGGTCCTTTTTTTGGGGGGTATTGGTCTCTGCAGAACCCTCTGGGCCCAGGTTTTTTAGCTCTGTTTTTCTGCTGTGGAGCTCCTGTTTCCTCCAGGTTTTTCTATCTCCCTCACCTTCCATAAGGTGAGGAACCCTGACTAGAGTTTGGCTGTGAGTCTCACTATCTCCTTCAATACCCTGGTGGGTAGAGTCTTGTCTCTGAAGAAAAAAATTGAAGAAGCTATCAGAAGATGGAAAGATCTCCCATACTCATGGATCAGTAGGATTAACATAGTGAAAATGGCCATCATACCAAAAGCAATCTACAGATTCAATGAACTCCCACCAAAATACCAACATAATTTTTTTACAGTCCTTGAAAGAACAATTCTGAATTTCATATGGAAAAACAAAAAACCCAGAATTAGTAGGCATTTTTAATGAGTTGATGGGTGTACTGTGCTTAGAACAGTGCTTGGCACCAAATGATTGAAAAGGAGTAAAACTGCCTTCCTGATACTAAAGACAGTTCTAACACTAAGAATGTACAGATGCATTATCATTTACTATTACTATATAATAAATTGCCCCCCAAACATTACAAGTTAAACCACAAAACCTGTGTTCTTTATAGCTTCTGGTGGGTCAAGCTATGTTACCGATTGTTCTTGGACAAGAGATGACTTCAAAGCTGTCAAGTATGCTTTTAGTTGTGTGAATAGCCATTTTACATTTTGACAGAGTCAGTTTTTAAATTCCTCCTCATGACTATTGACACTTCTCAGGTCCTGGTAGCCTGTTGGTGAGAGACTCATTCTCATGCTACCCTGACATGTTCGTTGGGTGGCTGATAACTGAGCACTTCCTTCCTTCAGAGTAAGGGGTGATGAAAAGAAGAAAGACCACCAAAATTTTGCAAAGATATGATACCATGTCACTTTTATTGCATTCTACTCCTTTGAATCATGTTGCGAGGTCTTGGATATTTGAAACAGGGTGAGGGGAGATTTAAACCAGAGGTATAAATGTTAAGAGGTGGGTTTCAATTGGGGACCACAGCATGGAATGCAAATGTGGAGAAGAATACACTTTTAGTTTGTGAATGATAAGTGGATAGCACATACTTTTCTTCTGCTAATGGAGAAGCAGAGGCTCCCTGTGCGGGTTTGAAAGAAAATGGTTCCCATAAGCTCATGCTGTGTGGCACTATTAGTGGGTATGGTCTTGCTAGGGTAGGTGTAGCCTTGTTTGGGAAAGTGTGTCACTAGGTGAGGTCTCAGATGCTCCAGCCAGGCCAGTGGCCCAAGGTTTCTTTTCCTGCTGCCTGTGGATCAAGAAGTAGAACTCTCAGCAGCTTCTCCTGCACCATGTCAGGCTGCGTGCCTTCATGCTTCCTGCCATGACAATAATGGACTAAACCTCTGAACTGTAAGACAGCCCCAATTAAATCTTTTCCTTTATAATTGTTTCCATGGTCATGGTGTCTCTTCACAGCAATAGCATCCTAACTATGACATGTGGGAATCCCCAAGTACACTCATCTTCTTAAATAACTGTCTCAGATGTCAGATTTTAAATGAACTTTTCCATTAATTCATTGTATTTGAGAGATAGACTAAGATCAACAGTGATATTAAACGCTTTAAGAATGTCCCAACTCTACACACTTTCTTTTTCCTGCCTGTCTGTGGGGCTTGTTGTTATTATTTACTTTGTCTCCTGCTCTGATTCGTGGATTTGGCACAGAGAATTTAGTTAAGAATGTGAGGTTTTGAAAGAAGTGTCAGGGAAACAAATTGTAATAATTTCTTTGTCTCCCAGACCCATGTTAAAGTATGTGGATAACCAACCTGTTTCATTCCATAAGAAAGGCAAGAACTGCTATTTTAAGGCAGTGGATGCTATGCTTTTATGTAGGAATGAAGTTCCTAGTTATACACAGATCAATTTAATCAAATACACATAATTGAGTTTTTTGTTGCCAGTTAATTTGTGTGGACTTAGAAAAATCTCCTTGAACCACAGGCTTTATGAGGTGTACTTCTAAATGTATTTGGAAGAGAAAATATTTTTTTTTTCTCTCTTCGAGGTGTTTTTCAATTAGAATTCCTTTGCTTATATCTTGCCTGACCCCTTTTAAAACCTTAATTTAAATGGAAAGTAAAGAATTCAATATTCTTGCAAGGTCCATTCTAGCTGCAACATTCTTCAGTTCTGTGTTTCAAAAAAAGTACAATTTAGTTGTTCTCAATTATAATGAGAATGGCAATGAACTCTTGTTCTCCAGGAGTGAGAACTGTGAGTCACACTGTCCTAACACCATCCAACAAATTATGTTCATAATTTCTTTTGATCATCAGAGACAGTAGGGAAATATACCCAAAAAAGATTTATTAGTTAAATTAATTTTTAAACTTACATAGAGAGTACACATTTGCTTAAAGAAGGGATTATTTCTGTGGTTTCATCAGACTGACTAGCTTAGCTTCCTATTTCATTTTTTCACATTATTTCTGAGCCCCTTATATTCATTCCTGATTTTGTAACATACCATCCCCTTTTCTCTCCTCATTGACCTCCTGTACACTGCTTGTTCATGTGCCCAAGTTTCACCATCTGGAAACAGAAAGCAAAAATCCAAACTTTTCTTCGGTCATACCATTTCCTCAAGAAACAGGCCCGAAAAAACATCTTTTCAACTACTTAAAACTACCTTAACTCTTACAAAGTGACCAAAAACTCATGACATTGTATAATCACACAGTGATGGGTTTGGTTCCGTTCTTGACTTCCTTATAAATTGCGGATACTTTCTGATGATCCCCCTAGGCCATTTGTAGAATTGCCTGAGAATTCATCCAATTCTCAAGCTTTGATGTTAGCCTGAGAAATGGTCTCTAGTGTGCACCAAGTATCCACTCTAATTTGTTCTCCTCCTGTTCCTGCCTCAGTAGCCTCACCAGTACCAAGAGACAGTGGCTTTCTTTAAAGCTTTGGACATATTTACTTGTATATGTATTGGCTGGTTTGCCTACATGAATGTCCACGCACCATGTGCGTGCAGTGCCTGTGGACGCCTGGAGACGGTGTTAAATCACCTGGGGATGGAGTCACACTCAGTAGCCACCCTGCTGTTTCTAGGAATGGAACCTATGGCCTCTAGGTAAGCAACAAGTGCTTTTAACTGCTGAGCAAGCTCTCAAAACCATGCACTAGCAAAGTTTAATCACCGTTCTTTCGATTTTTGTACTTTTATTATTCCTCCTTTATTATTTTGAATACTCTATGAGCCTTCTTGTCTGTCTTTGTAGTCTTTTCTTAGTGCTAATATAGCTACTATCTAAGCTTTAACTTGCTGTTTATTGAACCCAGGGCCTGGCACATGCTAGGCAATTACTCTACCTTTGAGGTTCACCTTCCATTTTCATATGTGATTCCACTCTTTATTTTGAAATCTAGCTCCCATTTAGAGACATTTTGGTACTAAATATTTGTTGGCTATATTGATTATCAAATAAAATATCAAAAGGCAATTTGCTAAAAATCATAGTTATTTGTAAAACAACATGTTTATATATAAAGCCAAGTATTTTTGGTTCTAACCCAATTAGTCATTTCAAAGAAATCTAGGAGAGACAGGCTCTCACAGTACCAACGGAATGAGGTTACATTTTAAATTCCATGACTGACAGCGTAAAAGTGGTTGCATGAGAAAGCTGTTGTCACCCACCCGGAAGCAATAGCTGCCATTGTTTTTGGAGTCTAAACGGAGACAATACCAAATCAAGAAGCTTCCCATTTGGGACCCATCTGTTGAGCCCAGAATGTGTTGCTACAGATTCTTGCTCAAGAAGCAGTTCTGCTGTCTGCTGTAATCTGCATCATCTAAATGGATGAACATCCTCTCTTCACAAAACTTAACTTCTAGTAATTTTGAATGGCTTTTTTATTTGCAGACTTTAATGACGTACAGAAATATAGATAAAAAGTAGGTTACAAGAGAGTAATTTTAAAAATGTTCAGCTTCTCTGATTCAGAAAGAAATACTAGCAGGGGTCCTTGAAATTCGTTCAGTGAGGTACTTCATGTATTTGTCACAGTCTTTGTTCAGTCAGTAGCTATATATTTCCTGCTTCCATTCTTAAACTTCTATAGAACAGTGGTATGTGCAAAAAGGCTCATACCTCTCCTCATGAAGCTTCCACACAGAAACAATAGAACATGTTCTCTCCACAAAGAAGGCCCAAATTCTCATTGGTCTATTCAGTTGTTACTAGGTGATATCCCTTGCTTCTGCTTTGTCTTTGCTATAACATTGTAACATTTAACATTCCTGGAAAGTTAAAGATCATATGCAGAGGCAGAGGGAACAGGGAGAAAAGGTAATGTATAACAAAAGCAATAAAGAATATATTAATACTTCTTACAACTGTATTAGTCTACAGCTTGCACAGAGCATATATGGCATTTATAAGTTATTCTCTTCTCCACCTATGCTAGTCAGTGTTCTTCAGAGAAACATAATAGAACCAATAGACTAACAAAATTTGTGTGTGTGTGTATGTGTGCATGACAAAGAGAGAGAGAAACAGAGACAGAGAGACAGAGACAGAAAGAGAGATCTCATAGGAAAGAGTACACACAATTATGGATCTGCAAATAGCAAGTTAGACGTCCTGAGGACCTGATATCTAGGTAATCAATAGCAAAGATGTTAGTCAAAAATCTGGAGCTATCAAGAAATGCTATTTCTGACTGAATCCAACAGTTATTTAGACCGGTTTTCCATCTTGAGTATTCAGGTGGGAGCAATTCTCCCTTGTTTAAAAGAGAGGCAATATTTAATATTTTTTAAAATTCAGAATTTAACTGGAAGAGGGCCAGACCACCTATACTAGAGAAAACAACTTGTCTTCTCAGTGCAATAATTAAATATTAAACTCACAACTTCATAGCTATACTCAAAATAACTCTTAAGCAAATATCAGCGCACCTGATGGCACAGTTAAGCTGATCCATAAATTCAACCATCACACCAAGCATTCCAAACTGCCCTTCCCTCTGATAATACACAGTATGCCAAGGTTTTTGCCTGTGCAGTCATTTCTCACCATAGGAAAACTGAGTGTAACCCTCTCTGTACTACCTGGTGCATGAATAGGTTTCCAAACACCTCGTTAAAAAAAAGTTAATGCTTTAACTTATCACACAAAATCATAGGAGTCATAATAGCTTAAGATTTATGTGACAGTACTTTGTTTCGCTATGTGCCCCTTCTCCTATTGCTCTACCTCTCAGCTGGCCACTTCAGCTGGTTCCCTTTCTTTCCTGATTATTCCTAGTTTAATCACACATGCGAGCGCATGCACGCGCGCACACACACGCGCGCGCACACACGCGCGCGCACACACACACACACTGCTCTCTCTCTATATATATGTATACATTATTTTAAATATGAGAGAAGACAAAGTATTCATCTTTCTCAGTCTGGTTTCTTTCAATTAATGTATGATTTCCAGCTGTATGCACTTTTCTGCAAGCAGTATCTTATCTTCTTTTTTGCATCAATAATAGAGCAGTTACATCATTTCCCTTTAATATGTATTTATTGCTCTGGTAAACACAACTTTCCCCTTTCACTTTGTTGGTCCACTGGCATACGGACTCCAAAATGATTACATGACATGCTTATCCATTAGTGCAATAAAGTGCTTTCCATTTTTTTTTTTTTTTTTTTTTGGCTAAAAGTTTTTCTCCTTTAGATGCTGGCTTAGGTTAAAGAATAGGATAATCTATTAGCATGAAGAAACTGGAAAATACAGTAGCTCAGGTGAAATATTTCCTTCTCACATGAAACTAATGTTGGTAGGTGATTTGGGATATAAAAGGATCCTAGCATTAAAGATTATCCAGCAGTTCTTCTCATCTTGTTCTGTTTTGTTGCTCTGTGGTGTTTGGGGGTCTGAAATGCCGAACTAACTAATGTGCATTGGATCTGTAAACTCCAGCTCCTATGAGTGTGCAGAAAGAATAGATTTTGAGATTTTTCTTTGCAGTGTTCCCCTAAGATTTGACTTGGGAGTTGAATGTATCATTCTGCTTATACTCAATTTAATTATGTATCTATAAGTAGATACAATGGGAAATCGTATGTTGTAATCTTTGGCTGGGGATACTTGAGGTATGTAACATACAGAGTATTCTGCCATTACATATTAGTATTGGGGATATTACTAAGACTCAAATCTTTAAAGAATAGAGAGCAAGTGACAGTGATAGAAACAAAAACAGGAGATGGACAGTGGGTATATTGTTAGCAAAAGGGTCCACTTTTATCCCTTGCTTCCCAGACCCATGCATTTTGGCTTTGAAATATCATACATCTTCTGATGATTTAAAGGATACATCGTATCTTGAAGGACAATGCTACAAACACACTGTGCCTGGTTCCCACTGAGTAGAAAATTTTCCCATACTTCCTGTCCAGGCTACTTAGTACAAAGTCATAATGTATCTCTGAATATTTCTGACAAATCAGGTATATTATTTTTTTATGACTCTGGGGAGGCATTAGTTTATGTTATAGATTAACAAATCACATTTAAAAAACAAGTTTTCTTTCTCAATAACATAGTAATAGGGTACTTCTCACCAGCACAATAGGAATAAGAATAAAAAGAATTTGACTAGTCTTCTTATGTGATTTACTTGTGGGTATAAAGCATTCACTGAATAGAGTATTGCAGAGATCATTTCTCTGATATTTTGTGGTTCCATAGCACCTAATATTCGACAAGTCATGTAGCATGACCTTTTGACAGTTTAAAATCTCATGATTGATTATCAATGTATCAGATCACACACAGTATGATAGTTATAACGATTTTTAAAGAGAGGGATTATTTGTGAGGGTACTATTTTCCCTCAGAGGACACTGATGAATGTTTGGTATGATTTTTCTCCTGGTCCTTGCTGTTGGCTCTGTAAAGCACTGTGATCAACTGCAGTCGTTGCAAGTGCTAATGGGTCTACTGATTCATTAGAACTCACAGACAGGACGTCTGTGCTAACCCCTCAGCTGCTATAACAACTGTATCTTCCCTCAGATTCCACTCACAACTGGCAACCTGATGAATTTCTTAGAATTTCAGAGCAAGATGCTAAAATACATTGTGCATTGCTGTCAAGTGAAAAGAGGACCACCATCAAATTCAGTGTATCTTCCTTAACTGTAGGCTCATATATAAGGTAAGTCAAACTGAGATTCACTTTGACAAAAAGACACTGATATATTATAGTTGGTTGAACCACTCATATTTTCATGGGGGTTCATTTTGAACCTCCTGTCTATATGTGTCTTAGTAGTACCGTACCACTAAGTTAATTGCACTTGGCTGATATTCATAAGATTGTGTCTCCTTAAAATAATTAGTATAATGGTACAAACTAATTTATTATAGAATGGTGATATCACCACCATTCCTACAGAACTGATTGTCTAGGAATGCTGGAATTACCAACTAAACTGAGCTGAAACAATACAGAAAGCTAACAAGAGACAAGTCAGCACAGAACAAAGTCTATTATCTATTCACATGAAAGCAGTATTTTTCTAGTGCCCCCTGCACAGTATTACAGAAAAACATATACCTACATAGTAACTGGGGAGCTCTGCACACTTGTTTTGCAATGAGACCAATGTTTGGTTTAGTAGTTTGAATGTGAGTAATTATGCAGTAAGCTTTTCTTTTTAAATTTTTTAAAATTTTTTATTAAATTTTTATTTTTATATTAATTAGTTTATTTACTTTGTATGCCAGCTGTAGCCTCCCCCCTCATTCCCACCTTCCCTCCCTCATCTTCTCCCTTCTTCCCTCATCTTCTCCCTGCCCCTCTCTAAGTCCACTGATAGCGGAGGTCCTCCTCCATTTCCATCTGACCTTAGCTTATCAGGTCTCTTCAGGACTGGCCGCATTGTCTTCCTCTGTCTTCCTCTGTGGGGGGGAGGGGCAGGGGAGGTAAAGGAGCCAGTCATTGAGTTCATGTCAGAAATAGTTCCTGTCCCCCTTACTAGGAAACCCACATGGATCCTGAGCTGCCATGGGCTCCATCCGAGCAGGGGTTCTAGGTTATATCCATGCATGGTCCTTGGTTGGAGAATCAGTCTCAGAAAAGACCCCTGTGCCCAGAAATATTTGGTCCTTGTGGAGCTCCTGTCCTCTCCAGATGGAATAAGCTTTTCTTAAGTCATTTTACAAGTATCTCTTTTCTTTCCTGTATAGACCGAAAGGCAATTTAAAACAAGACACAGAGGGATCAAACACCCTGAATCTTCCTTTTAACTAGTTGTGCCATTAATGAATGGTAAGCAGCAGAGATGTTATGGTGTGTTTAGACTTAAGGAAAGAGTTCAAAAGGTTCCCACTTGGGGGCCATACTCTCATAAAAGTCCTTCCTCTGTGACTCAGAAATTTAGTATAGATATTTTGTTAGTCACCATGTAAATCCTCTAAGGTATTGTAGAAAAGGGCAATGGACTGAGCATGAAATGGACTCTTGAACCATATATCTGAGTGATAAACAGATATTCAGTTATCTGATAATCATTACACAGATTGGCAGACCGCGGAACTGATAATTCTCCCAAGTTTACACGTTTCTCTTTACCAATACTTATAAACATTAACAAGTACCCAGTTGGTCCTATTGAAGGTTTGGGGGAATAATTATATAATGCACATTAAGGTTATTTATCTCATAAACCTTTTAAAATGATATTCAACCTCATGTTCTTTCTGGGACAATGAGTATATTAATTCATTTAGTACTAATGATTATAGAGTCACAATATTTTACTTAGTGTTCTCAACTACATTTGTCAGAATGACATGATTTTGGACATGGAGTAATTTGGGATATTAGAGATATTGTGGATAACTAGATAATACCCACAAATTTCTGTGATATTAAACCTCCCTTTTTATTACTACTCTATGCCTGCTGCATATAATGATGAAAGACTTATATTTTCACCAGTAGTTAAATAACAGTGCCTGGATTAGCCAGAAAAAATATGCATATATTTATATACATGTATATATCAATACATACATACATATATATTTTGTTTTTTGAGATAGGTTTTTTCTGTATAAGATCTGGATAACCTGGAACTCATAACTGTAGACCAGGCTAGCCCTGAATTCACAGAGATATGCCTGCCTCAGCCTCTTGAATGCTAAACCACCACCAGCTGGCTAGAAATGTATTTTATTAGAAGCGTCTACCATTTCTATCGACATATAGTATCCTTCATTAGTGTATTTCTTTAAGTCTTGATACTATAACATCTTCTGGGCTCTGAGAAGACAGGGGTTAAGGGGTGGGAAGGTAGGTCACAGATAAAGGCATAATGAATGTATTATAAAGCATAAAGAATATAATTTATATTCTTTTAGCTGTATTAAAAATTGCTGGTCTTTCAACATCATAGGTTCTGATGGAGCTTAGATTTAATCCAACAATTCAAATGTACAATCAAGGCTCATTATAGCCCATCTGATTTTCTTTGTCCAATTTATAGTCCTCAGATTTTTTTAAAAGCTATTTCCCAAGCAGAGTGTATAGTTTTCTGTTTTTCTTCCTTTAATTTTATTTATTTTACATTCTGACCTCAGTTCCCCCCACCAGCTCCTCCCCATCCTCTCCCCACATCTCATTTCTCCTCTCCACCTCTTCCCCCTTCTCTCTCATTCACTCCTTTGAGAAAAGAGTCTTCTTCAAAGAATGTTAACCAGCCATGCTATATCAAGTTGCAGTAAAACTAGGCACCTCCTCTTCTATTAAAAGACAATCCAGTAAGGGGAAAGTGTCCTTTTAAAGGCAGGTAACAGAGTCAGAGACAGCTCCTAATCCCACTGTTGGGAGTCCTACAAGAAGACAAAGCTACACAAATGTAACATATGTATGGAAGGTTTAGGTCAATCTCCTGTAGGCTGCCTGGTTGGTGGTTCAGTCTCTGTGAGCCCCTATGGGCTCAGGCAGGTTGATTCTCTGTTTTTTCTTGTGGTGTCCTTGACCCCTGTGGCTCCTACAATCCTTTCTCCCCCTCTTCTTCAGGATTCCCAAACTTCTGCCTAATGTTTGGCTGTGGCTCTCTACATTTGTTCCTATCAGTTGCTGGGTGAAGCCTCTCTGATGACAATCGGTATAGACAAACATTCTATGCCTTTCTTACATTAGTCACATCTTTCACTTTTGGTAAACTGGACTGTAGTGTTTCCTGACAGGTCTCTCACTTTTGCACATTGATATCTTTTTTTTTTTTCTGACATGTTCTCTCACAGATTGCTACTTATCAGATTTACAATTCTCGTGACATTCCTAGCAACTGTTGCTGCTGTTGTGAAAACCTTCATATTGTATTCTTTTCTGAATATGTCCTTCTCCCCCCAAAAGATGTTAATTGCAAGTTGTTTTCTACCCATATGGGAAATAATTAATTATTTGTTCAACTAGGTTTGTGTTCAGGAAGTATTTACTGTATTAAAGCAAATTTTTTCACTGTGTGACAATTTATCAGTAAAATAGACACCAACATGGACAATTTCAATGCAGTGATAATGGTGAAGGGAAGAAGGAGATGATGGAAATAGGGTAAAAGAAGGTGGGCTCTCACAGAACTCATTATGAAAAAGCAAGGAACTTTGATATTTTCTTAAAAGCCACTGACGTCTTTTCTGTAGATTTTTAATTTAGATAATTCATCTTTGTAGTAGAAGAGAGGAGAGAACAAAAGAGATTAATTTAAAATGTAATGCCATTATTTAGGTAAAAGATAGAAAGGTTATAAATAATAGAGACAGGTAGAGAAGAAGGAATATATTTAAAAATTATTCATGAAAAACATTAGACCAGCTTTGTGATCAATTAAGTCTGGGAGGTGAACAAGGAGGAGATAAATATATCTTTTCTGTTTTCAGTGGAGGTAGCAAGGACATTGGCAATACTAGAGAGCATTACTTATGTCTCCAGCTTTCTCGCATAGAAGGTGAAAAACAGTCTGTATGAAATGGACAGGTTACCTTTAGGGATCCATATGTATATGCATATACATACATGCATGAAAAGATTATTAAGAGACATGAACCATGACTTTGAAGGAGATGGGGAGGGGTATATAAGGCGGGTTGCTGGAAACTATGGGAAGGGAGAAATGTTGTAATCATAACTCAAAAATAAAAAATAGAAGACAAACAAACAAAGGTACAGACTTAATGTGTGTACACCGTAGCTATTGCTGAGCACTCCCTGGTGGTCTAAGCGCACTTACACAGAAATATCACTCCCTGCAGTGCAAGCAGAATGTGGAACACAAATGCCACAGTCCTTCCATTTTCCTCGTGTTAAAATTTTGACAATCATAATCAGATTCATTGATCCTTTGAAGCACATACTTTCTTTAAAAGTGCTTGGTAAAACAGAAGCATATGTGACTAGTCTTGATAAAGTTACATGTGATATATTTAGTCATATAGACTGCTGTGAGAGTACTTAGTTAAGAGCAAAGAATTTGATTTCCCATCTCTGCTAACACTAATGGGATGATAAAGAAAGAATGGGCAAAGCTCTTCTCACAGCCCATTACAACATCTCATTAGGAGATAATAAAGGGTTAAGACCTGATTCAAAACACAGTGAAATGGTCACCCTCAATGGACAGACTGAAATAAGATGGAAATGGATCACAACATATGAACGTCATTAAAAAGCATTTTAGAAAGTCTGGCTGAATAAATGCACAAAATTGTCTAAAAAGTGTTGGCTGGTTTTTTCCTCTATTTGATATTAAAATGTTTAATACCCATGTTCTTACTCAGAGATTAATAATTATACTCACATTCAGCAGTAGTATGACCTGTATTTTCTCTGATTCTCGTATCTGTCAGAGATATGAAAAGCACTACTACCAAGCCTATCAGGCAGCCAGTTCTCTAATTAAGGCTGTGACTAACTACCTCAACCCATAAATTTAGGACATTAAATCTCAGCTGATTTTATTCTACAAGTAAATATATAATAATGCTAGCCTTAAAAGTTTTTTTTGCAAAGCAACAGTAAATTTAAACACATTGCAGTGAAAATAATGACTATGATTTGCACAGTAAATATATTTTAAAACTTAAAATATCAGACAAATTTTGTTGCCTATACTAGCTTTTAGAGTATGAAATTATACAAGAACTGATAAAATGAATACAAACTAATCTAAATAAGAAATGAAGCCTGTGCTTTGTTTTACTTTTTTTTTAAAGAAGAACCCATGTGCAGTTTCCATTCTGGGAGAACATAATGTCCACAAAGCTTAAATGCTGTGGACTACCTATTGAATTTGAGCTTCTGTTTAATTCTTCGATAACTTTCCTCTTTCCACACCACTATGTCCTTGAAAAGTTAATTTTATTTTATCTCTGGATATAGGAGGATTCACATGACAATGGAATTTGAAAGCTTCCCAGGTAAAGATCCTTCAAAGAATAAGCTACTCATGCCAGCCAAGGATGAAAGTCAACAGTTTATACCACTCGATTGCTTTTAAGATTTTCATCAAATGCATCCCCTGCAGTTGCAACTTACCAGAGAAGCTTCCCAGCAGAGTTACAATCATAAAACAATGACAATGTTACCTTTGTTTCTCTGAGCTTTCAGACAGGAGAGACAGCAAGCTAACTGTGTATCAACTTACTTTCTTCCTCTTTTGGTGTAGGAAAAAAAAAAGTCCCTACCCCAAGGTACATGACATTAGTCCCAATTTAAGCAAAAGACACCTCGTCTCTCTTATCAGCCATAAAACAGAACTTTATTCTGAGTGTTTGTATTTTATGGATTCTGATGTGAATATATTATGTGTTTACTCAAGGACAACATCTTTTTTAAAAGGGGAGTTCATTGCAATTTTAAAAGCAAATACAAACTTGTAATTTAAAAAAAAACCCGAACACCTTTTTATCATGTCTAGAATTTAACTTGAGCAAACAAAAATATATCTTAGCAATGACTACAGCATATTTAAACATAACACAGTTGTTAATATTATAGGGGCATTATTTTCTTATTTCTGGATTCTGCTAACCAATGATTACCCACTGACCAGTGCTGTTGAAACTACCTGCCATAAGTAAGAGAAGGCCTTTCTCCACCCTTGTTTGCTCATGAGAGTTAATTTTGGTGTCCTCTAAGCACTATTTTGAGTTGGGGTGCTTAAAATCTGCTGCAGCAGCTTCTCCCCGATGACAGAAAATTCTGCTCAAGAATTGTCTTATATGCTGCAAGCTAATACAGGTTGAAATTCATTCCCTTAGCTATACAATGAATAGACATTTTCACTATTCAATTGCCTTCATACAATTTAAAAAAAAATCCTTGATGTTGGAACAAAAGAGACACTGCCATCCATTTCAACTGGGGCAAACTATATTAATTTGGAAAAACTTCAGCGGGTTAATTGCATTTTGTCTATTTAAATTTTTTTCTGAATAGTATACTTCTTTTTATTCATATAAGTGGAATATTGTAGTAGAAGATATTAAACATCTGTTACATTTAATTTTTTAACACTTTCTGAACCTTAAAAATTGTCATCACATCCATTTCTTTGTAATTGGTTTTGATTAGAATTAGACTGAAGATAAATTGTTATGCTATTTTAAGATGGTCTTTATAACAGATAAATACATTCAAGGCAAATAAGTACTACCATGGCTAAAAGAATACTGAAACTATGGTAAAAATAATTTCATAAAAATGAAAATAATCAATGTATTTGGCAGAGGAGTTGAAAATATACCACTCTGGCATATTGACTATTCTGAGTTAAAGACACTTGGGAAAAGAGCAGGTGCAAGAAGTTCATTCTGCTGTGTTTTCTGTTTCATAGCAGCATGTGATGGGAGTCCTAGGTATAGGCCCCCTACACCAAAAGGAATGGCATTCCTATCTTCAAGGATTAAGTGTCAAGATCAAAGAATTCTACACAGACTTTGTTAAAATAACTCTACCTTTAAACCCTCTTCATACAATTTCCCTGCTTCTCAATATACCAATAATTTTTCTCCACTTTGTTGAGTCTTTATTACTTTACAAAGGCTCTTGTGCCACATATAAATATGTATTGAATAATTTTTTTATGTCTTTATTCTGTTATTCTGTCTTATGCTAATTTCATTCTCTGACACACCTGAGCCTCTGAGGAAAAAGGTGGGAATTTGCCCCTTGTGTCAAAAATGCACAATCTTCCTGCTTTATCCTGGGCTCTGCTGCTCCCGAGGAATGCTCACGTTTAGGGGAGTTGACATAATCACTAGAAAGATGCACTGCTGATGTTATTCTTGTTTTCATTGTTATCTGTGGAAATTAAGGTGTTGTTTCTCCTTTCATAGCTGTAGTTCTGACCAAGGGAATTAGATGAGCTCCCAGCAATCTTTTGTTTCCCCACAGGTATTCAGCATATTTCTCAGGTTCTTCCCTTTCAGCCATGTCACGAGTCTTCTGAGCTATAGTTACCACTTTGGGCATTGCTTCTAAGTAATCTTCATATATTCTATGTGTTAAAGAACAATAAGGTAAGCTAGAACTCTCTCACTAACATTTCTGTCAGCTCTCAGGTCACCTGCAGTTGATGAAGAAAAGCAACATTCTTGTAATCTAGTGTAAAAGAGCATGAAAGCAACCTTAGACACTTTTACTTAACAACTGTACCGCATAAATAACATCAAGAGAGTACATCAGCTTCTAAAATATAACTACAGGACATTTCCCTTGTCCGCTTTCCTAACAAGCCTATTGACCTAGCTGGAATTTCTGTGGTTTTGGAGAAGCTCCCATGTGGCTTTGGGGTCAGAGCACAAAACCTTCTGTGAACCCAATAAATTTAGATTGCATCAGGAAAGGCCAGTGAAAACATAGATCCTGAATTTCCTATGGATTGCTAACAGAACTTGAAGCCTATGGGGACATGCTTGAAGTTAGTTATGGATGGCTAAGTTTTGTTGTTATTTATTGTTTGGTGGATTTCTCTACCGCACTCAGGCTAGCCTGGATTTCACTATGTGGCTCAAACTGGAGTGAGCTCACCTACCATATTTCTCCCTTGGCACAGGAAATGCTCTCATTACAAATCACCAGGCCTGGCCAAGAAAACCGTTTTTTCATTGTGCTCAGTTAAACCACTTACTAATTTTTAAAAAGCAAATGAGAAAATTCTTATAGTGCCTGTGATAATTTCTTTTCGTTGTTGCACTTTTCTACTAAGTAAATATATATATATATATATATTTCACCTTAAGAGATTCGGACAAAACATATTCTCATAAATTATGAAACTTCAGAGAAACAAATTTAGATTGCTTTCATTGTGTGTGTGTGTGTGTGTGTGTGTGTGTGTGTGTGTGTTTGTATGTGAAAGAGAGACAGACAGAGATACAGAAACAGAGACACACAGAGAGACAGGATGGAAAGACAGAGAACAGGTAACAACCTGGCTTAAATTACAGTATTTGCAGTGTTTTGTAAGAGAAAGTTATTGATTATCCCTCAAAGGACATTCATGGAAACATTCATAATCCATGCATAGTACAAACTTTGGGCAAGGCTGATTCCTTTGTGTTGGGTGTTATGCAAAGCAGAATGAGACATGGTAGCTGTGCTCACTGAATTTTGTTTTTTTTTTTTCTTTTAAAATTTATTTATTTATCATGTATACAATGGCTGTGTACATGTACAGAAAACGGCACCAGATCTCATTATAGAAGGTTAGGAGCCACCATGTGGTTGCTGGGAATTGAACTCAGGACCTTTGGAAGAGCAGACAGTGCTCTTAACCTCTGAGCCATCTCTCCAGCCCCTGGATCTAGTTTTAATGCTGTTACTAGGAAACTAAACTGTTTGGTGTTTCAGTGTTAAAGTGGTATTTTTCTAGATTACATTTTCAAAGTTTGCTGACATTATTCATTGTATCTGGAACCTAGCTCCAGACAGTAACATCAAGAAAGATATAGAACAACAGCAATTTATATTTTTACTTTAAACAGCTAATTATTTTTTTTGTGTTATTTCTTGGATTATGTAACCTTGGTGCCATATGGCCACATGCAATTGAATATGTCTCTATTGTTTGAAAGTCATCCCTGATTAAGCCTCTTTAAAACAATCTTCATACATTTAAAATAATCTTAAGAGCTTTAAAACAAACTTCTCTAAAAAAATATAGGTTATAAAAGAAACCAGGGTCATTTGGTAGTGGAATCGGTTTTATTTATTGCAAGGACCTGCTGTGGGTTATATCTTTCCTGGGAAGGGAGAGGCAGATGGAATGCCAGGAATCTATGAAAGGGCCAACACAGCTGCTTTGGAGGGAAGGACTATGATGACGTATTTACGGCGACCCTACAGCGTGAAGCTTTTAACATCTTTCTTAAACCGGGTGCAAAGGCCTGGTAATAATGCCCTGGAATATTCTGCACAAGTGGGTAAACACAGTGTTTCTTTATAAAAATAAATCAACATAATTAGAAAATTTTAGGAAAAACATAATTTCTAAACTAAAAGTACTCATTCATCAATAGGATGAATATTTGCATAAAATATACCACAAAGATATTTCAAAGTAATAATGCCTCTAACATCCCTACCTTGAACTGCCATGTTTTAAACCCTGGGCGTATACAGCTCACGTCTTTATTCTCAGAGTAATGTGGTTAACATATTTGAGAAGCATTGATATATTATCCCAATCACCAGAACAGTCCTAGATGTTATGCGATTCCTTGAATTTAAGAATAATCTATTCCTAAGGTACTATTCTCCCTCTCTGCGTTTCTGTTGGCTTATGATTTTAAAATGCTTGTATTTGCATAGCTTTATTCAAGGGCTGTAATACTATTATAACTTTTATAAACATTTCCATTTTGAAGAGGAGAAACAAATTGTATTATTCTTGTTTTTTAGAGGATTTATAAGATTGTCTTCCAGATAGGCTTGATTAGTCTACTTTTGCACCTGCATGTGGGAGCGGCTGGCCTTAGATCTCAGCAGTTACCCTAGACTATGAAACTGAATGCCTTAGCAGACCCAATCTGCACCTGGAAGATTCCTTTGCAGACCTGGAAGGTTCCTGGAGGGTCTCTGGTCTTCAGCTCATGTTTGAAGGCTGAAGAAACGAGGTTCTGTTGTTAGCAAACAGGGTCTTCAGCAGCAGAGATGTTTGCTATGAAAGCTGTGACTTTGGACTGCTGCCAGGAATGTGTCGATCACTATGGAGGAGGCACTTTTAACCTCAGTTAATTCTTTCCAGAATTGCCCTCCCAGACCCTCCCAAAGGAATCTCTTAGTTGATTCCAAATTCTACCAAACTGACAATCAGGCTTAATCACCAAAAATATAGTGTTTGAGAAAGAAAAAAAAAAAAAAAAAAAAGCTGCCACTTTTTTTTTTCTCAACTGAAATAAGACCTGAGGAGTTAAGAGTGAGAGCTAAAATTAGATCTGGTAGTTTTATTTTCAAAGAGAAGAGCTTTTCTACGTCATAACCATCATCAACTACATTATAAAACTTCTAAGTGATTTCAGTGCTAAGGACTGTGTGGTCTTGTGTTTTGAATTTTGTTAACTGACTTGGTCAAGTCATTCTGCTGGTGGTAGTAGTAGTTATGGCTATAAAAATTTTTGTTTCTATTTTCAAAGTTTTTTGATGTTATATTAGTTAATCCCATTCTTGCAATAATCCATGTGACTAAGAATTCTACTAGCTCATTTAACAGACAGAAAGACGGATTTATTTGGCTTCTACTGGGTACAATATTAATATCTTATGATAAGCAAGCTCATTTTATATTCACAATATCATCATATTGTCATTATGACTGTCATTTGTGGAGAAAATTGAGGCTCATAAGCTTTAAAATAGCACAGTTGATATATCTAGTAAATATACTAAAACCAAAATCTAGTAAAATGGAGTAAAATTGCCCACTGGAAATGTCAACCTCCTGCTTTATGATACTCTATTTGTCCCATAGCATCTGGTAAAATCTACGACTCTGCTCTACTGAGTTCTCACAGATGTAAGCAATCCTAAACAATCCAGCTCTTCTCAGGCAGCGTGATACATACTTCTGTTACTCAGGGGAGCTTTGCTTTCTCTGGAGAACAGCAAGTTTCTCAGAATTACTTGCTCATAAATAATTTATTTTTCTTCTCTGTTTTCTTCTATCAGCATGTGTCTCTGGATAAAAAAAAGTTTCTTAGTCTCTCCAAGTGTTTGTAAATACAGACATATCTCCATTTGATATATTTTAGCAAAACATGAAAAGCAAAGGAGAGATTGACAGGCGTATTATAGAAGGAAGGGAACTGAGCAATCCTTCTTTCCCAAAGCATCACCCTATAGATAATGAACTGTTCATTGTTCTTATTCTGATGACTTTGGCAATCATGTGACCTAATTGTTGGGTGAACAGCGTATCGTGTAGCTCCTGATTAAACACAGATAGTATGTATGAAGGACTGAAATTTACTCAACTACTTTAACATTATAAGGGCAGTGTAGGCTCTGGGAAGACAGATCTTGGCAAAGAATTTAGAGCAAGAGTCACTATACATTAATTGAAGGAACAGTTTGATTCAATGGAAAATAGACAATTTGATATAGGTAAAGAGACCTCCAGTAGAAAGTTTTAGTATCTGAGACCATTACTGACGGTTTGCTGTTTCATAGCAATGTTTTGTTTATCATGGTCCACAAAATAATTGATTTGATGCTTTTGCTGAGGTGCATGGTGAAGAACAAAAGTTTATTATTCCACAAGTAGATTTGTGTGCCTCATTGTGTATGGAATTTTGGAAGCAAAACGATAATTGGGAAATGTCAAACATGGTTTTTGCCATAGTTTATGTTTATTCCATTTACGCAATGATAAATAGACAATTAAATATCAAGTTGATAGATATTAAGTGTCTATGAAGTAGTAATCATAATAGCTTTCAAACAGAGAACTTAGTCATTTCAGTCCCCTGAATAACCCTATGGAGTTGATATGTCTCTATTTAATCAAGGAGGACATTAGGCATTGAAAACTTTTTAAAATCTCTATGAGTGCAGGGGCTACAGACTAATACTTTATGATTCTTATTTTGTTCCTTTTGCTTTAGAGAGAAACAGAGATCACTAGGTATGTAAACAATAATTTAGTGAACTTTAAACCTTTTTTTAAATTTTGGTTTTGGTTTTGTTGAGGCATGATTTTTCTGTGTAGCCCTAACTGTTATGTTATGGGCTAGCTTTGTAGACCAGGCTGGCCTCGAACTCATGGAGATCTGTCTGTCTCTGCCTCCTGAGTGCTGGGATTAAAGGCATGCAACACCACTGCTCAGTGAACTTTAAACTTTTGAAAGCACAAAAATGATATAAAATTGAATAGAAACATTATACTTTCTCTTTCTTCCTTTCTTATAATAAATAAATAAAAATTTAAGAAATGTGCTGTTGTTTAATAAGAAAAGTGAAGAAAAAAACTCTAGGTGCAATAGACATTTGAAAGAGGCATGCTAGGAATGGCTGATGACAGAAACATGCTGATGGCCTGTGATGGGAAAGGCAGCTGTGGAGATTCTAAGGTATTCTCTGGATTTTATCGCCCTGTTGAAAAATAATGAGCTGTTTCTCATCCATGCTAATGTCTTTAGCAAGTACATGCGCAGGACATCCGTACACATCTATACTTTTTAAATTTTGCTTTTCAGTGCTCAATTTGAAAATTTATAAATGTCCATGAGAGTGAAAGAGTGTATGCAGTGGCCAGAAGCCAGAGAGATCTGGGAAGTGTTTGGGCTGGCTTTTGCATAACCCTTTTGTAAGAACTGAGCCTGGTCACACAAGAACTACATTCTCGTTGATGTAAGGACCACCACTTCTATTGAGCCGCACGTTTTAAAGACTCCAAACCTCTTCACGTGACTTCATGGGCACAGTTGCCATGTAAGAAGATACATTTGAAAGCATGCTACAGAAGAAAGGTATAAGGAGGATAGGTGAAATGTTGAAGGTGTGATTTTTAGAAGGTAGTGAGGTTAGGAACAATGGAAAGCGGTTTTGTTTGTTTGTTTGTTTTTGTTTTTGTTTTTGTTTTTTACCACTTTCTGGAAAAAAAATCTATGAAAATTCCAAAAGCATTATTTTATAATTCTTTACTCCAAAGCACCAATAAGTAGAAGAACACTTTGTTCTTCTAGGAGTAAGAACAAACTAGTTAGTAATAGGTAAATTTTTAAAATTTTTATTTTGTTTTTATTAATTACAGTTAATTACTTTGTATCCCAGCTGTAGCCCCCTCTCAATCCCACCCTACCTCCCTCTTCTTCTCCTATGCTTCTCCCCAGTCCACTGATAGGGAGGTCCTCTTCCCCTTCCATCTGACCCTAGTCCATCAGGTCTCGTCAGGACTGGCTTCTTTGTCTTCCTCTGTGGACTGGTAAGGATGGAGTAGATGCATTTTAAAAGAAGCTACAAAATGCAGAGTCGGTGGATATAGCAATTTGCCTGAAGGAAACCTTCCCATAAAGTATCTCCTCAAATGTGATGCATGATGTAGTGGAGACTAAACACTTTCTACTCCTTGTGAAATATGACCCCACACCCTTTGGGTCCCTCATTTCAATCTTTAGAAGGCATACCACAGGTATGGCTGACCCCCCTGGTAACTCAGTGATCCACAAGGAGCAAGTACTGGAGTTGTCAGGCTGATCTATGGACTATGGATGACCTAGAGACCCGGACACAGCCACACTCTGAGCCAAGAGATAAGTTTAGGGCTGGGTTGAAAAGAAAGCATGTAACCAGGGTGTGTCATAAAATCGGAGGTCAAAAACAGTAGAAAGTGAATGTAATTTCTCAAAAAGAGAAGGCCTTTTGTAGATTAAGAGGCAGCAGCCTATACAGTAGACAAGACATAAGGAAGAAAAGGAAACAGAAGGGGGCAGAGCAACCTCATTTCCTTCTTAGGTTTGAAAGAATTGAAACTGATTTTCAGGGTGGGTACAGGCTGAATCTTGGGGCTTCAGCCGAATGTATATCTGCTGACAGCCTGATTTTCTTCAATATCAGATGAATAACAGTAACAAGTACCCATTCTGCTCACTTCTGTAGGCTTGAGTGTGAAAGTAGATTGAAACATATGAATTCATCAGCCTCTCAAAATCTGACCAATTAGTATAATAATACTTCATATGAAAAGACATAATCCCCTGAAGTCTAATTTATTTTTTACTATCATATTTCTTCGATGTTTATTGATTTAAGGTGTGTGTGAGAGAGAGAGGGAAAGAGAGATTATTGTGAGAATAGATAGAAAGACAGATAGATAAATAGGAACACAGAGGAGTTGGTGAGGGTGTGTATGCTTGTGAGCACATGCGCACTATGCTGTGTGTGTGGAGGTCAAAGTTTGACTCCCTGTGAATAAGTTCTCTACTGTCACTTTGTAAGACGCAGAAATTGAAATCTGGTCTCTGCCCACTGCACACTCTTGCTCTCTCCTCAGGGAGGCTTACTGCAGTAATATCTATGATCCTGCTTATGTGTCAAATACTCTATGTCAGTGCTGGGGAGATGGTTCAGCAGTTAAGAACACCTGCTGCTCTTGCAGAGGGTCAAGGTTTGATTCCCAGCACCCATCTTTTGGCTCATATCTACTTGCAATTCCAGTTCCAGAGGATCTGGTTTCGTCTTGGCATGAATTCCATTGACACTGCAAGCATGTAGTACAACCTGGTACATGCACATACGGATACATAAAAAAATGCTGGCGGGAATGGAAACTTGTACAAGCACTTTGGAAATCAATCTGTTGCTTTCCCAGATAATCAGGAATACTGCTTCCTCAAGATCCAGTTATACCACTCCTAGGCATATATCCAAAAGAAGCTCAAGTACACAACAAGGACATTTGCTCAACCAAGTTCATAGCAGCTTTATTCGTAATAGCCAGAAGCTGGAAACAACCCAGATGTCCATCAGCGGAGGAATGGATACAGAAATTGTGGTACTTTTACACAATGGAATACTACTCAGCAATTAAAAACAGGGAAATCATGAAATTTGCAGGCAGATGGTGGAATCTAGAAAAGATCATTCTGAGTGAGGTATCCCATGAACAGAAAGACACACATGGTATATACTCACTTATATAGACCTATAAGATAGGATAAACATGTGTACCTAAAGAAGATAAACAAGAAAGAGGACCCGGGGTAAGATGATCAATTCTCACTTAGAAAGACAAATGAGATGGGTATGGAAAGTAGGAGAAAACAAGTAACAGGACAGGAGCTTATGGCAGAGGGCCTCTGAAAGTCTCTACCTAGCAGTATATCAAAGCAGATGTGGAAACTCATAACTAAACCTTCGGCAGAGTGCAGGGAATCATAAGAAAGAAGGGGGAGTTAATATGACCGGGAGTGGACAGGAACTCCACAAGGACAAAATATATCAGGGCACAGGGGTCCTCTATGAGACTGTTTCTCCAACCAAGGACCATGTAGGGATATAACCTAGAACCCCTGCTCAGATGTAGCCCATGGTTGCTCAGTATCCAAGTGGGTTTCCTAGTAAGGGGGACAGGAACTATTTCTGACATGAACTCAATGACTGGCTCCTTTACCTCCCTTGCCGCCCCCCTGCCGAGGGAGGAGCAGACTTGCTACACCACAGATGAGGGCATGGCAGCCAGTCCTGAAGATACCTGATAAGCTAGGGTCCAATGGAAGGGGAGGAGGACCTCCCTAGCAGTGGACTTGGAAAGGGACAGGGAGGAGATGAGGGAGGGAGGGTGGGATTGGGAGGGAATGAGGAAGGGACTACAGCTGGGATATAAAGTAAATAACTTGTGATTAATATAAAAAATAAAAATTAATATAAAAATAAAATAAAAATTAAATTTAAAGAAATGAATGCAATGAAAAAAATAGTTTATATAGTTTGTTTTTCTTCCCCTCAGAAATGTAGCTTATTATTCTCATATGGGGATAGGCAATTTCAATTGATTTTCCAAGGTTTTATTGTTAACAAATGGTCTATTTTGAAGAACTTTTCTTTCAATATTTTCCTTCCAAAGGGTGTATATAAAGACTATGCATATATATAGTTTTGTGTATTTCCAGTTTTCAAAATCAGGCAGTGAAACTTGATTGATTTTAACTTTCATTACTGAAAATTCAGAATTTGGGCTTTGTTTCACTGCTGTACAGTTGGGAATGCATCTGCTGGATAAATATCTCTGAGTTGGCCAGTTGATTCTAGAAACTCATGGTTTTCCCTCTGCCCCGTTCCCCTCCATTTGATTCCAGTGCCAAAGCGGATCACCAGTACACAGCAGCCAACATTTCATGGAGGTTTTCTTTTATACATATAGTTATACATATACACATATCTATTGGTCATATGAAGGTGATAGACCTAAACTCATCTGATGGCAATGATGGTTACTCACATTTCTTGAGCATGCTAACATGTTTGTCCACGTTTTTCTGAATGGGTAAGGGTGCATGCCTTTAAAGAGTTAGGCCTCCCAAAATTTCCTTCATTATTGCAACTGCCCTATTTTACCTCTTTAAAAGATCTTCACTCTGAGGAAGCAAATCATTTCAGGAATTCTTTGATCCCTTCTAACATCATTTCTTGGGAGCTAAAAATAAATATCTTTTTTTGTTGTTGTTGTTCTGGACCTCCACAGTTAGTTTAAGACGGAGCTGTCCATTCCATTGTTTCCAGCACCTTCACTTCCAGAAGTATCTCTCTACAAAACACAGTGAACTTATTTTTCTTTAGTTTTAGAAGAAAATAAGTAAATTTCTCTCTGCTTTATCTTCTTGACTAATTATGTGCCCTTCCCTCTTATAAATCAGACTTTATTATAGCAAGTGTCAGAGAGCTATTTATTTTCTTTATCTTTTCTTTTTTTTCTTATGAACATAGTTTAAACTACACTCTTCCCACAATGCTTAAAAACACTGGGGTGAAGAAGTCCCTGCATGCCACTTGCAAATATGTTTCTCCTCGCCATTTTAAAATACTGTTGCCTTTGGAATAGAGAGAATGTCTTCCTTTGTCAAAATGGCAATGGGAGGCACACATGACAATCCCTTTTCCTTAAGATTGGGGACTGCACAAAGCTGTCAGTTTTAAAAATGACACTGTGGCACAGCCTTTCTTTAAGATGGTGTCTTTCATTTTTGACTCCTGCTGTTCCTGACAGTTGAAATGGCAGCAGGAGGTAGAAACTAAAGCAAGTTCTCTTGGCATTTGCCCTTAGGTAGAAATTAATAATAGAAGAAGCAGGCATGTGCTTAAAAACAGTTAGTGTCAGATGTCATGCAATGGAATGTGACCAATCCCCTAATGAGATGACCCAAACTGTCTATAATTTCCCAAAGATAGACGTAATTCTCACACTTGCTTCTAGCGTCCATCTGCGTTCATGTGCTTCCAGAGCATTTGATGTGTTCTGGGTTATTATGCTCCATTCAGGAACTATGCCAAGGCCTGCAACTGTATTTCTTAATCCTAATTTACTTGACTGCCTTGAATATGATAAATATGGGTTCTAATTTCTCTTTTTTATACCTGTGTAAATTCATTTCCCAATTCATTTCCTTCATCTAAAGGTATTATTGGAATCCAGTAGTTCTGCTGATTTTAATTTAGTTATTAGCTAAATGATTTTACAGGTTTATTAGAGTTCTGTGAATCTTATAGCGTACTTTCTCTGTTTATGTGTTGTTGGATTTTATCATCTCTTTTGTTCGGCTGATGCTTTCTTGTTCTGCACCATCAGCTGGTTTGTGCATAACATTTGCAATTCCTTTCTTTGTGGAAGGAAGCTCTATTCCCATGGGTTGGTATCTAGACATACAATAGAATTTAAATGATCTTCTCCCAAACCCCACTTTGCTAGTTGAGTACCTATATTCAGCTCTGCGACTATGCCACAGCACTTAGCTACGTGTTTATGTATGAGACATACAATCTTTGTTTCAGCTCAATAAATTTTCATATCTGTTCCTGTGATACCTGCCAAGTACCTTGGCATGTACTTTAAACTCTTACACAGCCTTTCTTTCCTTGCTTTAGGTGATATGTATTGATTTATTTATCACTTCCTTAACTTCATGCTATAATCTCTGCAGCCTTCTCAAATGCCTCTTTCTTAACCTTGATTGTGCCTTGTTTTTCTCATTTATCTCTTTTGATCCACATTATTCAGGATGCTTTCCTTAGTGGATGGGCCTCTCAGGTCTTGGGAAAGATTAATTGCCCTTTAACAATTTCCATTTCCTTTTCTTTTGTATAGATTATTGATCACATACATTTAACTTTATCTACTTTGATTAAACTTCCAGAACACATTTTATATACAATGTTTAACCATTTACTGTTTCTTTCCTGATAACTGGTTGTAGTTCATAGTTAGCCATCCTGCTCTAATTTCTTTTTTCTTTCAATTATTATTATTGTTATTATAATTTATTACAGTTTATTCAATTTGTATCTCAGCTGTGGCCTCCTCCCTTCTAATCTGTTTTTAATACTAGTAAAATTTAAGCATGATATTATTCCATTTTTAAACCATTTCAAGTTAATAACCAATATTTTATCATAAGTATGTTATAATACATAATACATTTTTATTTTTAAGTAATATATACAGCCTCTTTGGTACTTTGTTTATGGGAATACACAAGTTTACTAATTTCTTTAAAATAATCTTTTTTGTTTTTCTTTCTCTGTGTATCTGTATTGTTTTTTTTTTTTTTTTTTTTTTTTTTGAAACAAAACACAGCTGTCACTTCAGGGGGAAGTAAGAGATAATTTATTCTGAGCCAAATATGAGTATTTCTGACTTGGAAACACAAATTTTGGTTGCCACAAATGACATGTTACACTACAGCAGTGATTACAAAACTTTTATTAGCTATGGAACAAAAGAGTCATACATGAGCGCATTTGCCAAACACATTAATAGGGAAACTACAGCAATCTGAGAAAAGACTTTGTGTTTCAGACACAATCTCAAACATGCTGTTGTTTGTTTGTTTGTTTGTTTTTTCTCTCTCTCTTCTGTATTGGACAATGAATGGCTGTTAAGAGGTCTGAAGTTAGCTCTGGATCTACAACATTATAATGCTCAACAATCACGAAATTCTTATTGTTATAGATTATTTAACACACGTACTTTTATTTTCCTAGGAAATCAGTTTACAGTTTTTATATGATTGGTGTTTTATCATTTGTTCTGATGAAAGTGTTCCCAAACTTGGCTGTGCTTCAAAACAACATTTTGAACTGTAGAGACATCACTGTAAGAAGACTATTTCCTTGGCATGCCTGTAAATTGTTAACATGTGAATGAGGATCATGACTAGCTTTAAGCAAAACAGCAGAGTAGAGAACATGCCATCAAAAGGTCTTACAGTGCAGTGCTAACCTTCTTTGTTTTTAAACCTGGTTTAGTGACATGTGAGTGAAGACGGTGTACATGCTTCTCTCTACCTGAGGGATCTAACAGCATACATGGGCTTATTCTTTCATCCACTGCCGCAATGAGCACTAGTGCAGCTCTCCAATTAGGAGCCAAGAACAGAGAACGGCTACTATACAATCTCTGACATCAGTAAGTACTAAACTGTACTGTAAAGCTACTGAAGTTCAGAGCTATTGGCTACTGCCTCATAGTCATTCCACTGATAAGAGTATAAAACACACTCCCGATATTTAGTGTTTTGATATGTAAAATACCTTAGTAACTCATTAGCTGAGAGGGCAGGTGATTTCAAAATGTTTTGGTAGTTAAGAATATGAATCTTACCCAAGGTTTAAAAGTTATTGCAAAATTCAATGGAATAATACTAACATTTTAAACGATTATATGAAAACTTGATAATTTAAAAAACTTTAAAAAAAACTCAAAAATGCATACAATGATGTTTTCTCATGCCAGTGTACTAATAATATTAATTTAAAAGATTCTTTTGAAATTCTAAGGAATCCTAGAATTGAAAAATTTATTTTATTAATTGGTATAGACAGAAAACTCTCTAAAAAATGATCTCTTTTTCTTTAGAAATATGATAACTAGCTAACTCATTATCTATTTTGAGTCAGCAAGTTCTGCTGAAGAGTATAATTGTTAGGTAGAACTTGGTTAAATTTGAAGAAAACTATTTTCCCAAACGTTCAGTTCTCTTCTACTAGGGTATTGGTTTCTGAGTCAGCCAGTTCTCTTGCTGGACAACCACAATTACCAGACAGAATTCTCTTTATATATATTTAGCAATATCTCTTCCATCTACTTACACTTTGCATGTTCTACCCTCAAGAAAGGTTTAGATTAAATGCAATCCACCCTTTACATGACAGTTCTTAAAATGTTTAATGACAGACATCATGTTTCCCCTACAACTCATTATGTTAGCTCTCAATATTCTTTTTCTTCCACCATACATTGTGGGAACTAACCAAACTTCCTGAGGAAAAAGATTGCCTTGCTCACTGGACCTTATTTACAAATACATGTCTTCTGATGCAGGAAGAACTGTACTGACAAGTCAGAGGGGCTGCAACGGTTTCAGAGTTCAAGAAGATTGTCCTCCATCATCTTCACTTCTGTTTCTCCAGATTGAGGTGGCCTTCGCTCTTTTAGAACTCAAATAAAAAATTATACTTTCTTAAATTTTACCTTTTATTGATAATTTGTTATCATAAGGATTTTTATGTTCTTTGTGTGTAATAGATTTCTTGAAAACAATATGAAGCTGTGCACTTAAAATAGTTTTGAAAATTGTTACTCTGAAGTACACATTACTTATTAAATCTAGAGACTACAGTTTGTATTAAATATTTAAAGTTGAGTGTACTTTAAAATGAGCATTATTTGTTAATTTATGAGTGATTTGTGAAAATTCCCCCTCAGTTTGATTCTTTGGGATGATATACTACTATTTTTTTTAGCTGTACAAAGAATCCCTGATACCTTTATTTCACATATATCAAATTTAAAGACATCATTGGCAAAATTTTATGTGAATTATTCATTCATGGTGATTTTCCATTCCATTCATGTTACTTCCAAAAATAATATGTGCAAATGAAAATTAGTTTAAAATATTCAACATCATCAATAGAAAAATAAATAATAAATGACAAATTACATTAAATATTGTATGAAGTAGAGAAACAGGGAGCAGTAAACTGCAATGTTTGATGGTAGGTTCCTGGTTACCCTTGGGGTTCAGTAGATTGTAACTGGAAGGCTAGAGCTGTATCCGGCATGCTGATAATGCTTTGTGTTTAATGCTAGGCATTAGACAGATGATTAGTGAGAAGTCACTGATTTATTTACTTACAATGGACATGTGTGTCTTACAGCTTCAGTTGAGAGTTATGAAATATATTGCATAATTTCTCTACTAGAAATTCTAATCATGTTTTCAAACTTATTCTAAATTTTTAGACCATTGGAAGGTAAATTCTTCCTCACTTTCATCTGATAGGCGTAATATTTCTCATGCCATGCTATGCGTTCTTTCTTTACATTTTAGTGGACCATGGCGGTGGTGGTGGTGGGGCTACAGAGATAAATTAGTCTGTAAAGTGCTTGCAAAATGAAGATCTGGGTTTCGATCTCCAACATCCATGTAAAATGCCAGTCTTGGTGGTGCATGCTTGTAATCCCAGAGCTGGAGAGGCAGACAAGGATCCCTGATGATTACTAGCCAGTCAGCTTAGCCTAGCCAATGAGCCAGGCCACCAAGATAAGAGGGACAGGTCTTAAAAATTAATACTAAGTTTCACCTTTTGCCTTGATACGCACACATACACACACACACACACACACACACACACACACACACACACACACACATTGTGGAATTACTAAAGTTTTTACATTGGCTAACACTGTACCTTTAACAAATAGCATGTCTGCTGATGAAATATTCCAGGTATTGTTGTACCAAAAGGATCTGGATTGTTTTTCAGATGAAGTTGGGATTGAATACTGGAGTCTTCTGCTTTCCTTCCAAGATCTATCATGCCTGGAGGAATAAAGAGTCTTTTTATGATTGACTAAAAACTCACATTTCTATATTCTGTTGGCTGCAGGCCCCGTCTCATATAATCATGCATCTCTACTGAAATCTGCTGAAAGTGACAGAATGCGTCCATTAGTAAAATTTATAGTAACTTTGCTTTAAGACACTGGACAGAACCATAATTAATAATAAATTAAAGGGAAGGGAGTCAGTAGGTTCTAGTGACTAAAGCTGGAAATATCAATAAGGAGAAGCAATGAGAAACAGGAGAAGAAGCAGGAAAAGCATCAAAATGATGAAGAAAGGGGACAGCAAAGAACCTGATAAGGAGCAAGTAAGGAATGAAGAGACACAGGGGTTACCCATCCCATTCCTACTCTATCCCAACTCTAACATGATTTTTGTCTCTTTCTTTATTTGGAAAATGATCAGCATTGTCCTTAATTCATTTTATCAATTAAATTTATATTTTGATGGTTTCAAACATGCATATTACACGTTTTGATTACCCTCATATCCTCTCTATTTCTCCTTTTCACCCTTCTACTCTCTCCCTTCTCCCTCTAGGTCCATTTCTCATGTCTACCTTATTCTCTTACTTTACTCTTGTTGGCCTAATGTTATCAGACAGCTTTGTTTTCTCTCAAGACATCCTTTTTAATAACAAGCTTACTTTTGTTTTCGTTAATGTGTTTGTATGTGAGACTTTGTTTGTCTTGTGTGTGAGTGTGTGTGTGTGTGTGTGTGTGTGTGTGTGTGTGCCCGTGCAATGATGTGCATGTGTGCACACGTGCCCAGAGAGTCCAAAAGAGGGTTTAAGCATCTCCTGGAGATGGCAATGCAGTTGGTGGTGAGCCCCTCAATGTAGATGCTGGAAACCCAACTCAGGTGCCCAAGAAGAGCTGTGAGTCCTCATAATCACTGTGCTATTTTTCCAGCCTCAGAAAAAATCTCCTTTTACTTATTATTTTGATCATTATAAAAGATATTTACTGAGGGCTGGAAATTTTACTTGCTTCTGAGGATGGCAAAGAAATATAGCCCCAAATATTGTGGGGACTTGCTCTGTCTCAGCCTTTCTGTGCCTTCATTTATCCTTGCCATGTTGGGATTTTATTCCTTGATGTGGTCCTTTCTCTCAGAGTGACAGCTGTAGTAGTTAACATTTCATATTGGAATTTATGTCTCTGGAGTTGCAATTTTTTCTTATAAATTTCCCTTTCTTATAAAATTCTAAACATATTTGGGTTTCTAATTACATAAATGTTTAGAGTGTGGCTTTAGATGGAAACCTTTTAAGTGTGTGGTATTCTATCTATTTGGGATTTTTTTAACTCCCTTCTGCCTGTTCTGCATTTCATTTTATTTACTTTTTTATTTTATTAAAAACTTCCACCATATACATTCATTTTACATGGTATTGTGTTTCACTATGACATTCTCGTACAAGCATGTGTTTTATACTGGGCAAGTTCACCTCCACACTCTGTATTTTAAAGGCCAGGTTGTAAAATAAATAAACATTTCTCAAGTTCTGCCCTTAAAAATAAGGTCAGTCACTAAGACAAAGACTATGTTCTTGAAAACAGAAAAGAAAAAGAAAAAAAAAAAAAACCTTCATGGCACAGAAAAGTGCTTTAAGACATCGGTGATTAAAGAGACCGAGTGGAGTTTGGTGTAACTTTTTAAGTGGTTTAAGGAGTTTGGTTCAACTTTTCTTACATTTGTAGGACTAGGTTGCAGTTTTGCAAACACAATTTTTTTTTCCTAGCAAACCCAGACAGAATACCGGTCTCATGAGATCAAGTTGAGTTTAAAGCAATCATAAATAACTGTTAGAGTGCAAATAAACTGACAAACAGTTGAACCTGTCTCATGTAGCAGCATCTTGTGTACCCACAGTACTGTGATGTTTTCTCCTGTGTTCCTCAACATCAGCACTAGTTTGCTTTAAGAGCAGACTGAGACCAGTGGGAGCACATTAAGTCTTCTTCATTGTCTTATCTGCTGTGTCTTGATATCCCATGTGATGATCTGACTACTCTAGAGGCCTGGGAACTCACATTATATTTGTCATCATCAGAGTGAAGAAAAAAATTTATTCACTATATTCGGTTAAGGGTGTTGCTTTCCTCCATTTTATGTTGCAGCTGAATCAGAGCTTTGTAGTCGTTTTCAGCATGCAAAATTACCGTGACTATTAAATTATAATTTGTTGTATAATAAAGCAATAAAGTTGATTCCGTTATAATAGAAATCAAACTAACACTATCTAATCTCTATTGTACGATTTAATAATTTTAAGCATTTACACATGTAAGTATTTATGACTCTTATTTACTTTGTCTCACATACCTACCATTTAATATAAATAATATCAATTGAATAGAAAAGTTCCTTTGGTAAAAATTTTATGGATACAATAATTAAAATCAGATAATCCCAAGCAATTAATTATCAATCAATGCATATTTATTGGTGGAAATATTTCATACACAACTCATTAACAATAGAGAATGAATATGAATACACAGAATAATTCCTTTTCCCAAGCAGAAAAATATTAAGAGAATGTACAATTGAATAATCCACCACGAAGCCTAAGAATTCTTGTTCCTGGAGCTTACAGTACAACAGGGTGGTGATAAACCAGAAGGGTTTCCTTGAATTTAGAGGAAAACTGAAAAGATATTTTTGGCAAGGTTGAAGCCCAGATTGAATGGGATTCTTTGAAGAAAAGGCTGTGAGTGTAACAGTTGGTACATACTAAAGCTGTGTAATACACATTAAACTAGTAAATAGTGCCAAACCATAATGATCGTGCAAGGTTTTGAAGACAAACAGATACAAGAGAAGGAAGTGGTAGGCGCACACACATTTATGATCTTGTGTGACAGACGATAATAACGTTTACAGTTAGTCTTGTGCTGAGTGATATTATAAAAAGTTTTTATAATGACTTATATCAGCCATGGACCAACTGTGAGGAGCAGCTACAGTTTACGTATGACTTGTACCCCAAGGTACATGTGTCAGAACCTGGGTGAGGATACTAAGAGGTGCTACAACCTTAAGAGGTGGAGTCATGTTTTCAGGAAGAATTGGTGCAGTTTTCCTGGGACATCAGTCAAACCTTGAATTTCTTAATTGTTATTTGCTTTCTAGAATGCAGTCTTTCCCTGTGCTGGTTTCTGCCATAGTATCTTCCCTAGAATAATGCTGATAATAGCACCACACCCCTGAACTTCCAGAACTGTGAACTATACTGTGGATGTTTTGATAGAAATCACTCAGCCTCAGACGTTTCCTTATAGTACCAGAATATAGATGAATGCAGTACATGTCATGATTTTTATTTCACAATGAGAGAATGCAGACAACTAACTGGAGAATACAATTGGATATGAATAGGCTAAGATTTACAGTCAAGAAGCTTGGCTTCTAATTGTGTTCATGGAAATATTTCTTCATTCATTTTATAAGGACACCACAGGCAGACTAACATACATAGCCATCTTAAGTAGGAAATGTTATGCTAGCTTTTAGGTTGATATACTCTATCTTCAAGCTACAACTACATATGAAACTTCAGCTGATATGAGAATGCAATATTGACTTGATTTAAATTGCAAAAAGAAAAATATCTAATCAATATTGTAAGCAGTACCATATTATGATATGTACCAACCAATTTTAGAGGTTCTAAGAATGTAACTTGAGGACTTTTTGGTTAATGAAATATCTTATTGTTTGCAGTTTTAAATTTATCTATGTAGACCTTATAATTTCTTATTTACAAATATTTCCTCATGTCTACCATAGTTTTTATTGACTTCTTCTGTATTTATCCTCATTACTCCCTATACCCAGGCTTTGGGGACCAGAAAAGAACCTGGTACAAAAAAAATCTCATGCCACACGATGGAAATAACAATTCTCAGTTTGCTTGGTCATAAAACCACTTAGTTTGGCTTATGAGACTAAGCACTTAAATAGTTACAAAGTTTTGATGTCATTAATAGCTTCAAATTAGCCACAACAAAGTGCATCCTGAAAGTTTGAACATACTGCAAACCAAGGATTTAAAAATATTTAGTCAGTAAGTACAAATTTTACTCCATCTTCATCAGAGTAGTTTAGGTTCCATCCTCATTCATTCAAATCCCCAATGTCTTCTTTTCCTTACTAAAAAGTTCTGCCAACATTCTGTCTAAGGACGGATAGAATCCATATTTCTTGAACATTTGAACATATCAATATGTTAATTAAAGTAGTCATTTAACCTATTTTGGGGGTATTCCTGACAACTTAGTGAGTTAAAATTATTCTCACTTTCATGATCGAGAATTGCAGATTCTCTATTCATATCTGGTCCTGAAGTCAGGTAGGGAATATAGATTAAAGCTGAATTTCTATGCAAGGTATATGAGGCTTCATCGTCCACGAGCTTTCCATTGTTTTCTGATGACTGGTGAATATATCAGCAAGTTAGCCTGGGTTCAACTATAATTACTAAATTTGGAATGTTTTGTGACCTGATGAACATAGCTCCTACATGTATTTCAAGATTCTGTAACTGCTGAAGATATGACTGAGGTTCAACTTGACAACGAGAACATTCAGTGACATTTCAAAGGAATGGAAGGGGTAGCCCCCTGAACAGGAGAACACTGCTCCTTGCTGAGAAACACTTAGAAAAACCTCCCAGGGAGCAAACATTGCGTTCTTCATCCGTAAGAACTTTTACCTCAGTCCTCATCCAATTAAGCCTTGAAATCAGTGCCTAACAATGCTCCCCGAAAGCCCTCTGGACCACTGGGGTGATGGACTTTACACTGGAAATTTGTATTATCAAGCCTAACATTTGATACTTGTAAATTATACTTGCTTTTGGTAAGGGAAGAAATAAGCAAGAAGATACATCCAAACTGTATTTGTCCTAAATATTTAAATTTGTTTTTATAACTGTTGGAGCTTAAACATCCAGGTCTCCAGTACTCAAGCTCTGCTAGTTGCCGCCTTCTTATGACACTGCAGATATAAATAAATTGCTGAACTCATTTTATCACTTAAGTTTATTCTTTGGCAATTTCATAATTAAATGAATGCATCTGGTTACACTCAGACACCTTTTAGCCACCCACTTCTTCCCTTTTCCCCGTTCACATCGTTGATCATCCCTATGGGCTTTTCTCATGGCACCAAGAGGAGAAAGTCATTCACTTCAATAGGAACTAAAATTCATGATCCATTTGTGCATACTTAGTACAGAAATAAGCACAAGCAGACATTTAGTAATAACACATTAATTTGAGTTACTTCCATTCTAAATTTTAGCATATTCAAAGGGTTCTAACCTTAGTAATAGCTTTGTCAATTATTGAGCTATGAATTTTCTCATGAATACTAACAAAATCAGTCTGATGTGGATCCTCATATTGTTTATATATTGAAATTATTGTGAGTCTTCGTTCAGGATAAACTATAATCAGAGATACGGTATTTAAAAAGGAATAAAATTTAAGTCATTGTGTAGAACTTTGATGTAATATGGTTTGTGTCCTTATAAGAGAGGATGACACACACATACACGCATGCACACACACCCCTCCCCCCACACACACACAGAAGAAAAGACCATGGATATAAAATCAAGGCAGAAGACATGAGAAGAAGAAAGCCATCTATCAGCCAGGGAATCAGCTTTAGAAACCACCCCTGCTTCCACTTTAGTCTTTGACAAAAGTTCTAGAATTTCAGAAAATAAATTTGTTTAATCCTCCAGTCTGTTGTACTTACTGATGATAACCTGATCCAGCACTTTCAACAGCAGATTAGGTTTACTGCATTATTTCATTATACAATCTGTTTCCACTGATACCCACCTCCCCAGCTTCCTGCCCTATGCTTGTAGGCTAAGGGAAGGACCAAGGCATTATTTACTTAGCTGTCTGATGTAGAGAGCTTAAGGCAGATAATTATGGCGGGTATAAATGTACTAGTGGATTCTTTGCTTTGTAGCTAGAATCTTTGACTTCGAATAACTGTTTTTTCAACAGTTATTGTTTATATCTTTAGGTAATTCAGGGTTTACTTTTGCTTTAATTTCTTTAAGAAACAGGCACAGTAATAACAGTTTTCATAAGCGTATAAACACTAAATAAATTAAAACTTTCAAGTGCATTGAACAGTTCTTAGTACCCAGGAGTTGTCAGAATAAAGCTGTTTCATGAAGACTCTTACCTTTAATGTTTTGTTTGAAGATATTGAACCTTAGTAAATAGAATTTTAGCAGCCTGATTTAGTAACATTTACCTGTTGGATCTATTGTTTTAAAACATAATCTTAGTTATGCATGTGTGTTTTTAGAATCTTTGTAATAGAAATCTAAATGATTTTTCTTCATTCTAAGTGCACACACACACACCCTTATTAACACAAGCAGTAGCCTACTAGCACTTCCCTTGTTTAAGAAAAAAATTAGTTATGTATTGCCAGACTTCCTGTGGCTCTCGAGTCCATTGTTTGAAAACCTCACACAGTGCATCCTCAACTTTCTTGTTGAACTAGCATGGCAAATATGCTGCATAGCCCATTGCTGATGAATGGACCAAAAATAACTTCAGTTGAATATTTTTCTTTTTCTTTTTACACTTTCTTCTTAAATTAGTGCTATGAAATCAAGGATACACTTTGAACGGTGTGTCCCTGATTTGAGATTATTGCTCTTGCTGCCTTTAGATTTCGTTCCCTGAGGGAGTTGCAGAAACAACTGTCTGTGCACATTGTGAGCACCTAATCAGTTATATTATGCTAATGAGCTTTAATGTGGTGTGGCCTTGGGTTTATAAGCACAAACCTTGTTAAAAGTCAAAGTAATTCTGATCTTAATGTATCCCCTGTAGTGATGCTTTACTGAGGGCTATAGGAGCGAGTACTGTAGGTGGCTCTTTCCTAACAGACAGGGATCATTTTGCTATTCGATTTGGAGATCAAAACCCTGAGAGGTAATAAAAAAGATAACTTTTTATTCCAGGATATAATATTTGCCTTCCCACAATAAAGGAAAATTTCCCTTGCAAACCCTCATTTGTCAACCACCATTACAGTGCTAAGAACATGCTAGGTATATGCTTTACACATGGTTGTCAAATAAGTAAGCAAATTGAAGTATTGTGAACAACCACACTGTGTTATAGGTGCACAATGTGTATATAAAAATGATCTCATGCTAACGGCTTTGTGCTCTTTTATGCGTGTTCCACAGCTGTGTGAGCTGCAGTAATTAGAAGCTGAATAACCTTGGCCCATGACTGAGCCAGATCTAGAAATTATTTAACTTGACTCCAATAATGATTTTTACTTGAAAGTGGTCGTGGCTTTATATACACTGTAATAATTATTAGAGAAAAAGAACACAGTTGTGAAACTATTGTATTTAATATTAAAACAATAGCTTTCATAAAAATATAAAAACTATGTAACAGTTTTAGTTATTTTTAGTACATGCTCCACAAAATGATCTCCGGAGTTGCTAGGTTTTTTTCCCATTTGTTTACTTTGGGTTTTTTGTTTGTTTGTTTTTATTTTTAACCTTATTTTAATCCTTTGGCTTCAATAATCTAGTAATAAAATGGGTAAAACACATTAAATTAGAAATTTTTTGTCATGATGTCTGTATTGATGAATAGAATATATATGCTTTTATGATGCAACGGAATAGAAGAATACAAGTGAAATTTCTTTTGGAGTGAAATTGACAGGAGACCTTCATGTTTCTCTTTAGTCTTTTTCTGATATCAGAAGGCTAATGGATGATTCCAAGTATTTCACTTCACAAATAAGAAACAGAGTGTCTTAAGCCAGGAATTATCCATGCAGAATACAAACTTCATCTCTGCACCTCACAGAGAGTGTCAGCATCTCAAATGCACTTTATATTTGTGGACTTCGAGGCACTTTGATGGAAGATTATTTCTGATATTTAGAAAAATGGTAGGGTATCTCTTGGAGATTTCTAGCTGCTATGATTGACAACTGGCTTCAGATACATCTTTTTTCATTGCTTTGGTTACATGTGAGTCTATATAAAAGTGAATTGATGAGTGATGTGCAATGAAACGAAAGTGGGAATTTTTTGTTCTTGTGATCTCTAAAGATCTTAAAGGAATCATTTTTAAAACAAATTGATTAAATATCATTTATAAGAGCACAAGTGGGACTTTTCTTCTAAATATACAAAAGAGATTTGGGAATTAAACTAGAGGTCTTTTAAACTGAATGCAAGCCCGCTTTCAGGTGAGCAAACTTGTATTGAATTTTCTCTTTAGTGTTAATGATTCAAGACTGATTAATTCAAGTCAGCAGACCATGTGTTTCTGAACAGTGATTACCTGCAAAGAATTTATACATCCTTCATTCTAATGTCTACTATTGATTAATTCATTAATTTTATGCTACTGAGGCTCAATCTGGGGCCTCACGTTTGCTGGTCAAGGACTCTATCACTGAACCATCTCAACAACTCTATTCATAGTCTTTCTGCCACTATTGTCATTTGGAACACTACATGTGTGTGTGTGCGTGTGTGTGTATGTCTGTGTGTGTATACCTTTATGCAAAATAAGAGGTGATTATATATTTGTTCATGATTATCAAGATTTTGCAATTTTCTCTATCTGTTGCTGTGAACTCTCTTTATGTCATTGGCTCTGGTTCCCTTCGGTTAACTAGCCGACCAGAAGCCTACCAGCAGAGAAGCATATTGTAATGGTGCCCTGGTAACACCACATGATTCTTTCGGGAGAATTAACTTACAGTTGCAGAAATATAATCAGTAGTGAAAGAAAAAATCCCTCAAAGAATCATTTTATTCAAGGACATAGTATGAAAGTTACCAGTGTCAGCAGTTTGGCTGGTTTTGTAAGTAGAAGGAATCAGAAGGAAAGATGACTTATTTCTTCATTGTTATGAGACATGCATTATTTTTGTCATATTAAAATCATAAAGTACTTAGTACAGCAAGATTCCATGTGGAGACATTGTTCCATAAGACCCTAGCTGTGAGTGCTGTGAGTGAGAAATTGTGCAGCAGAGTCCTTTAACTTTAGAGTCATCTACTGTTTTAAATTGTGCCCTGGTTCATATGTTGGAATTTAATTCCAGACAGCTTTAGCTACCCCACTTTCCTTCTGGTAGCAAGAAATTTGGGATCGACTTTAGATTTTAAAAACTACTCACAGGTATAAAGTGTTGAGAACTAATGAATTTAAAAAAATATTGTTATAATTATGCATACTTTAACTTCTCATTCTACTGTACCATAATTTTTGTCATGCATAGAAATGTCCATCCTTCCCACCCCATGCAGGAGAACCAACAAATAAAGCTCCCTGCTGTATTTTTCCCTCTGCTGGCTTCCAGTTGTTCCTTTCCTGCTGTTCTATCTCCAAGCAGACTGTAGGCAGACTGGCCATCTGCTGCTAGGCCACAGCTGCCTCTTCCAAGTGACGTTCCTGTCCTCCCATCCCATTTTTAAATGCCTGCACACTGCTGTCCATTGCTTTTACCACCTGCTGAAAAGCTGACAGAACAGGTCTCTATTTGGGAATTTTGGGTTTCGAATATTCTTCTAAGACAGAGGTCCCATTTCTTATTTTTGCAGACGTCCATGATGCAAAGTTCTTTCTGAAGGAAATAATCTATCCTGGGATGCATCCCAGGCTTGCCAGTGTTTGAGAAGAATTCCATATCACAGGCCACAGTAAGTCAAACATATGTGCAAAGTGCTTTCTATTAATGTACATGACATCCATTTAATTTGATAAATAAACATTATTTCTTTAATTTACTGATGTAAAATTTGGGTTTGGGGTTTCTGTGTTGTATTAATATAAAGAAGTAAGAAAATAGATGGAGAAACAGCAGAGATCTATATTTCAGGTATGGAGGTGAGCATATCCTATGGCAGACCCTCTTTTCTGGTAAGTTTAGAATATCTTGCCTATAGAAACACTTTCTTTTTTTCTGGTCAAACATCCTTATGGATGTCAGGTTTTCTGGAACGCATCCCTTTCTAACGATGCTGAATAGCATATGCCATAACTGTCAATTTTAGGATATAACATTTTTACATACCATACCTAATAAAATTCAAGGACACCACCCTCAATTTTAAGTTGAGAAAAGCATTTCTGTGAGGATCTGAGAGAACATATTCCAGGCATGTTATGTTCTATCAGCTTAGGCAGCTTAGAGACTTCAAAACAATTCTGTACAGTAGAAATGCAATATATGACGTGTTGGTAATTCTGATTTTTCTACTGATCACGTTAAAGAGAATTAAAAGAAACAGGTACAGGGGCCGAGGAACTGGCTTGGTGTCTGGTGTGCTTGCTGCACAGGCATGAAACCCTCAGCTCCGCTTCCCTGTGTCCATGTGAAAACCTGACCATGGCAGTGCACACATACAAGCTTAGTGCTGACCAGGGAAGACAACAGGGTCCTGAGGTTTGTTGTCCAGCTAGTCTAAACAGATAGCTAGGTAAGGTTCAGTGAGAGATCTGTTTCAAAAACTAAGGAAAACATCCAGTGATGACCTCTCTCTTGTAGCATAGAGTCACAACTGGTCAAATGCAGAGAACAGGTGACTATGGTGTGCTTATCCCCAAACAGGACATCTATATGGCTGTCTACACCAGACCTGCAAAGAACACATCCATCAGCACACCGGTATGGACAGAAAAACAATTTCCCTAAAATGGTACTGTTAGATAATGAACTGCCACAAGCAGTCAATGGGTCATGAGGGAGAGAGAGCCAGTTCCTTTTCAGGGGTGAGATCATAAGACTAAGCGGTCAGCCTTAAGCATATGCAAAAGAAAAAAAGACAACTGTAACTGGATTTCGTAGGCTAATGAAAACGCAGTAACTTCAAGAGGGGTTGGCTGGGGAGCATTGGAAGAGTGAAAGTAAGAAGAGAGGAATGGATGGTAATGATCCCAATACAATATTTTTGTATGAATTCCTAAAATAAATGAGAACAATAAAGGCAGCCTTCCAAAGATTCGGGTAACTTTGGGACTATAATATAATATAGTACAAGCTGGAGATATAGCTCAGGATAAAATGCTTGTTAGGTCTTAGGAAGGTCTGAGTTCTGTAGCTAGCACTCAAACCACAAGCAATCCAGGATAATTTAGTGTAACAGATAGTAATTTAGTGGTGCATGTAGATCAGCCAAAAATCACATTTTCTTGCAACATCAACCTAAAAATAACACATTAGACATAAAAATGAAGAGAAAACTTAATGATATAGAGTAAGGATCAGAAATAAGTCAGTATTTCCAGTGCAAAGAAAAACATTAGGCTTCACAGTGAAATTCTCTAGGAAAAACACTCAACATCTTATTCTTGCCATGTAGCATGACCTCTTTAAAAGCTCTCATCTCATTTCCAAAAGGAAATAGAAAATCGATAAAAACATCAACAAGTAAAGTAAGCCAGGTGCTTCAAAGAGGAAATAGAAAATCAATAAAGCACCCAGCAAAGTAAGTTCTATGGTAACATTTGTAAAGGAAATTAGTATATGATCAGAGGAAGAAAGTATATGTGCCTAATGATTTAATGTCATAAAGACCAGTGGAAAAGTAGATTCCTCAGAGATCTATGATGACTTTTTCCTTTTTCTTGAAACAGAATGGCTAGATTGACTCACTCTTATGAAATACAGTTATTAGATACATAGTTACAAATTAGTAGTTTTTAGTGTAGGTATTTGTTATTTTATGGTTTATTCGGATTGGGTTTTGATACAAATCTAGGTATACTCTAATCAAAGTTTGTGATTTTCATTGTTATCAGTTTTTCCGATATTTACAATTCTGCCCAAGTGTTACCTTTGGGTATTTCTTCAGAGTGTAGGCAGAATGTAAATTTTTCTACTTCTTTATCCACATATTTAAAGGACATACTATTAGCTTTCCTAAGACTGCATGTATTTATAGAACAAGGATTAACATATGAGCAAGAATCTAATCCCTTTTAAATAACTTTTAATCTATGTAATTTATAATGACTTTTAAATTACCTCAAGATATTTTTAAATGGTTGAACCATTAGAATTATGAAATTGCATTCCAACTTTAATGGAGATAATACTTTAGTTACTTTGATACCATAAGATAGGCAGTAGAATAAATGCATTCTGAAAAGATTTTCTAGTTTTAATTTTAATGAAGAAAAATTGAAATATTGCATTGAATATTTTAAAGCTGCTTTTAACTTTAAAAACAAACCCTTTATCTTAAACAGGCTTCATATTTATAGAAAATTTGGGATGATAGTACAGAGTTCTCACATTCCCCCTTTTTACTCAGTGTTCTTTTTGGTCAGTACTTTCCATACAAAACTACTTACAGAGAAATCAAGTGTAATCCTCAGTTAAGTAGTGGGGAATTGTGTTCTGTTTCCTCAGTGGAAGAACATGTATATAAGTTGTTCGAAATTTACATTGGAAACCTATACTTCTTTGGTGACTACTTGTTCTCTTTCACTAGTATGAACTTGTGTGTTTTGTATTTGAGAAAATAATCCTTTGCGGCTTGATTCTGTTTCTCAGGTTGCTGAAGACGTGTTTTTTCTGTTCCATTGACATTCCACATGCGTGTGTATATACACTTTTTTTTTTTTGAGCTCAATACTCTGGCATGACAAGATATTTCAGAATTTCCATATACCTTTTTTTTTTTTTTTTTTTTTTTTACTGCAAGCCTTAAATTCATCATTCTCAGGGAGATGTCATTTCTTTTATTTCAGATTAGTGTTAGCAATCAGATTCTTGTCACTTTAAATGTTCATTGCTCATAGCCTGGTATCATTATTTCTAAGATTCTCAATTGACATTATAAGGGCAGAACAGGCTATATATATCTGTATGTTTTATATGTACATATGTGCATTATATATATGCATATATGATATTCTGTAGACTCATATTTAATATATATATATATATATATATATATATTAGTTAGATATGGAATGGTTGGACAATATAGACATGCACACTTATTTCCAACATTTTTTTGTCTGTGGCTTTAGGAACTGTGTTAGTAACAAAGATGTTGCATTACTGTCTTATTGCTACTTTGTAGTTTTGGGTTACATATCTAACAGGGTAAAGATGATCTGCTAGTACCTACCTGCTACTTTTTTCACATCAATCTTACTTTATGGATAGGCTTACTATTTGTCTATTTTTTTTTTAAATAGTGGCATTCATGACAAAAGTTTAAAAAATAGTTTTTGGTTTATTGAGATTATAACACAATTTATATAATTTCCTTCCTAATAGTAAAGGGCCACTCTTAAAAATATGTACACGAAAGTAACGTTCTGGGTGCTGAGCACGTTGTTTCTATGCATCTAGAAATACACACATATGTACTCATACACGTGCGCATAAACATGCACACATGCACGCATGCACATGATTAGCCAAACTTGTCATAGTCCAGCATGCATAAGGGTTTTACATAATAAATATACTCTAAAATCTTTATTTTTGCCTCAGGTCTTTCCACCTTTAAAAACCTGGCAGGTTACCTGATTGTGTGCCGTTTTGGTTACTGTTATGAGGGGTTACCACTTTACCAAAGGGAGACAGCATTGCGTTACCGTTCCACACATTCTTCTATTGGTTTACGAAGATCCTTTGTTATACGGCTTTCTCTTGTGATGCAATTACTTCATCAGCCTTTAATCACAGCAACCATAAGAAAAGTCTCCATGGTTGACTTACTTCTTCATCAATTGTCCTTTTGTATGTGTAGTCCCATTTTAAGACCCAGGATCAAGAAGTCAGCTTGTGTAGCTACTGCTGACCTTTTCATAAAGGAGAGAAGTAAAAGATATTAGACTTAGCTCCACTGGTCTAATTACTCTGCATATGGAAAGTGTCCTGTATGACCTCCTTCTTTGATCAGAGTCCAAGAAATGAGTTAGAGAGGAGTACACTCTTCAGTAGGAGGCTAAGGAAAATGAAATGACAGTGAGAAGTGAAATACAGAAATACACCATGGGAAATGAGTGAAGAGTTGTAAAAATTGCCCAAACTCCCTACTTTGGCTTAAATACTAGTGTTTTAAGATTGAGCAAAGCTGTATTTGTCATGAAGACTGTAACAAATTTTTAAAACAGGATAACATCTTATTTCCATAAGTGTACAAGTAAGTGGTTTGTGTCTAGTATTGAACTCTACAATGTAGAGAACCGATGCTCTTTCTAGCTTCTCTGTCACCTACTTAGGACTCAGTTTAAGGTAGCTGCAAGCATCAATATGAAAAAAGAGATAAAGAAAGCAAAACACTCTCCCAAAGTACCAAGAATACTGTTAAGTAACAATTATATTTACCTTGCATTGGGCAGAACATAGATCTATATTTATAAACATATATAAAATAGTTTGATAAGTATATTCTTGATCTCTGTTTCTGTTCTATGTGTGACAGTGTGCTAGTCAGTTTTAAATGTTAACATGTCACAAGTGAAAATCACCAGGAAATAGATCATCAACTGAAGATTGGCTGTCTTAGTTTGGTCTGTGGTCATGCCTGTTGAGTAATTGTCTCAGTTGTTGATTGATATGGGATGTTCCAAATTCACTATGTTAAGTACCATTCCTTGTGAGGATGGTCCTGAACCATGGACGTGAAGAGATCTTGCCAAGCATAAGCAACCTAGTAAGCAGCCAGGATCTGTTTCCCTTTGTTTTTAGCTGTGGGTGTTGTGTAATTGCTTGATTTGAGTTTCTGTCATGCTTTCACTCAGTGATGGACTGTAAACTGGAATAATAAGCCAAATAACTCTTTATATCCTAAAGTTTCTTTAAGTCAGGGTATTTGTCATAGCAACAGATATGAAACTAGAATAGTCACCAAAATTGCTATTTCTTTGGAACCTGTAAAAATCCACTGAGGAGAAATAAGTTAAAGAGATAATTTTGAATAATTTTGTATTATTGAAGAAAACACAAACAGAACAGGTACTCAAAATGGCAAAGTTAAGTGTCTGTTGTTAAAGTTGTAAACCCTTCATAACAATCTTAAGTCAACACAATCAAAAACTCATTTCAGTCATTAACACCTTCATTTTGTTTAAGTGATTTATGTCCTCTAATATTCTTCAAAAATTGCATTAAGTGGATCCTGAAGCATGGTTAGTTGTTCAAACATTACCTGAACAAATTAGGAGACTTGTGAATCATACAAAAGAAGAACAGTTAATAAATGTTTTGTAAAACTGAAGAATTAGAGCCTGCATTGCATATCAAGATCTGGATAGAGAGCCATAAATATACCACCAGAACAAGCCAACACATGTTAATTAAAAAGCACAGTAGCATATTAGAGCATAAGGAAGATATGCTTAAAGTTTCAGTTGCTAAGTAAAATGTTTGCATTTATGGCCATCTTTATAAAATGCTCATTTCCGTGGACCTTAGGTTGACACTACTTATTCCTTATAAATAATGACTAAGACAGGCCGTAATATGCATAAAGTGTTCAAGAGGTATTTTTAAAGGCAGTCTCTGTCTCTGTGTCTCTGTCTTTCTTTCAGAGTATGCGTGTTTAAATCAATAGCTGAATGTATGTAGTGCATTTTGATGCTTGAAGATGGTCTTGGCTGCTGAATAGGAGACAGTCATTTTCTGTTTAGTTTGTGGAAAAAAAGTGAGTGCATTGATTACCAGTAACGCTTAAGAGTCATAAGGTTAATTTTCAGCTTTACTTCTCCATGTTCACTTGTTTACCCTCTTGTTCCTTGATGTCTTAAAGTCTTGTTTTATTTTAACACAGATGTGAATGCAGAAATTTCCAGCATGATACATCCGGAGGATTAATCTGACCTTTAGAATATCAGCATAAAAGGACCTAGGGAAATATATGCTTATGAACTTTTAATAACTCCACTGCCATGACTTAGTGAATAGTTCCCTGCTTCTGTATTATAAAAATATAACACTGGGACTGTGGCTGAAAAGTTCAGCAAACAAAAGCTAAAGAAATGGTAGCATTTTGAATGTCTGCATTCTTCTTTTTTTTTTAATTTATTTTTTATGTTATGTGCATTGGTGTCTTGCTTAAATGTTTGTCTGTGTGAGGGTGCCAGAGCTTCTGGAACTAGAGTTACAGAGTTGTGAGCTTCCAGGTGCTAGGAATTGAAACTGGGTCCTCTGGAAGAGCTCCAAGTGCTCTTAACTGCCAAAACATCTCTTGAGCCAGTCTGTCTTACTCTTAATGCAAAAATTCTACTTTGTTAAAGCCTTGGCATTGTAGATCTCAATAAAGAAAGACTACATAGTAACTATTAACTATCTGAGATGGTCAGGCAATTTAAAATTCTTTGAAAGTTTCAAATCCAGGGGCTGGAGAGATGGTTCAATTGGTAAAGTGCTTGTCATGCAAGCATAGACTTTGAGTTTGGAGGCCTAGAACCTGTGTGAAAAGCTGGATATGGAGATGTAACTGGAATACAATTCTGGGAAGGTAGAGATAAGAGGGGCTTGCTGGCTCAGTCTTGCCAAATTAGAGAAGTTCAGGTTCAATGAGAAAGATTCCTGATGTAAGTTTCTAACTTACATTTGTGTGGGGCCATACACAAACCGGTATACATACATACATACATTCTCAGAAACACACATACAGGCCAATAAACAGCATACTTATGTATGAAATAATCATATGAAACACTGCTCCAAACTCACAAGGGTTGCTCTAGAAATTACTTGAATAAATTGGTTTCACCTGTGTGCTTTAGGTTATCTTTTTGTTCTCGTGAGAGAACAAAGGCTTTCAGAAGAATGAACTGCCCCCAGCTCTTTATGCTGCTCAAAACTGCAATCAGGAAAACGAATGTATTCTCATTCCCTCACTTCCTCATTCCAGCAGCATTTATTGGGAAGACAGTGAGTAGGTTATCCCAAATTTTCTACCCCAAGGTTTCATGTTTTCCAAATAGCTTTGACTTTGTTCAAACATCTCATTTTTGGGAAGATGCTCAATATTAATCTTTCCCCAACTTTTCACGGAGGAGGCAAATGTGTGGAATAAAGCTCAGAGCCATTTGCTGTTCAAAGGCCTTCAGATCTTGCACTGAGCCCCACAGATCCCAAGCCTTTGGCACAGTTTCTGCAGCATGCTTTACTTTTTTTGACAGCAGGAAGAGCTCTTTGGCCCACTTTCTCTTCTAAACTTTAGCTAAACTTCAAACTCCTTTGCTTTTTTTTTTCTCCCTTCTTTTGCTAAAGCTCATGATCACATGCTGAGTAAATAATCTATAGACCATGATCCGCTGTCCTGTCAGGCTTGTTATCCACACTCTAAACCCCAATGTCGGGGAACCTGCCTGGTAAGTATTCCCAGGTAGGTTTGCTAACTACCTCCCCCACTGGCAACCATCATCATTGCTTATATACTCAAAACTCCCTAGTAGCATGCTGACTATATTTGGAAGAACTAATTGGTGGTTCTGGTGTCTTTGTTAGGAAAAAGTGACACTTTTTGAAGTTAATAAAAATATCTTCAGCTACAGCCTTTTATCAGATGTAACAAAACATTGTTTGAACAAATATGCACAGCAGTAGTGACAGTTCATTTCTGCTTTTCCTGGCCATCAACATCTAAGGAGAGGAAAGGGAAAGGGAAGTTCCTTAAAGGCATAAAATTATTATTTTTTGAATAATGGCAGTTCTTTATAGAAAAACGCTTTAGAAATCAATAACTCAATTAAATTAGCTTCCAATTGGAGTGTGTCAGCATTTTTGTAATATATAATTAAGTAAAATGGTTTTCAATTATTTCAAAGAAACTTTCAGTATATGTTTAAATGCTCCTGACTTTTGAAGGGTATTAATGTGCTACCATAATTAAGAAAGTAACTGATTTTTCTATTTTGGTATTAAAATCAACAAAACTAAAACAAAAGAACTCCTTTAGATCTTTAGATTTTACTAATGTGTTTGTGAGAGCGAGAGAGACAGAGAAACAGAGAACAGAGAGACAGATAGAGACTGATTCCATTTATTCAATTACTGAAAATTATCCAGTTAGTTTTTTCAATACTTGAATTTCAGTGCTAGATGCACTTAATTTTCTCTTGTTCATTTGTGAATGTTAAAACATGTGTGCCCTTTTCAAGTGGAAAAATATAATCTGTTTCATACAGAACAACATGGAAGAGTGGCTAGAGGCACTAATTTCTCCCTTTCTCATTGACATGAGTCATCTACTCTCACCACCCTAGAAAAGTGTAAAATCTAATTAAAACAGATTGAGATAACCTTAGGCCCCTTTTTCTAAAAGGAATTCAAATGCTACCACTGATTATATTACAGTGCTCTATTATCAAGTATGATTTTGACAATATGGAAAAAAGTGTGTCTGCTCTTACAAACTGATCAACCATGATGTTTTTTTTTAAATTGAGATATTTGTTTATTAACATGAGTATAAAAGAGTAAGTGATCTAATTATTTTGTTTTGTATTTGTTTGGATAATGATCTTCTAAATTCAGCTCATTAGTTTGGAGGGGGAATAATCAAAAGTGATACACAAATATATTAAAAGTAAGCATGTAAGAAATTATTCTGCATAAGGAGTGGCTAAGTCAGTAAAATGTATATTAATCTACAAAATATATATTTCAGATGGCTAAAACATCCAAATAATCAGGTAGCCAAACTGAGAACTTTGAATACAAGCTATTATTAGCATCTTTTCTATATGGTTATATCTTCAAACTAGTAAAGTCAAAATGGAGCTTTATCAAATCTGTTTTGATTATGGATGAATGTGAAAAATATATTTTCTTTATTTACACTATTCGTTAATTATACCATTAATGTAGACAATTGAATTTCTTTTCAATACTTCATACTGTCTGAACTATAAGTGACAAAAATATTGATAAAACACTTGCCCTCCCTTCCATGATACTATTAAATTAAAACTTATTTTAATTAAAAGAGTAAGTAGTTAAGGAAAAAAAACAGTTAAACAAAATAACAGGAAAAATTAGGAATTAACAGCAATAAAACAAACATTTGTCCATCTACCTGACAGGATCAAAGTTGACAATATTTTTGAAGTGCTGTATATTAGTGATGCACATTATTTATTATTAAAAGCTTACATTATTTTTAGTTGGATTTTTTTATTATTAGTTACATTTTATGAACTCTGTATCCCAGCTGTATCCCACTCCCGCATTCCCTCCCAATCCCACCCTCCCTCCCTCATCTCCACCTGCCCCTTTCCAAGTCCACTGATTGGGTAGGACCTCCTCCCCTGTCATCTGACTCTGTATTATCAGGTATCTTCAGGACTGCCTGCAAAATCCTCCTCTGTGGCCTAGCAGGACTGCTCCTCCCTTGCGGAGTGAGGAGGTCAAAGAGAGCTTGCCATTGAGTTCCTGTCAGAAATAGTCCTTGTTCCCCTTACTATGGAAAACCAATTGGTTACTGAGGTACCACTGGCTACATCCAAGCAGAGGTTCTAGTTTATATCCATACATGGTCCTTAGTTGAATGTCAGTCTCAGAAAAGTCTCCTGTGCCCAGATATATTTGGTCCTTGTGGAGCTCCTGTCCTTTCCACATCATACTAACTTCCCCTTTTTTCATACGATTCCCTGCACTCTGCCGAAGGTTTGGTTATGAGTCTTAGTATCTGTTTTGATAGGTAGAGTCTTTCAGAAGCCCTCTGCAGTAGGCTCTTGTCCTGTTACTTGTTTTCTCCTATGCCCAATGCACATCCCATTTGTCTTTCTAAGTGAGGATTGATCATCTAACTCTGGGTCCTCTTTCCTGTTTGTCTTCTTTAGGTGTATAGATTTCATTATGTTTATGATATCTTCTGGTCTATATAAGTAAGTATATACCATGTGTGTCTTTCTCCTTCTGGGATACCTCACTCAGAATGATCTTTTCAAGATCCCATCTTTTGCCTGCAAATTTCATTATTTCCTCATTTTTTATTGCTAAGTAGTATTCCATTGTGTAAAAATAGCACAATTTCTGTATCCATTCCTCCATTGAGGGACAGAATATATAAAGAACTAAAGAAGTTAAAAAGCAATAAATTAAAAAATGGGGGGGGGTATGGAGCTAAACAGAGAATTCTCTCTAGAGGAATATAGAATGGTCTAGAAACACTTAAAGAGATGCTCAACACCCTTAGCCATCAGGGAGATACAAATAAAAACGACCCTGAGATTTCACCTTACACCCATCAAAATGGCTAAAATCAAAAACTCAAATGACAACACATGCTAGAGAGGTTGTGGAGAAAGGGGAACTGTCCTCCATTACTGGTGGAAATGTAAACTGGTACAACCACTTTGGAAGACAATCTGGTGCTTTCTCAGACAATTAGGAATAGTGCTTCTTCAAGACCCAGCTATACCACTCCTAGGCATATACTCAAAATTTTCTCAAGTACACAACAAGGACATTTGCTCAACCATGTTCGTAGCAGCTTTATTTGTAATAGTCAGAACCTGGGAAAAAAGCTCACATTTTTATTATTTCTAAAAATGTTATAAGGTGAGGTTTATCAAATGTGTTGTGATGACTAGTTATATACCAGTTTGACAGAAGTAAGGGTAATTTTGGAAGGCACCTTAATAGAGCAAATGCCCCCATCATACTGGCTAATGGCAAGCCTGCAAACCCATTTCACAGGCAAGCCTATGAAAAGATGCAGCACACTGAAGGTGGTGCCTTCCCTGGGCTGGTGGTCCTGGGTTTCATAACAAAGCAGGGGTGCAAGCCATGGTGAGCAGTCCAGTAAGCAACATCCCTCCACGATTTCTGCATCAGTTCTTGCCTCCAGATTCCCGTCCTGAGTCCCTGCCCTGCTTCTCTCAGAGATGGTCTTATAAACTGTAAGGAACAATAAGCCCTTCCCTCTGCAAGTTGATTTTGGTCTTGGTGTTTTATAACTACAGTGGGAATGCTAATGAAGACACATATAGTATTCAGTTCAGCAGAGATCAATTACTAGCTCTCACATTTGTTTCTATTGCTCAAAAGTTTTCATGTTTAGTTCTTCACTTTTTCATAATCTCCATCCCAAACTTGTCAATCTTCATTCAACCTCCTGTATTCATAATAGTCATTGTTATTAGATTTCTTTTAAAGAGTTGAATCTTAAAAATGTTATCCCTGTTTTAATCAATCCTTGAGACAAAAGACTAAAAGATACACAACTAGATTGAAGATTTAGGTCCCATTCAAATAAAGTAGGAGTTGACAGATTTCTTTCATAAAAGGTCAAATAGTACACATTCCAGACTTTGCAGGCCATGCAGTTTCTGCCCTAAGCTCTTATTATTGTTGTAGTAGTTTGAAGTTTGCTATTGATGAATAATAAATAAACAGAGGTACACGTTTGAATAAAATTTTACTTACACAAACAGCTAGTGAACAAGACCTGTTTTTGCAACCCCTGCATTAACAGACATGTTGAATGTGGGAATCCATAGCAAGTGTAAATGCTTATGTGTTTTCCTTGATAAGTTACTGCTTTTAGAACTGAGTTTTGAGCAGCAGCAGCAGCTCACTAAATTCAGAGCAAGAAAGCCAGGATTAGGGCAGCCGTCTCCAGGACTTCTGATGAGAGGAGAGCCTTCCTGAACACCACAGTTACCACACAGGTCCATATGCCTGAGGTAAACTGTGACAATTCCTCTAAAGCATCACCATTTAGTTGACCATACCCAAAAAGCTGAGGAGACCTCCTTCAGAACCTTGCCAAGGGGATTCTCCCCACCCCAGGATTCCAGCAGGCACTAGAACTGAAATCCATTAACTGCTGGGAAGATGTAACTTTTCCTTTTGTAAACTCTACATTAAGGAAATAAATGGTAATTCTGCTTTTATTTTTTTTTTCTCACATCTTGATAGCATGCTCTGGTAGTTAAGGTCCCTGAGTAGCTCTTGATCCATTTTTTCTTGACAGCATATATAGAAAAAATGAACACTTATGTAATTATGGTTGCCAGCAGTTGAAGTTGCTCATTGAAATAGAAAACAATCTAGAACTAAGATTTTTGATTCTTTCCATCATCCTCAGGACACTTAAAGCATACAATGCTTACGGTGTTAGGCACTGTAATTGAAATATTTGACTTATGAGTTGTCAAGATGGCTAAGCATGGAAGGGCTCTTGTCAGATGACCTATGTTTGACCTATGTGGCAGAAGAAAGGAGACGACTTTTGCAAGTTTTCTTCTGACCTCCACACGTGACACATCATAAATAAATATAAAGAAAAAATAAAGATTTGCAGCAAATACAGTAAGTTGGATATCTAATAAATAATAAAAAAAGAAAAGGGCAACCAAGTAAAAACCAAACTTTGACTACTCTTATAGTTTTTACTGGATTTCCCTTCTTTTTCCTTCCTTCCCTCTCTCTTTTCCTTTCATGAACCTCCCCAAGTCCACTGATAGGGGAGGTCCTCCTCCCCTTCCGATCCTAACCTATCAGGTCTCAGCAGGACTGGCTGCAATGTCTTCCTCTGTGGCTTGGTAAGGCTGTTTCCACCTCAGGGGGAGTTGATCAATGAACCAGTCCCTGAGTTCATGTCAGAGAAGGTTCCTGTTTCCCTTACTAGGGAACCTACTTGGAGACTGAGCTGTCATGGGCTCATCTGTGCAAGGGTTCTTCGTTATCTCCATGCATGGTCCTTTGTTAATAAACCAGGAAATGCTGGGCTTTTCCTGAGGTCTTATTCAGCACTAATCACTTTGTAATATGTTTACTTTTGAAAAGCTAAGAGTATATGGAGTTTCCCAAATACTTGTGATCCCATTTTCCTCTGTAAACTGTTGCTTGTTTAAAAATTGACAGTATCTCAGATCTGTGATCTGTGATCTGAGCTACTTCTACTGGAAAGTGAGCTTATTGAAATATGAAAAAATGGTATATATGACACCTCATCTCATTGGTTCCCAGAAGTTATGTTAGTCACAGTGAATTATTGTTGAATGTCTCCCTCGGAGAGGCACTGAAACAGTCTCCCAATTGACAGAGAAACTACAGACAAAAGAGTTCCATCTTAATCTGTCTTTGTTTGGGTTTCTTACAGGAGCATAGGTAGCTCAGGCAGCTATGTCTTCAAAAATACATCGCAGGATGGGTGATGCTCTCAATAGCTGTATCACTGGAACTCTCTGTCAACTTGCAGGCAGTTACAATACAGGAGAGAATCTTCTTTCCTAGCAGTTACTTACCACTTACATAACCCATGTAAGGGAGAATCCTCCTTAATCTTCTAGGTCTTCTGAGTCTCTGGGGCCTCCCACCAAGGAAGGAATGCTTAGTCCAGGAGGAAAAGCTGCACAACACTTAAGAAAACTGTTGAGTGCAGGGAATCTTATGAAAGAAGGGGGAGATAGAAAGACCTGGAAGGGACTGAAGCTCCATAAGGAGAACAACAGAACCAAAAAAAATCTGGGCTCAGGGCTCTTTTCTGAGACTGATACTCCAACCAAGGACCATTCATGGAGATAACCTACCTACCTGCACAGAGGTAGCCCATGGCAGCTCAGTCTCCAAATGGGCTCCCTAATTAGAAGAGTAAGGGCTATTTCTGATATGAACTCAGTGACTGGCTCTTTGATCATCTCCCCCTGTGAGGAAAGCAGCCTGACCAGGCCACAGAGGAAGGCTATGAAAGACAGTGCTGATGAGACCTGATAGGCTAAAGTTCAGGTGGAGGGGGAGCTAGTCCTCCACTCTCAGTGGACTGGGAAAGGGGCATGGGAGGAGATGAGAGAAGGAAGGAGGGTGGGATTGGGAGGGGACAAGGGTGGGGATACAAAGTGAATAAACTGTAATAAATAAAAATATATATTAAAAATTAATTAAAAAAAGAAAACTGTTGAAACAACCACCCACAACCAATGTCAGTGGCTCGCTTAGTAAGAATGTGTTTCCTTACATTCTCATTTTGAGTCAGGTGACAGGACTTACTTCCGGGATTTCTGCTCTATGCATTATAAGAACCAGGCATCTTTATCCAGTGGCTTTTAGGTCATGGCATCATCCACAGAGAAAGGACCAGAAGGCAAGAAAGATTTGGATACTCCATACGCTGCACCATATCTACTAAATTCTTTGTACTGAAGACCCCATGACAGTGTAAGCATGTCAGGACATTAGCCCAGCCAATTGCATAAAGGGAAGAAAAACAAGATTTGCGGGATAAGTGATATTTCTCTCACATAGCCACTGAAACAGCCTTTTCATGGAGCAGCTGCTTGTATATATATGTACTTCCTACTTTGTGTATATAGTGTGCAAAGTCATTTTCACACACACAAAGAGGAATATTTGGGAAAGATAAAACACAAAATGCTAAAACTATGAGAAACTGCTAGCAGAAGGAAACTTAAATGATTTTTAACAGGATTTATGTCTGCCCTTGAGATGCGTGGAGCTGAGTTCTAAATACTACAGCTGTACTTTGGAGTATAACAAAGAGTTTCAAGGGCAATGAGTAAAGACTACATTGTAGATAGAATCATGTTAGATAGCTGTAGAAAATTAGCAAATATACATGCATGTCAACTGCCAGAATTCTCCAAGTGTTATAAACCAGTTTTCTATAAAACATCAAGTAAAAATGCTTTAAAAATGAATGTAATGATTCATGGGGATGCATTTGATTGATAGGTTAAAACAGTGGTACACACACATACACAAACCTGGGCATGCCCCACACTTGCCTCCTTTCTAAAGCTTTCAAACACAATGCTCACATGAAAAATTTGTTCTGATGTCTTTTTACATTCCCCTTGCCTGCAGTATTTATGATTTATGACATACCAGCACCTTTTAATATAGAGGTTATCAGGAATATTTTTTGAGAATCATGGATTTAAAGAATGAAGGAAAGTGCCCTTTATACTTTTAAGAGTACAATTTTTAGAGAATTTCATAATCCTGTGAGTTTATACAAAACAACTGAAAACAGAACCAAATATGTACAGTTACATGATATAGAATATTAATGAAAACTGTGTAACATTAAGAGTCAATAACCATTGTTTTGCAGATTTTATTTTGTGCACAGCTGACAATAAAATATGTTAAATTTACTACTCTAAGTTATAGTGTGCAAAACAGTTTGCCTTATTCATTTTCATGTATTTAAACAATTTTATAGTGAATAGATATTGTCACTGACATAAGTCAGGCTTCATATGGCTTTTCAAACTAATTACTGGAGTTGTTGAGGTGAAAGCCAGAGTCATGGAAGGCATAACAAACCAGGATTGGCTACTGTCTCTTAATAGGCTAACTAAATGGATAAAATAATAGTGGAGAAGAAGCATGCTTAATCAATGTGGTCACATCAGGAGAAGGAAGAAAGAGAAACAGGGACCCTACCCCTACATCAATCAAAGAAGCCTGGCATGAGGTATGGGTTTAAACAAAAAGCAAAATATAATCATAACTAAGTCGCCATGGTCAAGGTGTGGTACTGACCATCACTGACCAATCACTGTCTCACTTCCAGTCTCTAATGTAACGAGGTCGGCCCAGAAGACAAGATGTTCCTCTGGATGACACCAAGCTTCAGCCTTTTTTTTTTTTTTTTCTCTTTCTGAGTGAGATTACTGGGGAAATACTGACTTTTTGAAGCTCATTATTGAAACAATCTGATAGCCAAAGGGAAGGACGCAAGTGGTTCTTTTGAATATCTTTATTCCTACTGTGATGGCAAAATGATTTTCTTTTCCATACTGTTTCGATGCCATTGGTTATAAGAACACGATATTGCAGGGTGTGATGGTACATGCCTTTAATCATCCCAGTACTAGGGAGGTAGGGGTAGGCAGATCTCTGTGAGTTCGAGGCTAGCTTGGTCTGCAAAGCAAGTCTGGAACAGTCAAGGCTATACAGAGAAACTCTATCTGTATAGCCACACATACACATGCACAAAAGACATTTGTATAACTTTCCCAAACTTCTTTTTAAGTCAAATATTGTATTTGATACATTTAAGTAATTTTTTTTGGTTTCTTCTTTTGACATAGCTGGGAAATGCCTATTTGCTTTTTGTTTGTTTGTTTATTTTACATTAAATTAAACTCACTTAGAGGCTATTAATGATAATGTCATTGTTCTGTGTCAGTGTAACCTGTAGTATATACTTCAGAGTTTTTATCAAACTTCTGAAATATAATGAATATTTGTGCTTATATGTTTCATATAAACAAAAGTGTATACCTACACCTATTCAATGTTTTATGTGTGAATGCTAGTAATATATAGTTGATATCTATCTATCTATCTATCTATCTATCTATCTATCTATCTATCTATATGCATATATGCACATTTCTTCACATATGTAATTTGATTTTTTAGGGGCAGAGCTATAGCTTCTGTTGTGTTTTTAATTGGCTTTGTAATTCATAAAGAGACTCATCTCTAAAAGAGAGCAATTTTCATTAGAGAAACCTATGAGTAAGGAGGTGCTACAGACAGTTGGCAACTATTGGAGTTTTGGGGTTTTCTTCATGTTAAATAAAACTGCAGTCTCCTGGCTTATTTTTGAAAATTATTCATCTTTAAAGCCTGGTGAATTAAGTTAGCGTATAAAAAATTTACCTTCTTGTAAAGATGATGTCTTTGTCCCTTAAAAATCTCATCAGCAAAATAGCTTGTTGGATATTTCATGCTCAAAACCTGCTGAACTCATCTATGAAGTCCAGTACTGGGAACAGTTTCAACTGGCTGTACCAGAGGACTCTTTTAGATACCTAACGGATTCTTAGAGGAGATTCTAACATCTGCATATGAATACATGCAGATGTGTATGTAGTCATAAGTATAAGTTGATGTGCACGGATGGATGGATACATCTGTTCATAAAGAAATGAATCATAAAGAAAATCTAGAATCAAAGGATATGTCTCCTGACTATAAAAACAGGCTGCATTATGGGATGCCTATGAACTTCACTATCTCTGAGGAACTGAACCATTTTACTGTGGCTGTTATACTTTACTCATCCTCCATGTTTCGTTTGTAATTTGTATCGGTAGATGGCTGTCATTTATGCACAATCTTCAGACAGTCTTGCAGTTTATTGTTCAAATGACTGCACATTTGACTATGAGAAGGTGTAATGCTGGTAGGCAAAATAGGCAGGAAGGTAACCACAGGTGACTAAAGCATCTTTTGGTTCCCTTTAGATATCTTAGAGCTATAAGTACAACATATTTTATATTTGGTATTATGGTTTTATCAAGTGGACAATTCATTGGGTATTTCATTCACAAATGTAGCTTTTGTAAAATTGTATTCTTTAATATTTGTGATTTATCTCCTGACTTCATTGCAGGTGTGTAGTTATATAAATGTTAGAAATTTAACCTACAAGTTTGAATCTCTAATATATGATATTTGTAATCAGAAATTATTGCAACTTTCAGTATATATAGCTTTTTAAAAATACTAAATAAGGATAAGTGCAAATTACATGTCATTTTCTCTTTCATTGTAAAGACAGAATAATGAACTAGAATTTCAGAAATGATTATTTATTTGAAAGATAAAGATATAGGCTTGAATCATATCTATATAAATTAATAATTTAGAAATGTCAGACAAATTCATTCATGCTTTTAAATTGGAGTTTTCTCCTTTGTTAAAATTATTTACTGGTTTCTGCTGTAAGGAACTCATTAAACCATTATAAACACTAAAGACAATAATATACAAGTTCATGGAAACTATAAAGATCTTTAACATGTATATTTGCAAATATGTCAATTTTGTTAAATCTGTACATTAAATTTTGGATAATTTTTATATATGGAATTTTTAATTTCTAAATTTTATTTATCTATTTATCTGTGTTTGTGTGTGTGTGTATGTGCGTGTGTGCTTGCAAGCATGTGTGTCTACACTGATTGTTGGTATGTGCCAGGGCATGTGTGTGAAGGTCAGAGAGCAGCTATGGGAATCAGTTCTCTCCTTTCATGGCACACCAGGACTCTAACTCGGGTTGTGAGACTTGGCAGCCAATGCCCTTACCTGCTGAGACATCTTGCCAGCCCCACATTTTATAATTTTAAATCAATATACACAAACAAAACCTCCCCATAATAATTTTAAATCTCCGCCAAGGACAGCATCTTCAACTTATTTGTGTAGCTGTGTTCCAAAAACGTCCTGAAGATGGCACAATAAGTACATTTTGGTGCAAATGTTATTGAAGAAGCAATTATAAGAAAAATGGATTGGAGGTTAAAACACTAAATTTGAGAGAAATGCTTTCTAAGTTTGTAGAAAAGATTTTTTTTTAAGTCTTCTAACCGATGCCCATTGTTTTAATGTAACAGAAATTATTTGTCTCGTTGTACCTTAAGGAGCTCTACAAACAGGTACCTGGTAAGAAAAATTGACATAGTCAGATGTTGGTGGTTAATTCATGCACAGTTTTATCGATAAATTTACCCTTGCAATTGTAAAACATCTGATCAGCTCATCTGTTATCTTCTATGTAATGTACATTCTGTGTCTAAGTGCTAGTTTCTATTAGACTCATTATGTGGGCAGGGGCTGGTAAAGAGAAGAAAAATGAGCTGAAAATAACAGTTTTTATCAGAATATGAAATATAGTAGGGCCTATTTGTTGAAATGGTATTGACAGATTCATTAATTCTCTTGGCTATAATAATTGTCTTAAAATGTGTCTGTGTTATACCAGCTGTATATTACATAAACATGAAATAGAATTCATGAAAATACATGGCATAGAACCATGGGTTCCTTTGGAAATGAATGGTGTCAAAATATGCACCATATTTGACTACTGATTTGAGCATCAGAAGTCACGGTTCTCAAGCAACATTTCCTTCTCTATAGTGAGCACACTGTGCAATATTCATCTGTTAGGAGTTTAGAATCTAAATATCACCCAAGACACATTCAGATATACAGACATAAATAGTAAAAAAAAAATTAAAGCCATACATAAATTCTATAGAGAAAATCTATTTTAGATGACTTCTCATAAATCATAAACATAATTTCTACAAATGTACTTATTTTAGAATGATTGAAATCGAGAGTTAATCTTTTTATGGGTTTGGCCAACAATCTCTCACAGCAAGAGAAGTGCTCACCTTAGTTCTTGAGCATTGAATTTGAGTTCCAACAAGTTTGCTGTTTTCAAAGATCTTAGTGTAATAATATACTACAGCATCATGGCAGAACTGAGAACTGAGAGACTAGAAGTGTTAAATTATCTTCAACAATTCCAAACTACTTATAAATTTACCATGTTCTGCATTAATATCACAAGACTTCTAAAATTTTGGGTTGTCATCAAAAGTGATATAACATTAGCCATTAGTAAACCGTTGAAAATCACTAATTGTTGCACAGATTGTTAATGAATCATTAAGTTAAAGTATACATTTTATAAGTTTATAAATTAGGTATGGAAATCAGTGCACTTTATGAATTTTATTTTTTAATAAACCATTTGCTTACCTAAAATATTTTAATTAATCTTTGATGCTATGATATATAGGAAGTGGAAATAGAGGTCTTTTACTTTTAGAAAATTACAGATATGATGCTTTCAAAGAAGCTATTCTTCACATTCAAAGGAAGTACAGACGATTCAAAAACATTTAATACTCACTAACATTATTGCTAATAATTTCTCACCTTGACCATATGAAGTATTGAACAATGGACAGACGCATAAAGATGATGTTTTAATATAATTTTATATTCTGCCTTTGTTGAAAGCTTTAAACCAAGCCACATATGCTTCACTGAGTGATCAATCCCTTCTAACACATCTTTGTTCATCCTTTCATTTGAAGACCCAATAAACAAGTAAAACTCAGTTTAGAGGCCTGGCTCAGTGGGTAAAATGCTACAAAAATGTGAGGAGCGAGATTCAAAGCTACAAACTTATGGAAACGTTGCACAGGATATTGTGCATCTATAATCCCAGGATTCCTATGGAGCGATGAGAGTTTGGCATGAGAGAATCCCTCTGAAAGTTGTGGACCAACTAGACTGGCATATGAGGTATCAAACAAGAGAGCCTATCTCCAACAAGGGAGGATTGAGAACTGAACCCTGAGGTTGTTCTGGCCTCCACACATACTGTTACACTCATACAAATGAACACAACACACACACACACACACACACACACGCACACGCACACGCACACACACACACACACACACACACACACGAACAAGGCTGCTGAACACAAGAAACAATCAAGAATTGTAAATGAGGGGTAGAGAAAGGGAAGGAAGGTGAGAAGCAGGAAAAGAAAGAGAAAGGAAAGGAAGGAGGCAGGGAAGCAGGAAGAAAAGGGGGTACTTTTACTAGAAAAAGTAAAAGCCCCCTTCTTTTGATTCCTTATTTTTGACATAATCTGATAGAAGCCCCAAGTAAATCAACTGTTTGAGGATTCTCCCTGCCAAAATTAAGCTCTAAGTTATTGACAGGAAGAAGGACTTTCATTGATAACTTCTGTAGCCACAGCATTCTCTCATTTATTTCACGGGTGAGGATCATTTTGAAATTTGACAACTAAAAAAAACCAAAACAAAAACAAACAAAACCCAAAATCAAAATCAAAAACAAAACAAAACAACAACAACAACAACAAAAAAACTAAGACAAAACGAAAACACCCTGCATTGATGTTGGAAAGTCTGTAAGTGTTACATCTCCGAGTTTAACTTCTGAGATGCATATTCTGGAGGCCCAGATCCTAGAAGATCACTGGGTCCTTGTTATGCTGAAAGATTCACAAATAGTGTAAGTGACTGAGCAGTGCTAACTTAACTCTCAGAAGGAATGACGAATCCCTCACATACTGTGAAGGATTGTAATTAGTTAATTGAAAGTATAGTAATATTTGATTGTAATTAGTTAATTGTTCAGTTTTTGGTTTCCTCTATTAAATGAGAGGTAGTTTTAAATGAGATCAAGCTGGCTAGTACTCCTAACTGAAATGAAATAAACTTACATGTATTTCCAACTAGCATGCTTCTGAGTTGTTTTGTCTTGTTTTGTTTTGTTTTGTTTTGAGACAAGGTCCCACTTGAACTCGTTCTTTGGCCAAGGATGATTACCAATTCTCCAGCCTGCATGTCCCATGCGCACCACTGCACCTGACAATAGAATGCTTTCATAAAACAGCTTGATTTTTGGTAGTCCCACAAGGATACATATACTGTTTAAGCAGTTTGAAAAAAAAATGGATTTTGTGAGCTTTAAGGAAGACTGTCAGAAATTTACTGTTTTGCTTTTCATTTTCATTATAATTTCTTTTACTTTGCATTCTCTGTACTATTGACCATATGCTTTTCCTTCTCATTTTTAAGTAAAAATTACAATTTGCAAGAGGTTATATTTTATGGTCTAAGAGCAACCATCAATCAGAGAATATACCATTTTCTGTTCCAAAAGACTTTCCAATAGTGGCCATTACAGTGATTTAGATGTGGCTTTACATGAATAGAGGCTCTAATGAGTAACAGCTAAGGGTTTCTTGCAGCTGTGGGATTCCATGGTTTTTCTGAATGAAGTTTGGGTGTTTCCCAAGTAATACTATTACCTGTGGTAATTAATTATTCATGTAAGCTCTCCTACGTTAGTGTGTGTGAACCCCCAGCAATATTAATGCTGTGCTCTTTGGCAGAAGTGAAAAGGATGAGTTGAAAGAAAAGGGGGACTGAATATCTGTGAAAATATTGGGGAGCTAGGTTAATGGCCCTGAGGTTACGTTTTATCTTAACCATATATACTATTTATAAATAATTTTCCATTGTAAAAACTCTCCCTGCAAATGTCTTTAGCAATGTATATCCTCCCTGATAGTATTACAGATTTCAGAGATGTGTCAACAAAGGCATTTTGTATCAAAGTTATTTGATCATATAGCCCGTGATTATATGGGTGGGGGTTATTTTCTTTGGCCCAACCGGTAAAATGATTTGACCTAATCTATTCTCCACTTTAAGAAAATTAAGAGTAAAACTCACAGCACAGCCAAGTAATCACTGTCCAGCTGTTCTTTCAAGTACTGTGTAGTCCAACATCTCTTCTGTCCATTTTATTAGGTTCATTAAGTCCATTAAATTCCTCAAGCAACCTGCTTAGTTTTATTCCTTGATGTCTAATTTTACATTGTATTTTACTGTGCTCAGGAATTCACATTCTGTGAAAATAAAATTCAGTATAAATCTTAAACATATCTCAGCCTTTTCCCTGAACAGTTTTAAATGTTTCCCACTTTTTACTGTATCAATTCCAAGTTCCTGTGTATCTTTTCACAAGATGCTTTATTCCTATGTAATCTCATTTTTCACAACTCCTCAAAAATGTGCTCGGCACACAAATTTGACCCATTTCCTCAAGTGTCCTCTGACGCTGCCATAATCATTCCCTCTGCTGTTTTTCCTGCCTCCACTATACTTTCATTTTTGTCTGACTATGCTAACCTTTATGGACAAATCCACACCCCACTTTTCTTATAAAGTCCACCGTGATTGCACTTGGTCTCCTTTTTGAATAGCCATAATGTTCACTTTGATCCTGTGAGAATAATCCTTAAATTATTGACTTATTTATCATTGCTTAACTTTGTTATAAATTTTAGGGAATTTGAGAGCACGATTGTGTTTTAAGGCTCTTCTTTCCAACCTTGTGTTGGAAATTCACTTGGTAAACATTTCATAGTAGAGATCTGCTTCTGTTATCACTGCAGTATATTAAAGATTTCTATACCACAAGGATCTATGGCAGGGCCAGGTGTTACCCAATACCCTTTTCTGATGTTGCCCTTTCTTGAGTCATCAATTTAATTCTGGATAATGAACTATAAACAAAAGAAAATGTGTTACTTCCAGCTGACATAGGTGTGAAATAGTCTGTCTCCCCCATCATGTGTGTGTGTGTGTGTGTGTGTGTGTGTGTGTATTTTCTGTAACTTTGAAGTGTTCCTGATCGTAGACTGACAGGAAAAACAGGACTTGTGGTGGATTTCAGATGGACAAGGAATACTTGTAGCCATGGAAAATTTGGAGTTCCTCTTTAGCAGATGATAAATTCATTGTACTCAGGATTATGCACTTAAAATTTATTCTTATAGGGCTTATGAAATCCTCAGTGATACTGCAATAATACAAATGCTCTATAAAGTCTTCTGTATTAATCTAACATGTCAGGGTCTTGCTCTCTGCTTGAGAACATTTTAAAGGAAATTAAAATATTTTACATCTGTGCAAGTACATATGTGCATGCAAGTTTGTGTGTCTGATACACAGGTGTGTACATGTTTGTACTCAGGGATGCGCGTGTGTGTGTAAGTGTGCGTGGACTCAGAGACCAGTGGACAACATTTGTCAGGCAACGTTTGCCTTTTGTGTTTTGAGAGAGTCTCTCGCTTGTCTGGACCTCACTAAGTAGGCAAGTCTGAGCCTCAGGGTCCTCTGTCTCTATCTCCCTGGTGTTGACATTCCATGTGTGGACCTCCAAATTGGGCTTCTTGCCCATGGGTTCTGGATTTGAACTCAGACTCTCATACTCACACACAAAGTACTTTCCCAACTGAGCTATCTCCCAGCCTGGGCTATAGCCAATAGTGGCATATAGTTATTAGTTGACTGCTGGTTTAGACTATATTTTTGACAAAACATTTTGATGCCCTCCCCAGGTTTTCTTGATGGTTGAGAATATTATTGTTTCCTGATTTTCCAGTGACTTTTTAATCTTGTGGTTTAGGGTTTCATTCTTTTTTTTCTTTTTCTCTCACCTTTCCCACCTTCTTTTAGACATGGTTTCAAGCTATGTATCACTGCTATGCTTGGAACTTTCTATGTAAATGAGACTGGACTCGAGCTTGCTGTGACTTTTCTGCCTTTGTCTCCCAGTTCTGGGCTTACAGGCAACAGGCATCTCTTTCACACGCTAGATCAACGTTCTTCAAAATGCACAGAAACACTCAGAATTCCAAGGGGAGTTTTAAAAAAATATGTAGTTTCAGTCTTAGCATAATTTTAAAAAAATGTTTGTGAGAAAATTAAGGAGTAGAAGTGGATTTGATTTCCCATATCTTTATTTTTAGTGATCCTTGTTTCTAGAGCTCGTAGATGATTTCATGATAAAGAGTCTGCAAGCATCTCAGCTACTTATAAAGCTTACACTCCCTAAGGGTTCTCAGTTTGAAAAGCATAGTTTCAAACCTTATGTTTTAAATTTTGACATTCACCAATCATAGACACTTTGATGGTTAATGTTAATTATAAGCTTGATAGACCCTAGAATCTCCTTTAAGATGGGACTCTTGAAGGGATGCACGTGGAAGTTATCTTGGTAATATTGACTGAGGTGGGGCAATCTGCTCCCTGTGCAGGGCCCCCTTCACTAGGTCAGATCCTGAATTAATATGGCAGAGAACAGAAGCTGAGCAGCAGCAGACCCCCTTCAGCTTCTGCTCCTTAACTGTGAAGATGATGTGACCAGTTGTTTGAGTCTCTTCACCCATAGACTTCCCATCTGTGCCTTTGAATTGTGAAGAAAAGTAACTCCTTTTTTTTGTTAAAACCTTTAATGGCCTTTGTAAAGAGTATTTTCTTTTTGTCACAGTAAAAGTCAAGAAATTAAAGCATGCTGTAGTAGGATTCATGACTAAACACAGTAAGACCAAAACCCTTTAGATTTACATTGCATATCTAAAATGCAAAGCTAGCCCAAAGCAAGAGAATATTCAGTATTGATACAAAGACTTAGGTTTGATAGTAGAGATACTCAATACATGGGTATCTAACATACTATTGTTAAGAACATATTTTTTCCTGGACAGCAGATTGGAAGTAAATATTAACATCTCACACAAAAGTTTGTATTTCCTCTCCTGTATAGCACTTCCCAAAACAGAGATAATCAGAGAGTACATTGTGTGTGTACATTGACATATTTCTATTCTTTAAAAATATATAAGCTGGTCAGGAGAGATGGCTCATGTGTATGTACATATAATTAAACATTAAAAATAAATATAAAATAAATCTGGAACTATCTACTATTGGGGGAACAGGTAAACTCTCATGCACTTTTGGTTGCACATTTTAACATCATGAAAAACAGGAAGAAGATCCAACTGTATTTTATTTTTTTTTTTTTTTTTTTTTTTTATTTTATTTTATTTTATTTTTTCTTTTTAGTTACATTTTCTTAACTCCGTGTCCCAGCTGTATCCCGCTCCCTCATTCCCTCCCCAACCCCACACTCCCTCCCTGGTCTCCTCCCTGCCCCTTTCCAAGTCCCCTGATAGGGGAGGACCTCCTCCCCTTTCATCTGTCCCTGTTTTATCAGGTATCTTCAGGGCTGGCTGCAAAGTCCTCCTCTGTGGCCTAACAGACTGCTCCTCCCCTGGGGGGAGGTGTCAAACAGCCTGCCCTTGAGATCCTGTTAGAAATAGTCCGTGTCCCCCTTACTTTGGAAAACTACTTGGTTACTGAGCTACCACAGGCCACATCCGAGCAGAAGTTCTAGGTTATATCCATAGATGGTCCTTGGTTGAGTTTCAGTCTCAGAAAAGACCCTGTGCCCAGATATATTTGGTCCTTGTAGAGCTCCTATCCTTTCCATATCATACTAACTTCCCTTCTTTCATATGATTCCCTGCACTCTGCCGAGGGTTTGGTTATGAGTCTTAGTGTCTGCTTTGAAACACTGCTAGGTAGAGTCTTTCAGATGCCTTTTGTGGTAGACTCCTGTCATAAGTTCAAGGCACATCCCATTTGTCTTTCTAAATGAGGATTAATCACCTTCGCCTGTGTCCACTTTCTTGATTATCTTCTTTAGGTGTGTAGATTTCATTATGTTTATCATGTCTTGTAGGTCTATATAAGCGAGTATATACCAAGTTTGTCTTTCTCCTTCTGGGATACTTCACTCAGAATGATCTTTTCTAGATCCCACCACTTGCCTGCAAATTTCATGATTTCCTCCTTTTTGATTGCTGAGTAGTATTCCATTGTGTAAAAATACCACAATTTCTGTATCCATTCCTCCGTTGATGGACATCTGGGTTGTTTCCAAGTTCTGGCTATTACAAATAAAGCTGCTACGAACATGGTTGAACAAATGTCCTTGTTGTGTACTTGAGCAAATTTTGGGTATATACCTAGGAGTGGTATAGCTGGGTCTTGAGGTAGCACTACTCCTAGTTGTCTGAGAAAGCGCCAGATTGACTTCCAGAGTGGTTGAACCAGTTTACATTCCCACCAGCAATGGAGGAGGGTTCCCTTTTCTCCACAACCTCTCCAGCATGTGCTATCACTTGAGTTTTTCATCTTGGCCATTCTGATGGGTGTAAGGTGAAATCTCAGGGTCGTTTTGATTTGCATTTCCCTAATGGCTAATGAGGTTGAGCATTTCTTTAAGTGTTTCTCTGCCATTCGATGTTCCTCTTTCGAGAATTCTCTGTTTAGCTCTGTTCCCCATTTTTTAAGTGGATTACTTGGTTTGTTGCTTTTCTGCTTCTTTAGTTCTTTATATATACTTGATATTAGCCCTCTGTCAGATAAAGGGTTGGTGAAGATTCTTTCCCAATCTGTAGGCTGTCTATTTGTTTTGATGACAGTGTCTTTTGCTTTACAGAAGCTTTTCAGTTTCATGAGGTCCCATTTATTGATTGTTGCTCTTAGAGCCTGTGCTGTTGGTGTTCTGTTCAGGAAGTTGTCTCCTGTGCCAATGAGTTCTAGGCTGTTTCCCACTTTTTTTTCCAGCTGATGTAGAGTATCTGGTTTTATGTTGAGGTCCTTGATCCACTTGGACTTTAGTTTTGTGCAGGGTGATAAATATGGGTCTATTTTCATTTTTCTGCATGTAGACATCCAGTTGGTCCAGCACCATTTGTTGAAGATGCTGTCTTTTTTCCATTGAATGGATTTGGCTTCTTTGTCAAATATTGAGTATTCATAGGTGTGTGGGTTTATTTCTGGGTCTTCTATGCGATTCCATTGATCCTCCTTTCTGTTTCTATGCCAATACCATGCAGTTTTTATTACTGTTGCCCTGTAGTACAGCTTGAGATCGGGAATGGAGATACCTCCAGATGATCTGTTGTTGTACAGAATTGTTTTGGAGATTCTGGGTTTTTTGTTTCTCCATATGAAGCTGAGAATCTTTTTTTCAAGGTCTGTAAAGAATTGAGTTGGTATTTTGATGGGAATTGCATTGAATCTGTAAATTGCTTTTGGCAGGATGGCCATTTTCACAATGTTAATCCTACCAATCCATGAGCACGGGAGATCTTTCCATCTTCTGAGATCTTCTTCAATTTCTTTCTTCAAAGACTTGAAGTTTTTCTCAAACAGGTCTTTCACTTGCTTGGTTAGAGTCACACCAAGGTACTTTATGTTATTAGTGGCTATTGTGAAGGGTGTTGTTTCCCTAATTTCTTTCTCGGCCTTTTTGTCTTTGGTATACAAGAGGGCTTCTGATTTTTTTGAGTTGATTTTGTATCCTGCCACTTTGCTGAAGGTGTTTATCAGCTGAAGAAGTTCTCTGGTTGAATCTTTGGGTTCGCTCATGTATACTATCATATCATCTGCAAATAGTGACACTTTGACCTCTTCCTTTCCGATTTGTATCCCCTTGATCTCCTTTAGTTGTCTTATTGCTCTGGCTAGGACTTCAAGTACAATGTTAAAGAGATATGGAGAGAGTGGGCAGCCTTGTCTTGTCCCTGATTTCAGTGGGATTGCTTTAAGTTTCTCTCCATTGAGTTTGATGTTGGCTATAGGCTTGCTGTATATTGCCTTTACTATCTTTAGGTATGTGCCTTGTATCCCTGATCTCTCCAAGACTTTAAACATAAATGGGTGTTGGACTTTGTCAAATGCTTTTTCAGCATCTAAGGAGATGATCATGTGGTTTTTCTCCTTCATTTTGTTTATGTGGTGGATTACATTGATGGATTTCCGTATGTTGAACCACCCTTGCATTCCTGGGATGAAGCCTACTTGATCATGGTGGATGATATCTTTGATGTGTTCTTGGATTCGGTTTGCAAGTATTTTATTGAGTATTTTTGCATCAATGTTCATAAGAGAGATAGGTCTGAAGTTCTCTTTTTTGGTTGGATCTTTGTGTGGTTTAGGTATCAAAGTGACTGTGGCTTCATAGAATGAGTTTGGTAGTGTTCCTTCTGTTTCTATTTTATGGAATAGTTTGAGGAGAATTGGTGTTAGTACTTCTTTGAAGGTCTTGTAGAATTCTGCGCTGAAGCCATCTGGTCCAGGGCTTTTTTTGGAGGGGAGACTGTTAATGACTGCTTCAATTTCCTTGGGAGATATAGGACTATTCAGTCTTTCTACCTGATCTTGACTTAATTTTGGTAGATGGAATCTGTCAAGAAAGTTATCCATTTCATTTAGATTTTCAAATTTTGTGCCATATAGGCTTTTGTAGTATGACCTAATAATCGTTTGGATTTCCTCAGTGTCTGTAGTTATGTCCCCATTTTCCTGTCTGATTTTGCTGATTTGTATGGTTTCTCTCTGCTTTTTAGTTAGTTTGGCTAAGGGTTTGTCTATCTTGTTGATTTTCTCAAAGAACCAGCTTTTTGTTTCATTGATTCTTTGGATAATTTTATTTGTTTCTAATTGATTGATTTCTGCCCTTAGTTTGATTATTTCCAGCCGTCTGCTCCTCTTGGGTGTATCTGCTTCTTTTTTTTCTAGGTTTTTCAGTTGGGCCATTAAGTTGTTTGTATGTGATGTTACGGATTTCTTCTTGTAGGCACTTAGTGCTATAAATTTTCCTCTGAGCACTGCTTTCAATGTGTCCCATAAATTTGGGTATGTTGTGCCTTCATTTTCATTGAATTCTAGAAAGTCTTTAATTTCTTTCTTTATTTCTTCCTTGACCCAGCTGTCATTGAGTAGTAAGTTGTTCAGTTTCCATGTGCGTGTCGGCTTTTTGTTGTTTCTGTTGTTGTTGATGTCCAGCTTTAGTCCATGGTGGTCAGATAGTATACAAGGGATTATTTCAATCCTTTTGTATCTGTTGAGGCTTGCTTTGTGACCAACTATATGGTCTATTTTGGAGAAGGTTCCGTGTGGTGCTGAAAAGAAGGTGTACTCTTTTGAGTTTGGGTGAAAAGATCTGTAGACATCTATTAGGTCCATTTGATTTAGGGATTCTGTGAGTGCTTTTATTTCCCTATTTGGTGTCTGTCTGGTTGATCTGTCCCTTGATGAGAGTGGGGTGTTGAAGTCTCCCACTATTAAGGTATTAGGATCAATGTATGATTTAAGCTTTAATATTGTTTCATTTACGAATGTAGGTGCTCTTGTATTTGGGGCATAGATATTCAAAATTGTGATGTCCTCTTGTTGGATTTTTCCTTTGATGAGAATATAGTGGCCCTCCTTATCTTTTTTGATTAACTTGGGTTGAAAGTCTATTTTATTAGATATTAGGATGGCTACTCCAGCTTGTTTTCTGGGACCATTTGCTTGAAAAACATTTTTCCAGCCCTTTACTCTGAGGTAGTGTTTATCTTTGTTGCATAGGTGTGTTTCTTGGATGCAACAGAATGTTGGGTCCTGTTTCCGTAACCATTCTGTTAGCCTGTGTCTTTTTATTGGTGAGTTGAGTCCATTAATATTGATAGATAATATTGACCAATGCATGTTAGTTCCTTTTGTAATGGAGTCGATGATCTTACCTTGTTTCATTGCTTGTTTTCTTTTCATTTTTGTTGGGATGTTATCTGTATGCCCTGTTTTCTTGGGTGAATTCGTTTTCGTTGGATTGGAGTTTTCCTTCTAGTATCTTCTGTAGGGTTGGTTTGCTGTATAGATATTGCGTAAATTTAGTTTTGTCATGGAATATTTTGTTTTCTCCATCTATGTTGATTGAAAGCTTTGCAGGGTATAGTAGTCTCGGTTGACATTTGTGATCTCTTAGAGTCTCCATGATGCTTGCCCAGGCCCTTCTGGCTTTCATAGTTTCTGATGAGAAGTCTGGTGTGATTCTGATAGGTCTACCTTCATATGTTACTTGGCCTTTTTCCCTTGCTGCTTTTAATATCTTTTCTTTGTTCTGTAGATTTAGTGTTTTGACTATGATGTGACGTGATGTGTTTCTTTTCTGGTCTAGTCTATTTGGTGTTCTGTAGGCCTCTTGTATATTTATGGACATCTCTTTCTTTAAGTTGGGAAAATTTTCTTCTATGATTTTTTTGAAAATATTTTCTGGACCTTGGAGCCTGGAGTCTTCTTTTTCATCAATTCCTATTATTCTTAGATTTTGTCTTTTCATAGCATCCTTGATTTCTTGGATATTTTGTGATTGGAATTTTTCTGATTTTACTTTTTCTTTGAGAGAAGTATCAATTTCTGCAAGTGTGTCTTCAGCTCCAGAGATTCTCTCTTCCATCTCTTGTATTCTGTTGGTGATGCTTACTTTTGTGGTTCCTGATCTTTTCTCCAAGTTCTCCAGCTCAAGAGTTTTCTCATTTTGTGTTTGCTTTATTGATTCTAATTCTGTTTTCATGCCTTGCACCATTTCTTTTATGTGTTTGAATTTGGATTCCTGTCTCTCTACGATGGACTCTATTTCTTTGTTCATTTCCTTTTTGTATGCCACTAATTTTTTCTCTACTTGTGCCTCTATTTGTTTGGCTATGTTTGCCTGTGTTTCTTTAAGGGTTTTGTCTATTTCTTCTTTCTTTACCTCCAATTGACTGGCCATCTCTTTGAAAGATTTGTTCATTTCCTCCTTATAAGCCTCAAATAATTGAGCAAGCATGGCTTTAAGGTCATTTTCCTGTGCTTCTGATGAATTGGAGTATCCATCGATTTTGGGGTTTGCTGGTGAAGTCATGATGTCCTGATTTATGTTGGAAGTGTTCTTTCGCCTACCCCTGGCCATTGGCTTGTCTGAGACCTTCCCTGTTTGTTTTTGGATTCTGCCGATCAGACTGGTACTGTCTCTCACTCGAGTCTGGAGAATTCTTCAGGAAGTTGAGAGAGGTCCCGTGTCCTTAGCGTATGCTGAGGACTAGCTGTACCTGTGGGAGGAAAGTACGCAGGCGCAAACAGAGGCAAATGCAAGCGTGCGTGCGTGTGTGTGTATATGTGTGTGTGTGTGTAAGTGGGTGTGGGCGTGTGTCTCGAGGGACAGAGTGATGGCTAATGTTGAACCCTTGAGTGTGTGGGAGGGGCTCTGCAATGTATATGTCGCAGGCGCTAGTGATGATCGCAGCGCAATTTCTGGCATTAACTGCCTTAACTCCTCAATTAGACCCACAGAGCAGGAACTTCAATGTTCCAAGTGCCCCTCTGTTTCCCAAAGTGGGTATATGGGTGGGAGGGGGTTCGATGCCTGGCTTCTGTTTTAGCAGAACCCAGGATCAGTGGAGCTGCAGATTCTCAAGGGTGCACTCACTTACAGGCAGGACACTTGGCAGAGATCGGCGTATCTGGGCTCTCTGCTCTCTGGTTTGGCCCTGCTTCTTTGATGTGCTCCGCCAGTTCCGTGCTGCTGTCACTGCCAGGTTATGAGGTCTTGCTGCAGCTGGAGATTTCAGGGTGGTCACGTCAGTGGAAATCGGGGTAATCAGCCTTTCTGTTCTCTGGTTTGGCCCTGGTTAGTCTTAAACTGGAGGGCTGATGTGCCCCGCCAGCTCAGTGCTGCTCCGCCGCCAGGTTAGAAAGTCCCGCTTTAACTGGAGACTGGGTTGCTAGTCCAGATGCTTTCTGGGAAGTCCTGGGGTCTCTTTACTGTGCTCTCCAAGCTTCGGAGGCCCAGCGCCTGGTGTGTCTAGCTTGTATGGCGTTTTTGTCTGGTTTTGGTGATTATATAGCGAATTCTCTGTCACTGTGGGATTGGGCGGGCCGTACCAACAGTGATGGCGCTCCTGTGGAGCTAGTATGGCGTCTAGCAGACTCGGGCCCTGGGAGGATGGTGCAGCCGCCGCGAGTGAATCTGGGACTCCGAGACACAGTACTGCTGGCCTTTGCCGATAAAGGGCTTGGGGCTCCGCCTCAGTGGCTGCAGGCCCCAGGCAGTTAGGTCTGCGCTGAGAAAGGCGAGTCGGCTGTGCCTGTGCCGAGGAGGAGGGAGGTCTGGGGGAGGGGAGTGCCGAGAGATCAAAGGATCGTTTCTCACCTTCCCCAATCAAGTCCGTGGGTGACCAGAGACCAAGGTTTTCACCTCCTGCGATGTTCCCTGTTGTTTAGAAAGTCTCTCCGTTGTTTCCCTGGCTTCAGAAGTTCTTCCACACATCAGCTCAGAACTTTATCTCCTCCACAGCTCGGAAACTGTGTGTGCTAGTCGCCATCTTGGCTCCGCCCCCCAACTGTATTTTAAAATACATAAAAAATATAATATTAAGTTTAAAGAACAGGCATAACACTTTCCACCCCCAATAACTCCAATTTAATAATAATAACTTTTTGTAGCTGCATTAAAACAACAATGGAAAATGTAGAAATGATGCCATTGATGGAAGTCCTCATTAAAATTAATACATCGTACATAGAAGAATCTTTTTATATATAGGAACCATTGAGGAGCATATAGATACCATTAAATGATGAAGAGAATTGTTAGTTGCTGGAAATCACCAAGTTCTTTTCCAGGCAAACGAAACTTCATAGGGCATATTATCTTTTTTGCTTGTGTGTTTTTAGTGTCTCAGAGCTATCAGTGAAGAACAAACACTTTGTGCTCCTCAGATTCGCTTCCTTCATCTTAGCCATCAAGAGCTGCGGTGCCAGCCTTTGGGGGAGGCTCTCCCTGCCCTGTTCAGGTCAGGTGGCCGCTCCTTGACTTCACTCCCACTGCGTCCATCTCCTTTACAACAACAGTATTAGCATGTGATTGATTTGCTGGATGAGTTCCCCAGTGCTGCACCTTTCTAGTTCTTTGAGGTCTGAGATGTCTTTCATCACTGTTTTCTTAGTATTTCAGCACAATGAGTGGTACACAAACGGAGTCAATACATGTTTGTAAGACTGAGCAATGTTTGCAATACAGTAATGTGTGCACTCAGGGAACTCTCTTGAGATAGGGTGTACAATTGCGCTTCTGATCCTGCCTCTGCTATAAGTTATGTATAACGTGTTAGTGTTACACTATTTTTATATTTGAGCAACTTTTCATGGTAAAGAGGGGATTTTGATCAGTTTGAAAAATTTTAAACTTTCAAAAGTAGAGTTGTTAATGGTGGGCTTTAATAACCATCTCTTCGGGGTCTTTTATAAACTTTAATATGCACTGAAACTAAACTTCCCAATCCAAACCACAGCAATGTTTCATAACGTTATTTGATAAGGTTATTCATTAATTTGTGTCAGAGAGACAGTTGTCATGGCAATAGCTGAGCATTAACTGAGACACACTTCTGGTCACATTCACTAAAGCAGTTGAATCTGCATTTTTATACTACAGTTTTATTATTTTCTAAGAAAAAAGCTTTACAACTGCAGCAAAATACAACTGAATTAAAAGGAACATTTATGAGTATTTCACTATTTATGCATATGAAAACAAAATATAAAAAATATTCATAAGAAAAAGAGCCATACCCTTCCAATATTCAGATATTCACATGACTTATTTCTTTCCACAGAAAGCAGATTTTATTCATATTCAGAGCAGTGTGAGTGGAACTTCGGTCTGAGTTTCAGAGAAGAGTTAATAAAATTGATGTGATGGATGAGTCTGATGAAAAAGGCAAAAGGATATGATTATTTCTATGGACAAAACATGTTATCTTTCATTCCCACTCAGGCCATTTTGTCCCTCACAAATTGCCATGATGATAATTAGGTGGCAGGATGAATAGATGTGCTCTCAGGGAAGAATGGCAGCTGCTAAATATATACATATATGTATATAAAGGGAATACCTGAGCTTGAGTAATTTTATTATTGTGCATTCATTCACACACCTTTGAAATCTGTGGAATTTCTGCTAGGAACCTTTTTTTCTTACTGAATAGATCATTCAAAAGTCTATTTACTAATACAATAGAATGCATGCTTTAAATGTTTTATATCTATATAATATAATGTATGCACTTGTATACAAATATAGATGTATGCAAATTTGTACATTTTCTTTTGCCTTAGTTATGGATGTTTGAATTTTATTGATGTGATCTGAAAAAAGAACAGATTTAAGTAGGTTTTTTTTTCCCCCAAGGCTGCTGTGTTGAAATAGCATTTGGCAAAAAGCATTGCCTGTAGATTTCTGTGTAACGAAAATAAAATGCAGTTGTCTTTCAGACTGTAAGGTATATCTTATTGTTTACTTGAAAGTTTCATGATCTTATGGCAGTGTTTTTCAGAAATATATTCAACATCTTAGAGCTGCAGTCATCTCTAGTTTATAGAGCCAGAACCTCAGAGCAAATCAGGCTTGTGCTTGTGAAATTATGTGCATATTTTTAACACCTGCATAAAAGACAAACACACATTACACATTTTGCAGAATACAAACTCCTTAAGAAATGGTTACAGTAACATGCCATCAACTGATGTTCAAAATACTAAGATGTTGACAAAAAAATGATTTTTTTAATCCAAAAAATATTGCTCGGAATACTACTTACATATTAATTCCCAGAAAAAAAATAGATGCTGTACTCATAATTGAGTATCTTTAGATATTTTAGAGAAAGTGTTTAGGAATTTCAGCAAGTTAATATGCAATTTTATACAAATTTTAAATGTTTTGTTATTTTTTGGCAGCAGTTATATGTGGTGTGTGTGTGTGTGTGTGTGTGTGTGTGTGTGTGTGTGTGTGTGTG
>NW_026596147.1:13782072-14019480 GCF_907164565.1 Psammomys obesus | reverse complement strand
TGTGTGTGTGTGTGTGTGTGTGTGTGTGTGTGTGTGTGTGTGTGTGTAGGCCAGAGGAAGAAAAATGTACTGTTTTTGTGCTGTTTGCTTTATCCTGAAACAAGGCCTGGTTCTAAAACATGGAGCTAGGCAGAACGCCAGAAGGCTCCAGTGATCCAGTGTATCTGCCCGCAGAACAATGGTTTCTGACACATATGAGCACACCTGGCTTTTCACCTGGATGTTCAGGATTCACTCTTAAGCCCTTACGTTTGATCAGCAGAACACTGTGTCCACGAAGCCCTCTCTTTAGTCCTCCGTATTTTTCTTATAGGTAGCTAGTTAGAGGTTACCATCACTGAAGATCATTAAGAGGGACTTCCTTATAATTGGCTTCGGGCCTCACCTCCTGTGCTCCTGGGTACACACTAATTTTTCAAGTGAAAAACAATTTAAAATACAATATTGAAGAGGGAGAAAGTATCACAATGACTTGCTCTTGCTTGGAATTTAGAATACCATGTTGAAGGACAGCTTCGAATCAGACCTACAGAGGAACGTGGTGGGCATGTCAGATCTTTACTGAGGCTCTCTATGGAGGGAGTGTTACTCTCAGTAATCTATGGGTATTTAAAATATTTTTGTTCTTTATTATTATTTATTACAATTTATTCACTTTGTATCCCACTGTAGATCCCTCCCTCATCTCCTCCGCATCTCATACTCCCTCACTCTTCCCCCCATGTCCTTCCCAAGTCCACTGATAGGGGAGGTCTTCCTTCCTACTATCTGACCCTAGCCTATCAGGTCTCAACAGGATTGCTTGGATCCTCTTTCTCTGTGGCCTAGTTTGGCCACCTTGCCACGCGGAGGTGATCAAAGAGCAGGTGACAGAGGTCATGCCAGTGACTGTCCCTGCTCTCCTTACTAAGAAACCCCCATGGAGTTTCCACTCTTACCCATGGTAATGTTCTCCTTCCCAATGTTCCTTTCAGCCATTACTCACCGAGAGTCTTGAACCTGACTTACATTGCTCTGAAATATATTCTACCTGTCTTCTATACTACTTCTGTGGATCATATCTAAATTCTTACATTGGAAATCCCAAGAACTGGATACTTAGGGGCAGGCTAGAGCATTTTTTTTTAAATCCTGCTATGTAACTGTCTGAATAAACAAATTTGTGTCCCGATTAGGTATTAGTTATAGTAAATTATGGAGAGTCTCACCTGAGGTACCGCTTGTTACCAAGGACATAAGGTCTCACCTTGGCCCTCTTAGTTTTATTAATAAAATTCTTTAAGAATGGCATTTACAAAAACTGTTGAGCAAGTAGTCTGTAAATCTTTGCAGCTGCCTGAAAGAGGAAGGTGGAAAAGAGGAAGGGAGAAAGCCATGATTCTTGACTTAAGCTGGCATGTCCAGCAATGGAGGTAAACCTTATGGTGGATTAAGCAGCTACAAGGTAAAAGGTGGGTGAAGGTCCTTCAGAGAAAGAGTGAGGAAGCCAAACATGTGGAGAGAGATGAGAAGAAGCAAAGGAAGAGTAACTTCTCTGAGTAAGGACTATCTGAAAACAGCAGGAAGGCTTTTATCATAGCTAAATGGCTGGACGCCATTAGGAACTCCAAAGAGGGCAGAGATTCCTGGAAGAAAAGTCTATGATCTCATTAAAGACACAATTATTCTTCCCATCTCTGTAGCATGGCTTCTGGTGAATCAGCATAGCCACTTGGCCAGGTGACTGACATGCTCAACTCTTACGTTTGAGTTATGTTAGAATGTAAGGTCTCCACCAGGATTGCTTTCCCTCAATGGGTCTTTAGTGCCAGTTGAAGGGTTTAGTATACAGATAGGTTTGTGCCTTGCTCTCAGTTAGTCTGTGTTGCATAGGACAGTGGCTTTCAGCATGTGCTTTGCACTGGGAGACTCCCTTTTACAAGCAGCATTTAGCTCCATGTTCCTGGGCTATTGCCACCCAGCTGAAAGGACTCACATTTGGGGCTTATGGTAAACAATGATATGGATGTTGCATTTATTAGAAGACTTGCTATGCCATGGAAAGACAGCATGGCAGAAGCTCTGCTGACAATTGAGGCCCCAATGCCATTGATAGCCAGGAAGGTACAGGTCTTTATGGGCACTGCAGGCCCACAGGGCAGATTAGGAGTCCCTTATTATATATTTTAGAAGAAAGTGAGGTTCTATGACATTTGGCTGATGCAAATCCATAATACGTGCTTGCAAGTCACTCTGATTCCTTGGCAGCAGAGGAAAGGAAGATGGCCTCAAATTCTGAGAAGTAACATGTGACCTTAAGGCTGTACAGAAGGTGGGGAGGAAGGTCCCATTTAGTTGATATTATCTATCATATGGGAAATGCCACCTTTTGCGCCAAGCCTGATGTCTGTGTACAGAATCAGCTATGAGGACGAAAGAGGCATGATTGCAGGCAGTCCTGACCTGAGCAATGACTGAATTCTAACACTGCCTGATACTACTCATGAAGTACAGAATGAGTAATAACTTACCCTTAAAAGAAAAAGTTACCACCTGTACACTTATTATGTATACTGTGATCATATAAGCATAGCAAATGGTAGATGAAATCATCAAAAAAGCCAGGCGCAAGGACTTATCATAAGCATCAGATGATGAAGAGTGCAATAGCCTTGCCAGGACATTATAAAGAAGACACTTTACATGCTGTGGGCATTGACAAACTGGCCCATCACCTCATGAACCAGTGAGTGTGACAAGGTGCCAATAGGCAGAACAACTCCACTCTCAGGGCTGGTCCGGCTTATGTGAATTGTTCCATCCATGGGTCTGTGTGTCTGTCAATCTGTTTGTCCTCTGGCCTTGGTACTGCACGTTGTTTCCATGGATTTCTCTAAGTCTTTTAAACACTGTGCCTCTATTAGTAGTTAGTTCTTCTTAACTCCAACAGTTTCCCAACTGGGCTCCTTAATATCTTATCTAACTGCTGCTGTGACTATCTTTGCATTTATATCAGACCTCTGACTCTCCCTCCGGTTAGACCTCTTTAACCCCCCTCTAAAAGCTACTCTGCAACCTCCATAAATACGTATGTATACATATAATTACTGTGTGGGGTATGGTGTGTGATCTGAGAATTAGTACTAATAATTAAGATGGGAATGAATGGACCTGTGTTCGCCAGTGGCCAGCACTTAAGAGAAATTGGGACTACTTGGCAAATTATGGTCAAATAAAATAGTACAGGTTGGGAATTTATTGCCATTCAATAAATTCTGACATCATGGTGATATATGCATGACTTCTTGAACTATTCTAATAACTAAAATGTCACAAATTCCACGTTCTAATGTTCAGTTATGCAGCAGAAATAATGGTTTCTTTGTTCAATGAAATCATTAAATTTAAATTTTTGATTTTTATGATTACAAATAAAGTTTACAAGTTATTTAAATGAAGTATGAAAAGTCATAAATCACATCACAAGTATAGCTGTTGATTTCTGCTTTGAGGCAATCTGCTTTTCTGTTTAATTCTTATATGAAAATTGTTTCGTACATATGCTTTTTTTTTCTGTACAAAATTAAGTGAGTTATTTGAAAAACTAAACTCACCCTGGCTGGGGAGAAAAAGAGGATCTGGACAGTCCTTACCAGTCCTGATAGGCTAGGGTCAGATAGTAGGGGAGGAGAATCTTTCTTATCAGTGGACTCAGGGAGGGGCATGGGAGTGAAAGAGGTTGGAGGGTAGGACTACAAGGAGATGAGGGAGGGGGTTACAGCCGAGATAAAAAAATGTAATTAATAATAATAATAATAATAATAATAATAATAATAATAATAATAAGAAGAAGAAGAAGAAGAAGAAGAAGAAGAAGAAATGAAAGCACACTTTTTTTTTGGTTTTCTTTTTTCTTATGGTTTTTTGAGAAACAGTTTCTTTGTAGGGTTGGTTCTCTTGGACTTGCTTTTTAGACAATGCTGACCTTGAACTCGAAAAGATTCACCTACCTCTGCCTCTGTGAATGCTGGGATTAAAGGCGTGTGCCACCACCCCTGAAATTTTTTGGTTTTCTAACCTTAATAATTCTCTGCAATACATAAATCAACAACAAAACATTTTGGGAAGCAATAGGAATAGCACTCTATCAATCTCTTAATATGTATACAATATTTCACTTTCTATGTTTTTCCTGTGAGAAATTAGGATACCTATTATAAATATATTTATGTAAAAAATACTAACTTTTTCCAATAATGACAAGTTACTTCTTTTAGTAACAGTATTAGTTAGGGTTTCTATTGCTGTGATATCACAGTTCATCATCAAAGGAAATTAGGGCAGAAACTCAAGACAGGAACTTGGAGGCAGTAACTGATATAGAGACTACTGAAGAGGGATACTTATTGGTTTGATCCTCAAGGCTTGCTCAGCTTGTTTTCCTTACAGCTTCCAGGACTGTTAGCTCAGGGGTGGTACCGCCCACAGTGAGCCATGCCCTCAGATGTCATCATCAATCAAGAAAATGTACCACAGGCTTTCCTATAGGACATTATGGGGGGAATATTTCACTGAAGTTCTCTCCTCTAAATAGATTCTAACTTTTTTTTTAAAGTTGACATAGCACTCTGCAGCACAGTAACATTCATTTTGATAGCACACTCTATCTTTTGTAATCTTGTTTGTAGAATCATCAGTTTTGAGATACTTCAGTTACATCATATTCTGTAATTTCAGTAAGGACTAACATCTTATTTTGTAAAGAAAGATCATCAATAGTTTACCAAAAAATGTTGTCTATGATGTATCAAATAACTTCAATGATTTTTCTTTTGGCATAAGTCACATTTTGTATATTAATAAATAATTAATTAATAATGAGTCTTCCTACATTCCTGGAGAAACAGGAATGCCCCCAAAGAAACATGTTAATGACTTCAAAAAAAAAAAACATGACATACTGAACTTATGGAAAATGTAAACATATCAACATATAACTCTACAAAAAAAAAACCCTTTTAAATAGATTTAACAAAAGATAAAATAGGACTTTCATGATTAACTCTACTTGTTTTATATATAATTATTCAACTTCTAGTTTAATGTCTATTTTGAATTAGAAAAAAAATAAATATTCATGGCTCTTTTAAACATTTGCTATGTTTGATGTCTATGTGTTTTTTATGTGAACATAGAAAATCATAGAGGTTATAATTTCTTTTCCTTTGGAGAGAAAGCAGTTGGGTAATGGATAACAAACCACCTGTCTTCTGCTTGGAGAATGTACCCTTGCTGCTTTGTGTTCAAACAAACTCTCCTGGTGGCCATTGCCATGTTCTATGTACTAAGTTAATAAAGCCACACTCTAATGAACTTTTTGACTATAGTATACTTCTGAGGCATTTTTTGCCCAAAGGGTCCACATGATTAGTAATGTCATTCCCAGTGCTCCTTTGGTATTTTCTTTTCAGTCCTTTCTTGTGGGTGAATTAATAAGAGCGCTGTAATTAACTGGTCACATCGAGTGATGGCTCCAGTGTGCCCAGTTTCAAGCAAATCACACCTGGGAACCAATAATTATCTTTGTTACACTTAGTTACAATAGCAATACAAAACAGAAATCTCAGTTTATTAATGCTGAAGTAGGTTTCCTCTCTCTCTCTCTCTTTTTTTAATTGACATGCCTTTTGTGAAATAAACATTTATGCTCAGGGCAAACTATTCATGTTATGATTATGTTATCCATTTGTAACTTATTGAATCTGTATGCTCATTTTCTTTTTCTTTTTTTACATTTATTTATTTTATTCATTTTACATTCTTGTAGACCTTCCCCTCCTACCCTCCCAGTCTTACACTTTCTCCCTTTTTCTTCCTTTTCCTCCTTTCCTCAGAAAAGGGTAGCTTCCTTTCCCATCTATCCCAGTTCATTGAGTTGCATCAGGACTGAACATGTCCTCTTCCCCTGTGGCCTGGTAAGGCAGTCCTGCCAGGTGAAAGTGGTTGAAAAGCTAGCAAGTGAGTCCATGGCCAATGCAGTCCCCACTTCTTTTACTACAGGACCCACGTGAGACCTACTCTGCCCAACTGCTATGTCTTTGTAGGGGGCCTAGGTCCAGTTCATGTTCTAGAGCTTCCAGGTGTGCTGCTAAATTATTGGTATGGGATTTCTCCAATTACTTTATGAAGGCACTTAGTGCTATGAACTTTCCTCTTAACACTGCTTTCATAGTGTCCCACAAGTTTGAGTATATTGTGCCTTCATTTTCATTGAATACTGGAAAGTCTTTAATTGCTTTATTTCTTCTCTGACCCAGTGTTGGTTGAGTAGGGAGTTATTCAGTTTCCATGAATCTGCAGGCTTTCTGTTGTTGTTAAATTCCAAATTTAATCCATGGTTGTCTGATAAGATGCAAGGTATTATTTCAATCTTCTTATAAATGCTGATGTTTGCTTTGTGACTGTGTATATGGTAAGTTGTGGAGAAGTTTCCATGAGGTGTTGAGAAGAAGGTATATTCTCTTGTGTTTCGGTGAAATGTTCTGGAGATATTTGTTAGGTCCATTTGATTCATGATATTTGTTAGTTTTTTTATTTTCCTATTTAGTTTCTGTCTTGATGATATGTCCATTGGGGAGAGGTATAGAAATCTTCTGCTGTTAATGTGTGGGTTTTTATGTATGATTTAAGCTTTACTAATGTTTCTTTTACAAATGTAGGTTTTTTTGCATTTGGGGCATAGATGTTCAGAACTGAGATGTCGTTTTGGTGGATTTTCCCTTTGGTGAGAAGAAAGTGTCTTTTTCATCTCTTTTGATTAATTTTGATTGAAAGTCTATTTTATTAGATACTAGAATGGCTACTCCAGCTTGCTTCTTGGGTTCATTTGCTTGGAAAACCTTTTTGTAGCCCTTTAGATAGGTCCTGTTTTTGTGTCTATTCTGTTAACCTTTTTATTGGGGAGTTGATGCCTCTGATGTTGAGAGATATTAATGACCAGTTGTTACTTCCTGTTATTTTGATGTTGGTGCATTTGTGTGTGTGTGTGTGTGTGTGTGTGTGTGATTCCCTTCTTTTGCTAACTTGATAGTTTATTTTTTAATGCCTCTATTGTATTCATAACTTCAGATTTAAAATATTTTTCTTGTGCTTCTTATGTGCTAGTCGCTCCAAGGCTTGCAATGGTAGAACCACTGCATTCTGGTGGTACCATATGGCCCTGAGTTTTGTTTCTTGTATTCTTAAGCTGACCTCTAGCCATCTGGTTGACTCTGGTGTTCTCCATCATGGCGGTTTCTCTGCTGATTTTACTGTCTGTGTCCCAGGTGGGCCAGGCAGCTGGGAAGCATGTAGAAAGACCTCTAAGCTGAAAGCTGCTTGGGTGCCCCACAGGCCTCCTCAGGATGGGGGATAATGGGGCGTTGGTATTGCATCTAGCTCTCCAGTGCTGGGTTCACTGTCTCTACTGGGCTGACTGTTCCTGACACAGGTCTTCCAAGAAGATGGTGAGCAGGCATAAAGGTCTTTAATCTGAGAGGTCCTCAGGTGCCCCACAAGCCTCCTTGGGATGAGATACAATGGGGCTTGGATCATGGACCTAGTTCACCTCTGCTGGGTTCACTGTTGCTGCTGGACTTGCTGTTTCTGACCCAGGAGAGCCAGGCAGCTGGAGAGCAAGCAGGAAGATCTCTGAGCAGATTGCTGCTCAGGTGCCCCACAGGCTTCCTTGGGATGGGGTACAATGGGACTTGGGTTGCTCACAAGAACAACTCACTTCCACTGGGTTCACAGTCCCTGCTGGCCTCATTGTTTCTGACCCAAGTAGGCCAGGCAGTTGGGGAACAGGCAGAAAGGGTCTCTGAGATGAGAGTTCCTCAGGTGCCGCACAGGCCTCCGCGGGGTGAGAGCTGCTTGTTCATTTTCTTACTTCTTTTATGTAATATTGTAATACATCACAGCTTATTAAGAATCATCGAGCTTATCTTTTCAAATGTTAATCTGCTTATTTATGCATGAATACTAATTTTAGCCAGGAATTATTGTTAAGACTATGCCAAGAAATAAGAAACAAGAATACTTTTGTGTAGATTTTTGTATAATTTGTTTTACTTATGTTCTTTTGTAAAAATCATTGAAGCAAATCTGAACTTTATAGAATCTTATCTCTATATAACTATATCTAGTTATTTTAAAAATTCTATTGTTCCCTTCAATGATACATTTATTAAAGATAAAACACTGACATTTAAAAGAGAGGACATATTTTCATATGTCCTCTATTTTTATTTTAACTGTATTAACATATTATAACTAATTCAAAAGTAAAAGTCTAAATCAAAAACCTATTTATTTCTTAATTAGAAAGATTATCTCCTTAGCCTTAACCTTAATCTACTAAGATTCCTCTAATTTTCTTTTTAACTAGCTTCAGAATTTTGAACTTCTGTGTTTAATCCTATTAATGCCAATATTTAGCAAGAATCCTAATAAATGTGTAGAGTCAAACCTTCCTCATTTTTGCCTCACCACTCTCATATCATATCATGTTAGCCTATAAAAAATTCACTGAATTTATTATTAAATCTCTTGAGCAAAGAATTGCCATACTAGTGATGGTTAAGGTTCATGGTAAACTTGACAGGTCCTGGAATAACTAAGGAAACCAGCCAAGGGAAACATCAGTCAAGGGATTCTTTAGATTAGGTTAGCCTCAGGGTGTGCCTGTGAGCATTTATCTTAATTAGCTAAAGTGAAAAACTCCATCATAAAGGAGAGCCCCATCATTCCCTGTGGTTTCACATTCTGGTTTCCATAAAACAAAACAAAACAAAACAAAACAAAACAAAACAAAACAAAAATAACAAACAAAAAACATATGAGGAAGCTAGCTGAGCTCAAGCATCCATTGCTGTCTTCCTCCTGACCCTGACCGTTACACAGAGCAACAGTGGTATGAACAGCTCCTTAAAGATCCTGTTGCCTCCATTTGGAGTACTGCCTGTCTAGTTAGAAGGTATCCTCTTCAGTCTCCATGACCCCTGTTTTTAGGAGTCTTAGCTAAAGTCACCCTCATTTCCTCCCAGGAGCCTGCACCGCCATAGGTCTCCAGTTTGTCACAGAGAAGTCCCCACCCATGGTTTCTTTTCTCCCTGTAAGCCCTCTATTTTCCTGTCCCCACTCTCCCCAGGTCTGATATAGACCCTCATTACTCTCCAAGCTCTCTTTCTTACCCTGTTCCTTATCTTCAACCTCATCTGCTGCCCATTCTATTTTCTGCTTCTGAGTGGAGCTTAAGCATTCTTCTTGGGTCCTCCTTGTTACTTATTTTTTTGGGGGGGGCTATAATTTGTAATATGATTGCCCAGTACTATATGGTGAAATTCACTTATGAATGAGTACACACCATGTTTGCCTTTCTTCTTCTGGGTCACCTCACTCAGGATGATCTTTCTATTTCCATCCATTTGCTTGCAAATTTCATAATTTCCTTGCTTTTATTAGTTGAGTAGTATTCCATTGTGTAAATTTACCACAATTTCTGTATCCACTCTTTGATGGAGAGACATCTAAGTTCTTTCCAGATTCTGGAACAAGTGTCCTTGTTTTAAGGTAGAGAGTCTTTTGAGCATATACCCAGGAGTGATATAGCCGGGTCTTGATTTAGATCTATTCCCAATTTCTAAGAAAGCACAGATTGATTTCCTGAGTTGTAGAAGTTTGCACTCCCACCAACAGTATAAGAGTGTTCCCCTTTCTCTTCATCCTCATGAATAACAGCATGTGCTGTTATTCGTGTTTTTGATCTTTGCCATTCTTATAGTTGTAAGGTGGAATCTCAGAGTTGTTTTGATTTATATTTCCCTGATGACTAAGGATTTTGAGCCACTCTTTAATTGCGTCTGGCCATTCTATATTCCTCTATTGAGAATTCGCTGTTTAGCTCTGTACCCCATTTTTAAATTGGATTTTTTGGTTTGTTCATATTTTATTTCTTGAATTCTTTATATATTTTAGATATTATCTCTTTGTCAGATGGAAGATTAGTGAAGATCTTTTCCCAGCCTATAGGCTGCCACTTTGTTCTACTGACAGTGTCCTTTGCCTCACAGAAGCTTTTCAGTTTCATTAGGTCTCATATATAAATTGTTTATCTTAGAGGCTGAACTTTTGGTTTTCTGTTCAGGATGTTGTCTCCTGTGCCAATGAGTTCAGGGCTGTTCCTCACTTTCTCTTCTAACACATTTGGTGTTTCTGGCTTTATGTTGAGGTCTTTGGTTCATTTGGATTTGAGTTTTGTGCAGAGTGATAGATATGGATCTGTTTGCATTTTTCTATATGTAGACATTTACCCTGCCTACACAATGTATAGGGACAAAAAAATGGAGGAGAGATTGAGGGGATGTTCAACGAATGACTGGCCCAACCTGAGATTCACCCCATGGGAGACAGCCAATCCTAGACATGATTTATGATATTCTGCTATGCTTACAGATGGGAGCCTAGTATATCTCTCCTTTGCATTGCTCCGCCCAGCAGCTGACAGAAACAGATGCAGAACCAATCATTCAGTGGAGTGTAGGGAGGCTTGTAAAAGAGTGGGGAAAAGGCTAGAAGGGCCCAGAAAGTATAGGACCTCCACAAGAAGACCAAAAGACCCAACTAATCAAAGTCAGGGGTCCTGTGGAGACTGAAGCACCAACCAAGAACCATGCATGGACTGGACCTAGGCCTCCTACACAGAAGTACCTGATGGACATCTCATATAGGTTATTTAGTAATAGGATTCGGGGCTGATTCTGACATGGACTGTTTGCTTGTTTTTTAATCGCTTTACTCTGGCAGAGCTACCTAGCCAGGCCACAGGAAAAAAAAAAAAATGTGCTCAGTCCTGATACATCCTGATATGTTCGGGTTGGTGGGTAGGGTTGTTTCCTTTTATGAGGAGTCTGGGAGGGTGGATAGGGGAAACAGGGAGAGAGGGTGGGAGTGGGAGGAGAGGAGGGAGAAGCCACAACCAGAATGTAAAATGATTAAATAAAAACTAAAGTTAAAAAATTCTGCCCCCTTGATTTCTCAGCCATAAATAAATGTTCTTTTGAAGTGCGAGCTAAAATAAACTCTTTTTTCCTTAAGTGTCTTGATAGGATAGTTTCTCTCTGCAATTGAAAAAATAACTAAAGTATTCTGAATAATTATTTGAATAATTCTATTCCCTCTCACCTAATTCTGCTTATTAGCTATACATTGGCAGTTTTTCTGTACTGCATTTGGACATGATTCCAGTATTTCTTCTTGAAAAACCAAACTCTCCCATTATTGCACTTTTGGAAACAAGTCTTCTGTTCCACTATTAACAGATCATCAATATTTTTCTTTAGCACAGAATGACAATCTATTGTGTAAGTTGCCTGCCTCTTAAATATTTACTTCTTTGTTTTTTAAACTTATAACTATATCATGAAACACACCTGTAGGTGATATGTGGTTATGCATACTGCACAGCCTTTGATTCAATAGAGCTTATATCTGAGATGTCACTCAGAATAATTTTACCTTAGGTATATATACATACATATATATATATATATATATATATATATATATATATATGTATGTATTTTTTTCCTAGATGACATGAGATGAAATACAACTTTATTATATTTTTATTAAGTTGAACACCATAAACTGGTAAATTTTATACTTCATATAGCTATAAAAAACAGAAGTGTAAATATTTTCACCTTAAAGACATATTTAAGTTCTGTGAGCCAAATTATCTACAGGAAGAAATAGAGACAGAGGCTAGAATATTCACTGGATGGTATGGGATGTGGAACCCTTTTGCCTGGCTCACTGTTTGTCTTCCATCCCATCTCCTTATCAGAGAATAAAATACCAAGTTTTAAAGCTTTAGTTAGACCCTAAGCAATGATCTTTTGTTCATTAACTATATGCCCTTTGATGTTCAGCTCTCATTTACACAATGTCAATATGCTTCTAGCAGTTCTTTGTGCTCTTTCAAACAAACTATGACCTTTAACTGAAAGGAGAAAATTAGCTGTGATATTGTGGTAAAAGATACCTTGTAAGATTTGAATTTTTCAGAAAGGACAGGTTGTTGAGTTTAGTATTGAGAAACCTAGAGGTACAAAATGAAAATAAAGTAGGAATATAATCAGAAGAGAAGCGAGACCTTTCTAATAAATTGATTAATATGAAATCTACATAGACAACAGATGAACTATGCCTAAATAAAGCATTTTATTCTTCCTAAAATTTTCATTGTTTAGAACTGACACTAAGCTGCTTGTATATAATGATGAGTGCCTTCCCCCTTTCTCTTCTTTTTGAAATCAGACCGCTAGTGACTAATCAGTCATAATAGTCTTATTACCATGTCCTCAGCACTTCAAGCACTGAAAGCTTAAAGCACACAAAATGTCCTGATTCATTCATTGGTTTTATTTATTTTTTTCAAACTCTGTGTACAGCCTCTGGGCCCAATTATATAAATGGTTTAAAAAATTAGGTTAGCAAAAATGAGGGAAAAATGGCCATGTGCTTTTTCAGATAGACAGACTAAATGGGACTTTCACATTGTACAGCTAACACGGTGACAATATAAATATAAACACACACACACACACTCACACACACACCAAAATCATTGCATGTCTCTCCCTCTCACCTTCCTTCTTATCCTCTACAGGGACAAACAAACAACAAAACCAAACCAGACTTCCCTTCTCTGTCTTCAGCTGTCACAGTATTGACTGGCTTGTTTTGCAAAATTACTTGTAGAATGACAAAAAGTTTCTACCAAGTGCAAGAGGAGGACAAAACCTAAAATTCAAGTAGTAGTCATGGGACGAGATTTTTTGAGGTTATTTTCAAGACTTGTGGATATTGGTCCTGAACATTTCCATGTTCAGGAAAGGAAGAGACAGAGACAGGGCAGGGTGTATAAATACAGAAAAGAAATGAATCAGACACATTTTCAGTAATATTGACATGAGGTACGTTTTTTTGTGAAGTCTCCTGCAACTTTCTCAGCTAGAATAAATGACATAGGACTGCTTTTATACAGAGAAAACTTTCACTCACTTTCTGACAATCTAAAGGATCTTGAAGAATTAAAGTCACTGAGCATTTGAACTGAAAACCATTTGAAATTTCTGAAATACACGATGCCTGTATATTCTACTATCTACACCAATGTTAAAAACTATCAAAAACCCAGTGAGTGATCCCAAACATCTCACTGTGCTTAGGTTTTCTGTGCCGTAAGACCAAAACTGCATCTTGGAAATGATGTGTTCTCTATCCTGAGGATTCACCTTGAAGGTCAGTGAAACTGTGAGTATAAATAGCAAAATTCAATATCATCTAAGGAAAACTTGAAAGGCTTGAGATGATTTGTACTTCTGTGTTATCTGAATATCTCTTTAGATTCTTGAGCTTAGATGACACATTTGTGATTGTCATACTGAAAACTTAGGTCTTGAGAGTCTTACTGTAGGGCTGAATCTGGTCTACGATAGAACATCTAGACATCAAGGCAAGTATTCAAAGAGCTTAAAGTAATCCTATAGTATCACTTCTATAAATTCTAGCTCAAAGTAGTCAAACCTTGCCAAATATTAAAGAAGGAGAGAACGAGCTGATACAGTCATGAGAGGAATGCCAAATAATTTGGTACCATCTTTAAGAGTATGTCATTACGCCGATGGTGTTACTCCATCTTTCTAACACAGCTCCACTACTACTTTATCATTACATGGACCTTATCTTCTGTTCTACTCAAGTGACTATGAGTTGATTCAGAGCAAGAAATTATTTTTAATTTAAAATACATGATGAGAAAATGACTCCTAAATTAAGCTTGTAATTGTATTAAATTGGGTTTATAATCCAGCTAGAGAAATAAAGAACGAACAATTGATATAATCCAAAGATAAGTGTGGTAGTCAAAAGGATTGTCAAAATTTTCAGGCCAATGTGGGCATCACAGTGAGTGATGTCCCCCCAAAAAATCAAGGGATAAATGAGAGCAACAATTTAAATTCAATCCTTTACCTCTCATTTAAAAGGGTTCAATTGTTTTTGGACAACTAGATGGACACTAATGTCTTAGGATTTTATCCTTAAAACAACCCTTCTTTTCCATGCATTCTCTTATTTCTGAGTGTTGTAGAGAGGGAAAATGTATAAGAGAACAATTCTACATGTTTCTAGTAAAATATCATGAAACAAACGCCTTATAGACCCAGAGAAAAGTATTTTGTCATCTTACCCCATGGAAGCAGATTGCATTTATTATGAAGAAAATGGACTGGGAGGAAAAGGATATTGGTATGTGGAAGTTTACAGTTTTTAAGAGTTACCTAATATTAATACAAAATTGCCATTTGCATATTTATTTTTAACAGTATTTACTTGGACATGTATTACATGAATATGAAGCTTTTTTATTTTTATTTTCTAATACAATTTTAGTTCAGAGACTGGTAATAAATAGTTCATAGCAACAAATATTATTTTTAGAAAGAAAAATGAATAAAACATGAAGATAACTTCTAATATTTAAGAGTATGGAAGATAAGTACATAATGATACATTTAAGAATTTAATGTTTTTCAGTTTTAAAACACCTAAAGGGTTTAATGGATATTTGTATACTTTTATCTATAGCACCAAAATGAACTTGAAATTTTGCAGCAGCCAAGGATTATAATATTTCTAAATGGTCTCAGTCCATCCTTGGATTAGTTGTAAAAGCAACATTGTCAAATTCTTCGCTACCCAATAACGCACACTTCCATGTATATACAATGTCTTTCAGAGTACATTATAAGATGTTGTAAACTAAGGTTTTTCACTCCAATTTTTTTTGAGAGTGGGGTGACTTTCTTCTTGTGCTTTGTAAGGAAAACTCTGGATAATACATTAAGAATTTGACACATATACTCTGTCTTTCTGTAGGACCACGGGTTAGTATGCAATTCAGTTATAAACCAGCTTAAAATATTTAAGTAAAAAAAAAAAATCTGATATCTTGTAATTGATTGCTGAGCAATAAGGAAGATGGCTAAAATAAAAGGCTCTGGATAGTCAGTGAGTGTAGGTCAAAGGTGTGTATTTCAGTTGGCCTGAAATTGAACATTGAGATAGGAACTACATTACAGGGTTGTGGGTTGAATAGAACTCTACACAAAACATACACCTGAGAAGCTGTGCAAAACAAAGAGTCTGTATGTGTCAACTATTTTCAATAAGGATAGGGTAGGCTTCTACTGACGTCCTGGGGAATGCCTTCAGTTTGTCTTTGACAGGGTCAAAATAAGTCAGCAGACAGAAAATAATTTTGATATCAGTTAACAATAATTTGAAAAAGGAGGAGAAGTCAAGAATAGGCTTAGTTGAATGAAATTGCTGATTAAAGGCTAAGGAAGGAAAATGCTCTTACATACCCAAAGAAATGAGAGTTCCTGCTAAATTCTAGGAGCCAAGAGAAAAACAAAACAAAACAGCAACAACAACAAAACATGTCAGCTTGTCCCAAAGATTTTATAACAGAATGAATGAGAACAATTTACCATTAAATACCAATGAGAAAAAGAAAATAGTTACTTTCTATTTTTAACCTGACAGAGTATGTTCAGTTATTTTAAATGTTACATTGAGGAAATACTAACCCACATGAGACATTTATAGTATAGTTCTGAGCAAAATACGACATTATGCACACACACACTATGGTACAAAGAGAACCATATAAACACACAAGTAGGAAATTAGATGTTAATATTCTACTTAAATATGAGCATATCCCCTCAAGCCCAGGGTCAATTTACATTTTGTTCTTACTTTCTGTCACTAGAGAATGCCCACTTCATTAATTCTCTTATGTAAATAATTCTCTGAGTCCATTGAAAGCCATTAGTGAAAGAATTGGCTGCCTTTCTGAGGTAGCACAGAACAGCCGTTCTCTTAAGTTCTTGGCATTGGCAGTTAAATCTCTTGGTGATACGTGGCTCTTGGAATTACTTAAAATCCTACACAAATTTAATTTTCATATGGTACAACTTGGGTTCATGAGAAAGAGTCCTGTCCTGCCACTGCAAATGAAGGGTTTATATAGATTTTTCCTAAGTACTTTTTGTCTTCTTTGTTCAACAATTCCTCTATCACCAAAGCATCTCACAGGCTTCTCTGGCACTCAGAGAAGACATACAGCTTGAAAATTTCTCAGTTTTCACCCTCACTCAATTTCTTTCTTTAATGATGTGTGTGGTCAGCTAGGGTTCATACAGCAAGAATACATGGATTTTCGAATTGTCCAAGCTTTCTGTGATCATAGTCAACTCCTCCCCGTATCTCTATCTTACATATGATGGGATAGGATCAGTTCAATATGAGCATTCCATTTTGTATTAGATTCCAAGTATAACAAAAATACATGTTATGACAAAATAAATATTTGCCAATGTAATTCATTTATTAGTAGACAGAAGAATCATATAAATATTTCAACAGATTCTGTACAAGATTTTCTTAAAGTTCATAATATCTTTAAATATTGAAACAATTTATGAAGTTGAATTTCAGCTTAAAATGTGTATTTTTAAAACTATCAGAAATTTGAGAAAAATGTTTCTTAATGCATTTAAAACTTATATCAAATTTTATTAGCACCCAATTTAAAGATTAATTTCAGACACATTATCTTTGATTATTAAAATAATGGAGTCCCATTTTCATTGTTATACTTAACTGCATCTAAAGACTATAGATAATTCTTTGAAAAAAGTAAATGTGAATTTTCAATTTTTAAAGAAATTAATCTGAATTCATGTATAACATCTTCCGTTGAAGAATCCTTCAAAATTAAATAGGTTCCTCTGCTGCCTAGCAGGGCTGCTTCTCCCTTGGGGGGTGGGGAGGTCAAAGAACCCGCCATTGAGTTCATGTCAGAAATATTCCTTGTTTCCCTTGCTAGGGACACCCACTTGGTTACTGAGCTACCACGGGCTACATCCGAGCAGAAGTTCTAGGTTATATCCATACATGGTCCTAGGAGAACTTTGCAGCCAGTCCTGAAGATACCTGATAAAACAGGGTCAGATGAAAGGGGAGGAGGTCCTCCCCTATCAGTGGACTTGAAAAGGGGCAGGGAGGAGATGAGGGAGGGGGATGTAGCGGGGATACAGAGTTAATAAAATGTAACTAATAATAAAAAAACTAAAAAGAATTAAATAGGCTGTTGTCATTGCCACCTCCCCTGAACATGAAAGTAATGCCCTGTTGCTGAATAACCCACATACTTTACATTGGACTTAAAACAAAGAAGCTGGAACCGACCTTGAAGCATCCTCCTTGAGGACTAGCCTTATTAGCATCGTAAGGTGCTATACATGGTGCCAAGGAAGATGAAGCAATCATCAATCCTATCCAGCTATAAAGCCTATAAGGCAAAACAACAGCCAGATTGCAATATATCCCCAATGGTCAGTAGTGAAACTTATATCTTAAGAGATGATCAATAATTCTTTAATTGGACTTAATGTTTGGTCAATAGAAGGGAATTTGTACCTGGTATTGTAAACCTAGCAAATCACCTTTGATCATGAACCCGAGAGGGGAACCTACAACTACTACTTCTCTAAGTCAGTATAATTTCTAACTATATTATAAATACTTATCCTTATATCTACATTCAAGTCTTGCTGTCACCCTTCATCAAATAAACTTATTTTTTATGCAATAGAGCAATAGATGGAGACCATTATAGAAAGCCACAACTGGTCAGAATGCAGAGAAGTCCTGAGTGTGAGGTAGCCAATCTCAACTGATACATTTACAACACAATCTCTATACCTAGTGATTAGGGACCTTTGCAGAAGAGGAGGCAGAAAAATGTCCAGAGCACCAGGACATTTGCTGTGAGAAAGTGTCTTCTGTATATTATAGAAAAGCTGTAACCATGAAATCTCAAAAATATGATCACTTAACAGGACCTCCACAATGCCAATGCAATGACATATCATCATGACTGGGAGAATCAGTTAAGGTCCTATCCCTAGATGAAGAATTACAGACAATGGAAAGGGAGAATCAGTCTTCGCTAGGGATTTGCTTTCTGGTAGGTCATCTAATCCCAAACAGCCATCCCTAATCACACAGACACATAGACATGTACACAAACACACATGCACACACACACACACTCACACACACACACACACAAGCAATATCCAATGAACTCAACAAGCTTAATTTATACATACAAATGTGTTTATATGTTTATATAAACACACACACACACACACACATATATATATATATATATATATATATATAATGACTAAAGAAGAAGAGGTCATGAATTTGAGTGGGGATGAAAGTCATGGGAAGAGTTGGAGGGGATAAACAGAGGAGTAAAATGATATACATAGAGTATGCATGTACAAAATTATTAAATAATTTTAAATAAAAAATTAAAATGTATTAGTGTGTGTGTGAGAGAGAGAGAGAGACATGAATGAATGCACAGCATGGAGGTCAGGAGATAACTTTGTGAAGCCATTTCACTCTGTCCATCTTTATGTGAATTTTGGAGACTGAAATTATGTCTCCAGGTTTGTTAGGCAAGTGCTTTTCTCCGTGGTCTTAGTTTGCTTTCTGTTTCAGTGAAAAAAAGCAATTAGTGGAGCAAAAGGTTTATCTCAGTTTACAGTTGCTGTCCATCATAAAAGAAAACAAGAACATGAATTTAGGGCAGGAAACCTGAGAAGAGACCATGGAAAAATGGATCTCAACCTGCCTAATGTTGCAACCCTTCAATACAATTCCACGTGTTTTGGTGACCCAACCATAAAATTATTTCATTGCTACTCCATAACTGTAATTTTGCTGCTGTTATGAATTATAATGTAAACATCTGGTATGTGACCCTATGAAAGGGTCATTCAAAGCCCATATGTGACAAACCATAGGCTGAGAACCACTAGAGGAACACCCATTTGCCTGTTCAACCTAATTTCTTCTACAACCAGGATCATCTGTCCAGGAGCGGTACCACCCACTCCTGATGTTAGTAGTGACTTAAGACTTCTAACTTCAATCATTAGTCAAGAAAATAATCCACATACTTGCCTACAAGCCAGGCCAATTTTTTTTTTAAATTGACATTTCCTCTTCTCAGGTGACCCTGGTTTGAATCAAATTAACAAACAAAAAAAACCTAAAACTAACTATAATATCCACTGAATCAACTAGACACCCCAATTTTCTGTATCTTTGAAAGAAAAAAAAATCATAAGCCTTCCTGCTAGAGACATATCATAAAAATTATAACAGAACTAACAATGCCTGAAAATTAATAAAAGAGTTGAACGCGTTTGTTAAGATCAGTTACAGAATTCAGCATTTATCTAAATCAATAATGGCAATTTTAAATGAAATACCAACAATAGCAATACAAAGAAAGGATACTTTAATCCAGGAAAGAATATGCAGGTTTATAGAATTTAAATTTTGTTATTGTAATAAAAGAGAAAGGAGAGCTTGATAAATAACAGGTATACAGTATTTCTATTTAACAAAAAAGCTATTTTTTCCCAAGTTAATTTTTAAGGTCAATGACCTTATCATAAATATTGAGTAGGAGAGTTTGAGAGCTGAGTATACATACATAGATACCTATGAAAAGTTCAGTGGACAAACAATGCAGGATATCTCTGCAAAGATTTACAAAGCCAAAGGAAGCAGATTAATTAAATTATAAGTGGGAAACTGTGGTAGAGATATATTGTATGAGAGAAAAAAATAAAAAAGAAAGAAATTATCAAATAATAAGTGTAAAAACAGAATTAAAAACACCTTTTTGAAACTGAATAATGGTGACACTATTATTATTTGCAATGGCAAAAGTTTGGATAGTTTATAAATCATTGAAGGAAACACATTGTAGAAAAACAAACTTGGCTTCTGATTTCATAATACAGACAAAGGAAGAGTTTAGATTGATTAATGATTTAAATGTCAATGAGAAAAATAAAGAGATGGGATAAAGAGAGAATGATCACATATCACTGTGTCATTAGCTGAAATAATTTTTTTCTGTATAAAACTCAAGATTTTTCTAGTCAAAATATCATAGAACATATTCACAGGTTATTGATATGTTGGACAACATTATTTGCTAAGACTTTAATATCAAAACTATACAGAGAATATCTTTCAAGCAACTCAAATAGATGAAAGAATTAATAAAAAAAAAACGGTAAACATCATAAATGGAACCAAATAGCTAAAAATTATGTGCAAAGATTCAAAACCTCTATAATAATGAGATAAAGGCAAAAAATAACATTACATAAAAATAAAATCACATTTGTTTGTCAGTGTATCAAAGCAGATGCTGAGACTCATAACCAAACCTTTGGCAGAGTGCAGGGAAACATATGAAAGAAGGAGGAGTTAATATGACCTGGAGAGGATAGGGGCTCCACAAGGACCTAATATATCTGGGCACAGGGTTCTTTTATGAGACTGTATTTCCAACCAGGGACCATGTATGGATATAACCTAGAACCCCTGTTCAGTTGTAGCCCATGGTAGCTCAGTATCCAAGTGGGTACCCTAGTAAGGGGAACAGGGACTATTTCTGACATGAACTCAATGGTTGGCTCTTTGACCGCCCCCTCACCCCCTTGAGGGAGGAGCAGCCTTGCTAGGCCACAGAGGAGGACATTGCAGCCAGTTCTGAGGAAACCTAATAAGCTAGGGTCATATGGAAGGGGAAGAGGACCTCCCCTATCAATGGACTTGGAAAGGGGCAGGGAGGAGATGAAGGTGGGATTGGGAGGGAATGAGGGTGGGGCTATAGCTGGGATACAAAGATAATAAACTGTAGCTAATATTTAAAAAATAAAATAAAATAAATAAAAATTAAAAAAATCACATTTGTGATTCACTGCATTAACAAAACAGAAATATGTACCCAGTTGTTGATAAGAACATGGAATAATGATTGATTCACCTGTCACATTACGCTAATAGGAACATAGATTCCACAGCTTTTACCAAGTGCTTCATAAGTGTTTCTGCCACTGATGCCATCTTTGTTATTTTAGCTCAGAAAAATATGTCCTCCAGCTCCATGCAGAAGCATGTCTAAGTTTGTGGAAATAGAGTTAACATCCACCTAACTATCTAGTAAAGAAATCAATAAAAAGAAAATTATGTTGTTTACATCTTATAGTAAGCACAAACAAATTCTTTGGCCTTAAAACTCAAGGTCAAACACATAAAAATATTTATCACACAATAGTATTTATAATTACTTATAAACTATCATTATCTTAGAAAACGTGTAATGCTAAAAAAATAATATGCTAACATAAAAATCATGTTAATTAGACATGCTAAGAAGAATTCAAGGGGGAAATACACAATGGAGTATAAAACACCATCAAATAGTACACTTTCAAACCAATAATAAAAACATTTACAATTCATGTAATAACTTAAGTTTAGTTATTTGATGTCATGGCCTGTGTAGTTATTTGACATACTTTATCCTTCCATATTTATAAGCTTTGAACATGGATTCAATGAACTGTGCTTAGAAAATATTTAACAATATTGCACCTACCCAGAGCATGTAAGGCTTTTAAATGCCATTATTCCTTAAATAATTCAGTATAACAACTACATACAGAGCATTTGTTCTATGTTAGATATTATAAGAAATCCAGAAGTGATTTCAAGCATATTAAAATATACATATAGGTCCTACACAAGAACTATGCCATCTTATATTAGGGAATTAGGAAGCACACATATTTAGGGTATCAGTAGAAATTGCTGGAATCAGTTTCTATGATCTCTGAGAGATGACTGGATAGTGCTAAGTTTTAATTCAGTGCATGAGGACAATTGGACACACAAACAGATCCTTTCAATTTTAAATCTCTCTTCCCCAGACACCTCTTCAAACTTAACAGACCACTGAGCATTGTGACTTAAAATTCTTTGTATGTGAATTTTAAAATATTTAATATCTTTGACAATAGAATGTACGCCAGCTGGTGAAAGCAATTTCTGTGTATATTTTCATGATGCCATCAGGTACACAAAGAGTACGTGAAATACATGTCATAAACTGTAACACAAGCCTGTTCTCCTACAAGTAGCCAATATGTTCACTACATTTCAACTAAATGTATCTAGTTTATTTTATACTTGGGTAAAACTACACTTTAAGCACTTTAATGTTGTATGATGGTGACTTTCTGTGATCCAGTTCAGGAATTGTCTGGGTCAAACTAATAAGTATTTCCCCCTCCCTTTCTTGTTTTGCTATTGAAGTTCAACTATAACTAACTTATTAAAATAGTTTGCCAGATTGATTTACCTGGTATATCACATAATATGATATTTAATATTCTTTAAAGTCATACTAGATTTTACCTCGGACCTGCTCTGAATTTTAAAAAAAGCATTGTCAGAATTATTTAATAAAATTAAAATATGATTAATTTTTATATTAATATTTCAACGATTAAAATATTATTTGGTAGTAAAGCAATGTAACTTCCATGCAATAATATCCAGGAAAGTTGTTAACAGTTTTCACAGCATCTAGTATTGAACGCTGAGCAATTAACAATATTAGCAGCCAGTGGCTAACAATATTTGTATTTAATAAACTATGCTCAGATTCATACTCTTCTATTTTATATGTAGTATAAATTCTGATATTTTACTGTGTCCACTTTTTGTTTGGAGGATGTTTTGAGGAGCAATAGATATATCTGGGACTTACTGCCTCTGTGATTTACTGTTTATTCAAAATAATTTTTAAATTGTACAAACACGCAAGCTGTTGATTCTCATTAGAGGGCGCATTTAGTGTTCTGTTACTCTCACAGTTTTAGTAATTTTCCTGATAAGACAAGTGTACTTTGGCATCTGACCTGCCAACATCTTGTATGGTATTTAAAAGTGATATGAATCTCTCTCTCTCTTTTTTTGTCATTCTGGAGTTTCAAAATGCCAGCTTGTGATCTGTTCTTTGTACAGTATGTATTAATATATTTGCCATTCTTTAAAATATCATGTTATCCCTGATTCATCTTTTAATAAAATTAAATCCACAGCCTGCCATAAACCGAGTCTTATCACATTTTGTTCTCACCTAAGTATTTCACAATATAAATCATTGTGGTGGGTGTTCTTTCATGTACTACTGGGAGAAATAACTGGCTTTTAAATGATTTTTAGTTGTAATTATAACAATAGCTATCCTTCTTTCACTGATGGCTTTTTTCCCAGATGGTCTATTTTTGCCCTGACATTTTTGTCCATTCTATGAATTTCATCATGGGGAAGAAACAGCAGTTTGTCTTAGAGCTGCTCAATTTCGATCTCCAGGTGACAAGCTGATATTTCTTTCCTTTGAAGAAGTTTTTAATATGATGGGTTAAATGTCAAAGAAAAAAAAAAACATCATATATTGAACCTTACTAGCTTCATTTCTCTTAATATTAATGACATATTGACATTTGATTTCTTTAAAATGGACTCTACTTTTTAAGTAGCTGTACAGATTTTGAGAAATTGTTTTTAGGCATCTTGTGTCTTAGTAGAAAGCATTGAGCATAATGATTGTAAATAAGCAAAAAAAAATCATCAATTTAAAGTCATGTGCTAATTAATAACTGTTAGTCTAAAAAAGTAAAACTGAATTATTTGTTTAAAATTGTATGGAAGACTTTATTCATATTAACTTTAAATATGATGTGTATTAGAAAGAACACAGAACAAAAGACTAATGCAATTGGAAGAAGACTAATTTTTAGTTATTTGATAAAAGAAAAGTTATATGCAAGATAATGTAATGATTTATTTATGCCTGTAATGTCTTTACTGAGAGTACTCACTGATCAATAAAAAAACAAACAAACAAACAAAAAAAACCACTAAAACAAGGTAAAAAGAAAAGGAAGGGAAAAAAGGATGTATTACCACAATAATGGAGTCACCAATATTATTTAGGCAGCAAGAGTACATTGTTTCTGTACTACTTGTTACTAATTACAGGACAAACATTAAACTTTATAATCCTTTCACCAGTATGAACAGTTATCTTCTCATTGAATTTAGAGCATAGAGAACACAGGCAGGCATACTGAGAGAGATGTCATACATGACTCTCCATAGTCATGAGAATGTACTGGTTTATAACCCTTAAATAAAAGCCATACTTGCAAATTACACCTTCTTTCTCTATACTTTCTGCATGAATATATACACACCCCCACTTAAGCATGAGTTTCATGCAATATTCAATACAGTAGCCATTAGCTATATATAGATATTCAGGATTAAATGTAAATTAATTGAATTATAAAAATCTACAAGTGCGAACCTGCTACAGAGGGACTCTGAAAGCCAGAAGAAGAAAACAGGAAACAACCTCGGAACCTGCCACAGAGGGCCTCTGAAAGCCTCTGCCATGCAGACTATGAAAGCAGAGTCTGAGCCTGATGGGTAACTGACAGGCAGAGTGAATGGAATTTTATGTAAGAAGTGGGAAATAGTAAGAGCTGGAAAGGACAGGAACTCCACAAGGAGAGCAACAGAACAAGAAAATTTGAACACAGGGAACTTCCCAGAGACTCAGACTCCAACCAAGGACTACTCATGGAGATAACCTAGAACCCTGACAATGCAGACACTTCTGATGAGAACTGATAGACCAAGATCAGAAAGGAGAGTTGGACCTCCCCAATCAGTGGACATGGGGAGGGGCATGCATGCAGAAAGGAGGGGGGAGGGTGGGACTGGAGGGGGGGAGGGAGAGGCTTATGGGGGATACAAAATGAATAAAGTGTAATTAATAAAAGTTAAAAAAAATCTACAAGTGCATTTGCTCCTTTCAAGTGTTTAAAGTCACTTGTGGCTTCTGGCTTCTAAAACAACTTCTCTTATCACAGAGTCCTGTTGGAATGTGCTGTTGGCTGAGTTTCAGTGTGGGCCACAGTATCTCTGAACACTTTGGTTTCTTTCATGATATTGCTCTCAATATTGTAATATTGAGTCATATATATTTTTGCTAGCATTGATCTGTAGTGTGAAATATGTACTTTTCAAAGGCTTCTACTCTAAAAATTCTAATAACACTATATGCTTTCAACCTTAAGTTCTTAAAAAGTACCGAGGAAGTAACAGGATAACATAACCTATACATACATCATATACTTAAAAAGATCCATTCTAGTAAAGAAAATTAAAAGAGTAAGTATTCAAGCTTAGTTCCTTTGTGACAAATCCTAAAACAAACAACAAAACTCAAAATATTTTATTTCTTTTTGGAGGCTTAACTTTGTTGCTAAAACAAAATGCTTCTGTTTTTTTTTTTTTTTAAAAACTGTATTATTTATTAACTGCATGAGAAGTCAAAGCAACTTTTGAAGGAATTAGCATTCTCTAACCTGAAATCTTCTGAGTACTAAAGGCCACAGAAATTTCAATAGCAGCCGGGCGTTTATTATAGTGAAACACAAGAGGTGCAATTCATGAGGCCACCATGAAAATGAAGTGTCATTTTTAAATGATTCAGTGCCTTCTCCTCCTAAAACGCAGTTTTATAAAGTTATTTCTTTATCAGAGTAAGCAACTTCATCTCAAGTTCATCTCAAATTCAAAGTGACTATCTAAATTCATTCAGGTATTGATTACAGGATCTGGATTTGACTCATCTTCTCCAAATATTGGAGCTACTCTATAGCAGTTCTAGAGCAGTGATGTGCTGATAAACCTCCGTTGGGGAGGGGAAAGAAAAGCTAGGATTTATGTATTAAATACTTTTTTTTTTTTTTTTGTAGTGTGAAAAAATACCTGAGTTCATCAGGTTAAAGAAAGGAAGATTTATTTTGGCCCATGTTTTCAGAAGTTTCAGTCCATGGATAGTTATTTGTGTTTCTGGGCCTACTTCCAAACATTAAATCATGGCAGAGGGTATATGGCAGAGCAAATCTGCTTACACCGGGAAGCATAGCGACAGAGGAAGCGAGAATAGATGTGTCTTTCCAGGTCGTACCTCCTGATGATCTAATTCCTCCTTACATTATGAAGGTTCTTGAACTTTCTAGTATTACCATCAAACTACGAGTCCATGTGCTGGACAGTTTAATGTGAACCTGACACAAACTAGAATTACCTGAAAGGAGGGAATCTCAATTAAGAAAATTCCTCCATAAGATCTCCCTGTAGGGCATTTTCTTACTTAGTGATTAACGGGAGAAGGCACAGACCATTGTGAGAGGTGGTCTGGTAGTCCTGGGGTCTATGAAAAAGCAGGTTGAGCAAGGCCAGTAAGTAGCACTCTTCCACAGCCTGTATATCAGCTCCGGCCTCCAGGTTCTTGCCCTGTTTGAGTTCCTGCCCTGACTTCCTTCAATGATGGACTATGATGTAGGAGTATAAGCCAAATAAACCCTTTATTCCCCAAGTTGCTTTTGGTCATGGTGTCTTACCACAGTAATTGAAACCTTAACTAAGACAATCCAAAAATGGATGAATTCATATCCTTCAGAATCCCACAACCTCCCAAAAGCCCTGTCTGTGAGCAGTTACACTGAAGAGCAAGGATTCAATGCATGAGTTTTGGGGAGACAATTACGATTCAGTCCATAACAATTCATCACAATGGCTCATATTTGTGATGTGAATTCCCATTATGACCAATTTTAAGCTCAAACTGGCTTCACAAGTAGCTTATAAAACTTCAGAAAACTGTTTGTTGGCTTCTCTGGGCAAATCTAGTGTCGCCAACAGTCAATACCTCTTTTTTTGCTATAAACAGAGCAGTTTTGTGTGAAAAGGAATGAGTGAAGAATTTTACAAAGCAAAGGACATTAGAGAAATATCAATGTTCTGACACCTGTATCTGCTCTGGATGTTCCTATACTGGATCTTCAATCAGGGAAATTTATCTTTACTTTTACCCAAATACTATCACCAAGGGCAGTTATGTAGTAAGAGTACTTGACTTTAATTCTCTTTTCTTTGAAGTCTGTGGCATACTTTGTATCCCCAATGAAAGAAAATACAAAATTTTCATTCTTATTGAAAGTTTTATTTGATTTTCTATTACCTCAACAATCTGATGCAAATATAGTGTCTAAACAAAGATAAAGAATTTTCTACAGTACCTGAATCAAATATGAATATTTTTATATTCATGAAGATATCACAGGCATTCAGTAACATTTTATTTTCAAACAGTCTACAACTTAAGACTAAATAACTACATTATTTAATAATTAGAAAGAGGGGCGTGCTATTAATTATACAATGTTAAAGTTATTGTTTATTTTTTTATAGATTGTTGTGGTTGATTAATATTTATTATTGATTTATCTGTAGTCAATCAGCATTTATTCTTAAACCATTTGTATATCCAAATCACTGCAGAGACTAGGAATAATTTATTTAATTAACCTAGAGCACAATGCTGGGCAATAGTTACTAACCTAAATTTAACCTAACCCTAAACCTAACCACCCTAAACCATCCTAAACCTCCGAGCCAGCATAGTTTTCTACCATTCAGATTTCACCCATTATACTTGCTTTTAGTCATATCTTTTGTCTAGTTCATCCCTCCTCATGGTTCCAAATCCAGTCCTTTCAATCTCTGCTCTTCTCTCTTCCTCCTTGCTTCCTTCTCCTCCCTCTGGACCAGGATGTCCCATTCTATTCTCTCCATTGCACAACATTCACTGATTCTTTTATTGACAATACAGAGAACAAATGGTGGCATGTTTACACAAACTTGAGAGAGGTTTAGAATAAACATCACAATGCAATGTCTGGATTGAACAAGATAATGAGGTAGGGGAAATCAGCATTTGAATGAACAAGGTTAAATTGTATACATTCCACAAGAATATTATACCAACAATCAATACTGAATGACATGTATGTATATCTTGAGAATAATACTCTAGGCAATAATGTGGCAAAGTATTGCCTACCCTAAAACTAAAAGAGCATCCACTAAAACAGGATTGTTGCTGGAGGTGAGTGTCTGGTAAAACCTCTGAAAATATTCCAAAATTAAGTGTTCTCTCCATCATGTTTACACTTCCATGTGCACAAAGCCACCTGTGAGGCTTGTTGCCGGGCCTTAAGATCTCAATCAGGATCAACATGGCAAAAGAGAAAACCTATGTATTCATGCTGTCCTCTATATGTATGTCATTGCACATATATGACCCCTCAGTACTCCCATTCTCCACTAATTCGAGCCTTTTCCTAAAGTAAAATGTAGGAAAATATATCTCAGAATTTGAAGTGATCAACAGTTGTGAGCACATGATTTGGAAATGTAATATAATCAGCAAGACACACAATAGAGCTAATAGATTATGTTCTAGGCTGGGTAGACGGCTCACTGGGGCCAAGACTTGCGATGGTTTGAATTAGAAAGAATTAAAATACAGAGGTGGGTATTTTGAATGCTTAGTCCCTCTTTGGTGGAATTAGAAAATTGAAGTACAGGTATCCTGGCATGCTAGGCATGAACAACAAAAAGAGTGACCCTATCTAAGGTAGGGATAGCGCAGTGGTTTAGAGCAATGGATGCTTTTCAAGAAGTTCTGGGTTCATTCCCAGCACCACATGGTGGCTCACAGCTGTCTGTCCCTCCATTTTCAGAAAATTTGTTATCCTTCTCTGGCCTCTGCAGATACCAAACATACACCTGGTGCACAGACACATATGCAGAGAAAACACTCATATACATTAAATGAAATTAAAAATTTCATACAGGCATACATTGTACCCATATTTGTACACATCTAAATATATACACAATGTGCATTTCATTGATACTGAAGCATTGAGGCACCCATTCAAAAGCTTTTGCAAAAAGTTTCTATAAAACTAGTTTTAAAATCAATGTGTTAGAACAAAAGAAACTCTGGGGGAAACTCTGAGAAGTGAATGGTTTAAATAACAGAATAGTTCTAGGTAAAATAATGAACAATGATAGTTAATACTTACTTAGAAAAGTTAGAGGCCTTTGTTGGATGAGCTAGGTTATTACCACAAGAGACCTAGAATTGAAGCTAAGACCAATTTTATGTGTGTACGCATGGTAAAAATATATTAGAGAAAATCATGTTAAAGAAGGTACCATCCCTGTTCTACAGGTTTCAATTGTGTTGACCCTAAAGTTAAACAGAGTATCACAATAGCGGGAATTTATGGCAGAGACTGCCCCACCTCTTTCTCTTTCTCTTTTTCTCTCATTTCCTCTCTCTCTTAACCACATACAAACACACACAGAGATGGAGTGGAGCTCAGCATGTGAACTGGGTCAAGGATACCTTTCAAGGGTAAACTCTTGGTAAGCAGCTCTACCAGCTGAGAGAGAACGGGGCTGTACTGTCGAATTCTTGGTTCTGCTCTTAACTTCTTGATGCCTTTGATCATGAATGATTATCAGTAAGGTTGTGTTGTCATGACCTACAATACACAAGTTCCAGATCCCGCCTCTGAACACTGTTGCATTAGGTAGCAGCATTCCACTTGGGTGGATTGCTGCACACGACAGCACAACTTTTGCTGTCTATTATCTGGTGCTAGCACCACTCTTCTGGTGATTCAAGCTGTTTCAGATTTCGGCATGATATTTTATAGTGCAAGCACAAATGACTCAGTGTGGGGGGGAAATAATACTTGTCAGGGAAAATGATTTGTGAGGTATTATTGAAATTACCTTTACAATTAACCATTCCACTGGCACTTGCTCCATCTATCCTTCACTGCTCTCTCCAGTACATTTAGTTTGCACTTTAAGGAGGGGATTAGTTAGCACCTTTGAGAGCCATCATCTCTTTTGATCAATCTCTTTCAGCTCCTTCTCATCACTTTGCATTTGTGTCAGGCTTGGGTACTGATTCCTCCATTTATTGCTTCAGAGACTATCAGCTCCTTGCCTGAGTTTATGAGAGGACAATTCCTAAGGATAATGTTATTCACTTCTTTTTGAAAGTATTGTGGCTAATATGTTGGTATTTGCTTAGACATCTGGAATCTCACTAGTCCTCAGTGAGTCTTTAAATATAATAGATAACGGCACTGAGAGTTAATCAGTAGTTTCTGGTGCTCTGGGGTAGATTTCATCAAGCTTAGATTACTTGTGGGCATGTAGCTTGACTAAGTGGTCCCTCACCTGTGATGTGACTGGTTGAAATTGCTTCCCTATCAGTGTTGAGATTTATGTGACCACACTGGATTCTTCTTGGGAAGAGGAAAAAAATGCAAATTAAAATATGGCATGCTAGGTTACCTGATTTTCTTATCTATTTAAAGCTATTTGTTAGTTTTCTTTGCAGGACATTATGTATCCTTGCATGTAACGATCTTTGCTCCCTCACAGCCCTTGGTAGTGGTAAAACTGAAGGGCAAAGTCCCTGGAGCTTTTGATTCTGTGTTTAGAATCACAGCTTTATCAACTGTGTGCTCATATTTGCTTGTATTTCTCTTGGATCATTTACAAAATGTAGCCATGGGAATAACTACTCTACAGTATAGGTGTCTGAAGAGTACAGGGCATCTGGTGTGCACTGTGAGTATTAATTCTCATATGTCTGATTATTTATATGTATATAGACTCAGGAGCATGAAAAAAAATGTCCACGAAAATACCACTAAACTTGTTTTGTGTTGGCCGACTGCTCTTGGGCATAGGGCCTTCCCTGAAGTGTGGTTGATATGCCTAATGAGACTGCGTTGGAGAAAACTGATTTCTCCTTTGCCAACATTTGCATTTCCCAAGAATACTTGCTTGTCTTCAAATTTTCTCTCAAAAATGAAATCATGCCTAAAAACATACTAATTATCTTTTCTCTGAACATATTAGAATACATTACAGTGTTTTGTTTTTGCATATTATATACCATTAAAATTTCGTGAGTCCCCCTTTTACCTACCCAGTGCTCACGTATATTTATTTAGTCTGGGTATTTTCTCAGTTTGCAAATTATCTTCTTAGATTACTATGAAAATTTTCTATCATTAATAAATGTCCTGAGACAAAATTACAATAAATTTGGCTTAAATGTCTTGTTGATATTTATTTATAAATGATTCTATAACATGTGATCCAACGAGCATAGCAGAGATTGACTTTCTACACACAAAAAACCAGGAATATATTGTAAGGAAAGAAAAGTGGCCATTTCAGAGCTGGTCCTACCTTAAAGGTTAAAAGCAGAGGACTGTCCTTGTTACACAGGCTAATAGTGCTCCATTTAGGGAATAGCCTACTGTTTATCTCCTGATTTCTTTCAAAGTGAGATATAGAATTTGTTTTTTTGCTTGATGATATGAAACTTCAGTGTGATTAACTTTCTTATTAATTAAATTATTTATTTTTATTGAAAATACGTTCTGCTTTCAATACAACACATCCCAACCACAATTTTCCCCCTTCCATTTCTTCCAGCTACCCTCACCACAACTTTATTCTTCCCCAGGCCCCCTTCCCCCTCCATTACATCTTCAGAAAAGAGCAGGCCTCCAAGGGATGGCAACTGGGTGATTTGCAGACCCTAGCGAAGTGGCCCAATCCAAGTTAGTCTCCCATAACTTGTATATAACACACAGAACACAGTATCTTTTTGCTTGTTATTCTGTCTATTTCTGGTAATATTTGAATGATATCTTGCCCAGAGTTTTATTACTCATTATCATTGCTTTAATTATGTATTCCTATAATTCTTTTGTGAATGTGATTAAGTATGTTCTTTTCTCATTATTTTTCCTAGTACAACTTCTCAAATCTGCATAGGTCCAATTGCTTTCTTCATCATTACAATTTAAAATCACCTCTTGACTATGTTCATCACTCACTGAAATTAGTTCAAAGTCCCCTTCTTGGATTAATGACTTCTACTTGCTTTGTGACTGTGCTCTCCTTTCCTTAAGAGATAAATATGTGAGTAGCCCATCTCATAATCATCATACCCTGAGATTAGAAGATAATACCAGAGGTTATTTAGAGTTGATCCCCTTGATTCCAGATGGGAGGGTGGATATGGCCCATTCCTGGCTGCCAGTTATCTTTTCAGAGGGAGATTTGAGAACATCTTATGTGAATACATTTATTTCTATGCTTCAATGCAGACTTACTGAAAGTGAAGGTTCAATTAACAGCTACAAATTCAAGTAAGTTTGAATCACATTACTGCCAATTATCCTTTGCTGGTTCCTGCCAAAGGGGAATATTAACAGGAAAATTAGCATGTTGAATGTTTCATTCATATACAAATCAAATTCAGCAAGATGTCTTTTTCAAGGAGAAAAACAAAGCATATCTCCTAGGTGTCTTTGTAGGACAAAAGACTCAATGAGGTAAGAGTTTTTAGGAAAAAAAGGAAAAACCCTAATCAGTTTTTAAATAAGTTTGTTTGTTTCATGAAAATATCTATTTCTGTAACAAGGAAAAATACTTCTTGAATTGATACTTTTAAGTTTTCTACTATTTATTTATCTATTTTATAGGCTATTATAACTTTATGTACCCATGGTACATGATATTAGTAGAAGAGACATTTTCTATTTAATCTTTTTTTATTTATGGAATAATGAAACTGAGAAATTGTTCCTTGCTCAAGGGCAACCAATACTGTGACATTAGTTTTTCACAAAGAAAATGTTTTATTGAGATTACAGACAAATGAGGCCTGGAGTAGAAGGCTCCTGGCAGCCTTCAGATGTACTGATATCAGAGAATTTACCACAGGTAGAGAGGAAGCTGTTTGGTGACAGAGTGGCAAAGGGAAATTGTGGGAATTCTTTTGAACAAGTATAGCCTTTTCATATGATATGCAATAATTTTGGGGAGGAAAGAGGTATCATGGTCATCACAGAGGATTTAGAGCTCATGAAGTCAAATGATCATTGACAGGACCAGCTAACTTCTATGCAGGTTAAAAATCCATCTCAGAACTTCCATTCATTGGGTTCTTTAGCACTCTGTTGTTTAAGGAATTATGATCTAGTATGCCCAGGACTATGATCGCAACAGATTCATATTGAAATGGAAAGGTAGAATGCAAACAATAGAGATGGAAGCAGTCAGACTTTGCAGTGTAGCAATTAAGCTTCAATGCTTCTTACAAAGGCTTCTTGTCTCTCTTTGACTCTCTTTCTTTTGGAAATATCTTAACTTTATTTATTTATGTGTCAATGTTCTGAGGCTTCTCCAGAACATTTTGCCATATTCTCTCAATATACTTAGGGAATCCTTTGTACTATCACAGTACCAATTCTGTGGGCTTACCTTTCTACTGTGTAGTTATAATAGCTTGTAGGTCAAATTGCTATGCAAGGCCATGGAGTTACTTGTGGGAAAGGATATGACATTTCTAGTACAGAATTCTATTTATATTTGGTAAGTAGAATCTCATCCCTGACATTATTATCATTTTATTCAAAATATTACTATGCTATTTAATAAGCCAACATTGGTTATGAGATAATGCACTGTAAAAGACTAAAAATGCATATGTTGTATAAAGCAGAAACAGAAGGACAACAATCACAGAAGTAGAAGGATAAAACAATACAAATGGGAAGGGAGAGACAAGAATAATTACAATAGATGAATTTTTTTAAATTTACACAAATGGCTGAAGATTTGATATGTCTTTGTTTCTCCGATAGTTTTGAAATGTGGGGGTCGATTATCTTTAGTTGCTGAGGGGTTCCTGGAAAAGTTTGAGGAAGGAAGAGGAAGTGGATATGATCTAAAGACATCACATTCATGTATGAAGTTTCCAAAGAACAGATTTTAAAACGTAAAATATATGTACAAAGAACTTTATGGAGAATCTAGAGGTATTATTTAAATGTCATTATATAGCTGACAAAATACAAATTCACAGAGACTGCAGCAGCTTGCATAAACAGGGCTTGCATAGGTTCACACTGAGTTCTAATGCTAAGAGGGGAAGTGGACACAAACTCCCAGCCCTAACCAAGATGCTATGTCTGTCTACTGTCTACAAAGGAAAAATTAGTTTTCTTCAACGGAGTCTCACTGGGTATACAAACAACACTTAAGGACAGATCCCATGTCTAGTAGAATATGGCCAACACGAAATGAACACAACTGTATTTGTCTTAGTCTTTATTCTATCACTGAGTAGAGACGCTATGACCAAGGCAACTCTTAGAAAAGAAAGCATTTAACTGGAGGCTTATTCACATTTTCAAAGGCTTAGGCCATTATCATCACAGCAGGGAGCATGTCAGCAGGCTGCATGGAGCTGAGAGCAGTATGTTTATCCACAAGCAGAGAGAGAGAGAGAGAGAGACAGAGACAGAGACAGAGATATAGAGAGACTGAGAGACAGTGAGACAGGGACAGAGAGAGGGAGGGAAAGAAGAAAGAAGAAAGGGGGAGGAGAGGTAGACAGAGCAACAGACATACAAAGAAAGACAGACAGAGAGAGAGGCTGGGCATGGCATGGGCGTTTGTAACCTCAAAGCCCACCTGCAGTGACACACTTGCTCCAAGAAGAGCAGACCTACTAATCCTTCCAGTCCTATTAAGTTTGCAGCAGCTTTATTCATAATAGTCAAAACCTGGAAACAACCCAGATGTCCCTCAGTTTAGGAATGGATACAGAAATTGTGGTACTTTACACAATGGAATACTACTCAGCAATTAAAAACAAGGAAATCATGAAATTTGCAGGCAAATAGTGAGATCTAGAAAATATCATTCTGGGTGAGGTATCCCAAAAGCAAAAAGACACACATGGTATATACTCACTTATATAGACCTATAAGATAAGATAAACATACTGAAATCTATACACCTAAAGAAGATAAACAAGAAAGAGGACCAGGGGTAAGAAGATCAACCCTCACCTAGAAAGACAAATGGGATGGGCATTGGATGTAGGAGAAAACAAGTAACAGGACAGGAGCCTACCACAGAGGGCCTCTGAAAGACTCTACCTAGCAGTGTATCAAAGCAGATACAAAGACTCATAACCAAACTTTCAGCAGAGTGCAGGGAATCATAAGAAAGAAGGGGGGGGGGGTAATATGACCTGGAGAGGAAAGGGGCTCCACAAGGACCAAAAGACCCCTGGGCACAGGGGTCTTTTGTGAGACTGTTTCTCCAACCAAGTACCATGTATGGATATAACCTAGAACCTCTTCTCGGATGTAGCCCATGATAGCTCAGTATTCAAGTGGGTACCCTAGTAAGGGGAATAGGAACTATTTCTGACATGAACTCAATTATGGGTTCTTTGACCTCCTCCTACCCTGAGGGAGGAGCAACCCTGCTAGGCCACAGAGGAGTACTTTGTAGCCAGACCTGAAGATACCTGAAAAACCAGGGTCAGATGAAAGTGGAAGAGGTCCTCTCATATCAGTGGGCTTGGAAAGGGGCAGGGAGGAGATGAGGAAGGGAGGGTGTGATTGGGAGGGAATGAGGGAGTGGGATACAGTTGGGATACAAAGTTAATAAACTGTAATTAATATTAAAAAATAAAAAAAAAAGATTTCTACTCCCTAGTGCCTAAGCATTCAAATACATGAACCTGTGGAGGCCATTCTTATGAGCCTTCAGAGACTGATACCCAATTAAGGACCATGCATGGGCATAACCTAGAACCCCTACACAGATATAGCCCAGGGCAGCTCAGTCTCCAAGTGGGTTCCCTAGTAATGGGAACAGGGACTGTCTCTGGCATGAACTCAGTGGCAGGATCTCTGATCACCTACTCCTGGATGGTGAAGCTTTGCCAAGACACAGAAGAAGATGATGCAGCCACTTCTGATGAGACTTGATAGGCTAGGGTCAGATAGAAGGAGAGGAGATCCTCCCCTATCAGTGGACTAGGGGAGGGCCATAGAGGGAAAAAAGGAAGGGAGGGTGGGATTGGGAGGAGACAAGGAAGGAGGCCACAGCTGGGAGACAAAGTGAATAAATTGTAATAATAATAATAATAATAATAACAATAATAATAAAGAAAAATTTAAAAACAGCACAATATTTTTGACTCATAATACTTTGGGCATTTTTTTTTCTGGTCTTCAGTTTGTATATTACATTTTTCAATTTTGTGTATTTCTGGGATTTGTATTTGTGTATGTGTGTTTCTGTGTGTATATTTTGTGCTTTTATTACTATTATTTTTTTTAATTTGCCTGTTTCTTTTCTAAAGAGATAGAGGAAGAAGGCATGGAGTTAAATGGATGGAGAGGTAGGGAGAATTTGGGGCCTGGGGAAACTGTGATCAAAATATATTGCATAGTAATTTTGTGTGTATGTATGCGTATGTGTGTTCTGCAGCAGTTCATTTGCATACATATTATGGCTTCCATTTTAGTGTTTATATGGGATTCTTGAATATGTAAATGAGTGAGTCTCTGATTCTTGTGCCTTCTCTTGGAAACTTTTCCTTGTGTTAACTTTTCTTGGTGAACTTCAATGTGATAATTTTGCTTTATTAAAATTTATTTTGCTATATTTTTTAAAAAGTCAATGTAGTAGGTAATTAATTAAAATCTAGCCACTAGGGTGAAGATTAACACCTGAACCATCCGGCTGGAAGAAGAAAAAAACATTTTTCTCCAAAAGCAAGACATTATATATTAACCACGCCAGAACAGTCCTCATGTTCAAGAGCAGTTGACCAACATATAATGGACTCTACAGTTCTTTTTCTTAATTTTGTTTTGTTTTGTTTTTGTTTTGTAAGAAACAACTTTAGTTGGGTGGATAGGGAGGAGGAGAAGAGTATCTGGAAGGAACTGAATGAGAGGAAGACTATGACCTAAAATATATTTAAATTTAAAAATTTGTTTTCAATAATAAAAATATAACACAAATAACAATATTTTAATAAAACGGTAAAATATTTATATGCCACCTCTTCAGTGTCTGGCTCTAGCCTTTTGAATAACAAATAGCATGGTGGGGGAAGAGAGTGGGCCTAGGTCCAAATTGGATGCCCTTGTAGGCGCTAGTTTTTCACCCACTTTCTTTGGGGTTCCTTAAGCCTCTACCTCCCTTCCAAACCCTCAACCCTAGGTAGGAGAGAAAGAAGGTTATAAGCGAAAGGGGACATAGATCTCTTGGAGTTAGTTCCCGTTGGCTAGGGTTGTCGGGTTCTTGGGAAAACACAGATCTCAGTCATCAGGACATAAAGTAGTCCAGCGACAGCAAACATCAAGAGCAGCAGTTCGAACAAGCAGTCTTCTTCCTCCTCCATCCATCTCCCCAAAGCCCCTTCTTCTCTCTGGGCTCTGGTATTTATACTTTCTTAGAGTCTTCAGAATTCCTCTAACTCTAGCAAAGACTATGCTTCTCTCTGAGACACTTGAGGCTGTTAATCAGCTGTGGCTAAACTAAGGCAGTCCCATATCCCACACTTGGTATTAAAACCAAAACCTGTTTACATAACATAACTGAGTTTTCAAAGAAACCAAAACTTCCACTTCATCCCCTGATCATGAGTGAAAAATATGCTAATTCAATTTTAAGGCTATTTTTTTAAGTGTGTGTGTGTGTCTATGAACAAGCATGTACATCTGAGTGCAAGTGCCTAAACAGGCCAAAAGATGGTGTTACATTTCCTGAGCTGGAGTTACAGGCATCTGTGAGCACTCAATGAGGGTCCTGAGACCCAAACCTCCGGAAGAGCAACATACAATCAACCACTGAGGTGCCTCCTCAGTCTCTGCTTCTGATTTTGAAGCATTAGTTTCCAAGAATGATGAGTCACCTTGGCCCTCCTCAGAGACTGAGGGACGCAAACGTATGGTTCGACCTGGAGCTAGGTATGAAAAGATTCGCTGGATTTAGGAGCAGAGATGAAGTTTATAAGGAGGAGAGCACTGAGATGCTTCTGGACAGAAACTATAATAGCTGAAAGTAATGTTCAGTCTGTCCATGTTTATTCTATTGTTTTGACAGCCAGTGTAGGCAAGACTGTAATTCACTGGTGATTTTTTCTACACTTTTTGTGTTCAATAGCAGTCATTCTTTATCATGGACAGTTCTAAACATCACTGCTAATATGTTCTGTTGTACCTCCTACACACATCAGTCCATTTTATATAACCCTGGCATCTTCCTTTGTCGTTGGTTAACTAATTTGAGCTCAAACTTTTGACATTCTGGAGGAAGTGAAGGTCATTGACCCTAAGATAATAGAAGTATGTCCATACATAAGAGATGCTCACTAGAAACTAATATTACTGAAAAAGAAACATACCCTAGGAATAAGAAAGCCAGCAGCCAAACCAAAACAGTATCCAACTTTACAATAATACTAATGTAAATAAATGACTAAGGATCAATGCAAGTAAAAATAGGATGGAATTAAGAAGCTACACTTGACTCTTATGTCTGCACCTATCTTAGAAACAAGCATGAAATTCTAATCAGTCTACAAAAGAGCTGTGCGCCTGGGACTAACATTAAAGTCTGACATGAAAGGAATTTGGAAGATTTGCGTGGTTTAATAAGAATATCTTAATGATGTTCAAAGGATTGGATCAATTTGAAATAATTTACCTGTGAGCGGAAGATTAAGAGAAGGCTTTGAGAAATTGAATTCTACTTTAGAAATGAAGACAATTACAGAACAATATGCCATGGTAGGAAACAATTCCTAAATTGTGAGGCTGAGGATGATTTTAAAGATTCCATGAGCAGCAGTATGTATAACAATTTTCGTAAAGGACATTTGATTAAACCTGATCATTTAAATGTGACAACAAGGACTCAGGTATGTTGAAATATCCCACACACAAAAATAGCAAAAGCATGCTTAAATATGTTTATGTTGGCCTAATAAATCCTTTTGGGTATTTACCATCAGTGTTTTATTGCTGTTTTTTAATTGTCATCAAGATGAAGGTTATGATAAAATGAATTCCCCCCACCCCTCATTTATTTCACACACATTTTTCTTAGGATTTTGTTTCCCTTGAAAAAGAACTTTATTTCACTTGGTATTTTTTATTTGATTGAAAATAGTTATTAATAAAACTAAGCAATAAATGTTCACATTTCCACTACAGGTGACTGGCGTTTGAAATGACATAAGGGTGACATTCTCCTAAGAAAAATTCTTCCTATCTTGACTGTATTGTAGACTCTTTCTTTAATTAAGCAGCTCACCAGACACTTTTTAATACTATCCCTTGACTAGGTCCCCTATGTCTTCGAATTGCTTGTACTGCAAGGGGAATAGCTTAATACAAGCTTATTAACAACTGAGCAGCTTGGAAATCCCCCACAAGACCTTTCAATAAGGTTTAATCAAGCAGGTAAGACTCCGATGAGCCTGGCAATTAGACTTACTGTATTTTTTAAAGAGATGCTGAGTTTCTAAATACTAGTGATGACAAATGTAGAGGTGCTATTTTAGCAACAAGCCCAAATCCCAACCAACTTCATCCTTGTAGCTCATTAGAGTGCCCTGTTGAATTAACAAGTATTAATTTATCTCTGAATTGCTACTACGAGTTTAGCCAGACTTAATATTGCCATTTTAATGGGATAGTTTTATACTGTTACATATTGTGCTGGAACCAATTAAGCCAAGTCTCTTTTAACCTTCCATATGTCTGAACTGAATTAACACTACTCTTTCAGTCTTCTCAAAATGAATATATTTACATGAAAAGAAGCATATTGAACTGGTAAACATATAATATATAATAAGATTACATATACTATTAAACAGTTGCTTCATTCATTCAAGATATTAGGTTGCAATTTTAAGAACAAATATAAATTGAAACACATGGTTTAATTCTCACTGTCAAATAAGAGACTTTCAAACTTTCCTTTTCTCAGAGTATTTACTTTAGAAACTCCTTCCTTCTTTCTCTGTCTCTTTGAAATATATGTGAATCTTCTTCAAAGCTAAATAAGCCTTAGACTAGCTTTATAACAGGAGAATGTTTTTTTCTCAATGATTTAGGTGTGATTTGAGATGCAGTTATTAACTGAGAATGCATCCTTGTCTCCCAGTGTCTGTGGAAACTCAAAGCCTAGTCTCAGCAGACAACCTATCCCAAGATGTAAAAGTACCTTTCACCCCATACATGAGTAGGGGATGTTAGCATCCAACAAAGCCAATTAGAAAACACAAATTCTCACTCCAAATAGAAATTGCATCCAGGATAACTATGTCTTACAAGTGATGGGAAACCTCTTATATAAGGACTCATTACTATTACCTTGGTGACATGAGTGGAGTGTGTTCCATCTGCTTGGTTTCCTCAAAGTGTGAGCTTTCTTTCAGTTGTCAATCTCAGCAGAATATCCTGTTCTGGTTTTATGCTTACTTATTTTCTTGCATTTTTTTATTTATAATATTATTTAAAATATAATTACATAATTTTATTCCTTCCACTTTCCTCCCTCAGAACCCTCCCATATACTCCACCTCCAGCTTTGTTTTTCTCTAAAATTCATACCATATACCCCCTTTTCACATATTTATAGTATATGACTAAATATGTAAATACATTCTGATAATCTTGTATGTGATTTCAGGCTGACCACTGGGACTCTTCTTAATATATATCCTTATGTTGATAGAAGTATGCTAGGGAAATTTCATTCAAGTTTCAACAGCACTTTTATCCTCATACACACAACCTCATTTATGTGAACTTACCACCACTATTTAATAGATTTTGCATAGATTTTTTGTCTCAGTTTGGGGATATAATACATAAAGCTGCCAAGAGAATTTATTTAGGAAAATACACATGTTTATGAAATGTTATCAATATGTATAAGGAAGAGAATTACTGAATCAAGGATTAAGTAGGTAATTGTTTGGGAAATGCTGTTGTCAATTTAGTCACCCATGGGCCCCTTACAAGAGTTTCCAGAATTTCACGTATTCACATAGTCTTAGTAATATGTGTTTTTTAAAATAAGTAGTGTATTTCTATTAAGTCTTTGGGAATATCACACTTATGCACAATGTATTTTGATCATATTCACTATTCTTCTTATCCTAAGACTTCTCAACAACCCAGCACCTAATATTTGAGTAAAAGAAGGTGATAGACTGCAAAAATAAATAATTTTCTTTTAATTCCCTCCATTGATATTCCTCTGATAGATTTGGGAGGCTCCTTCTACATTAAATAACTGGCTTCTTATTTTCTAACTGCTGGATCACATTTTAAGTTTTACTTTGTGAATCCTGTTATATTTACTGATCCTGCTTGGGTTTGAATTCCTGGGTTTCCATGATCCTCAAAGAATCCTGTTGCACTGAGTAGCAAGGAACACAAATTTAATAGATAGGGGTTTCTAGAGGAATAGAAAGTGTATGTGTTTGTGTGTGTGTGTGTGTTACATAGTATAAAAGGAGATTTATTAATTACCTCAAGAGGGTCTGTGTGATTCAACAGTGGTTGTCATTATTATGGAGAGGCCAAGAACCAGTCAACTTCTCAGTCCCAGAAACAGATGCCTCCACACTTGTCTATGAAAATTCTGGAAAATTCATGGGGAGTTCCTGGTCTTCAATATACACTCAAAGCCTGAAGGAGATGGAAAGATATCAGAGCAGAGAGCAGCAGCTGCTGAGGATTGTCTCCCTTCATTTAATCCTGGAAAAGCCCTCTCAGACACACTCATAAGGCTATGTCTCAGTTAATTCTAGATCCCTCCAAATTGACAGGTATGATTAACCATCTATGCTTATTAGCTTTTGCCAACTTGAAACAAACTAGACATCTTGAAAAAAGAGAATTAACTGAGGAATTGTCTTCTTCAGATTTATCTGTTGGCATATTTATATTTATAAAGGAAGATCTTATTCACTATGGGAGGAATGTACCCCTAGGCTGTACAAAAATGGTAGCTGAGTAAGCCTGGTAGTCTCTACTTCATTTTTGACCCCAGGTTCTTGACTTGCATTCCTACCTTGTCTTCACTAAATGATGAAAACAGCACTTAGCTAGACCCTTTCTCCTCAACTTTCTTTTTGGTCAGTGTTTTATTAAAAGCAACAGAAACCAAACCAGGATTCTATTCCAAGGGTGTGCTGCATTCAGTTTTTTTCGGTTATTTCTCCTGCTAATGTTGATGGACAGAGGAGAAGTTTTACAAAAATACATGTCTCATGTCTAGACTCTCATAAAGCAGGAGTTTTAAAATACATATTGCAAGAACAGTTTTAGTTGCTTTTTTCTTTTTACTCTTTTTAACTTTTGAAATTATGTAGAGAAATTAATTTTCCCTAGGGAAGAGAACACAAATTCGTTTATACAATACCAAATAGAAGTAGTTGCAGTTTTTAACAATTTTTTCATTTATTGAAAAGAGATTCCTTTTTCATAAAATAGGTATTGATTACAGTACTTTCCTTCTACACCTTCCATTTCCTCTAAACCTCCCCTTCTGTCTGGATCCACTACATTTCTGTCTTTTATTAGAACTATCTCATTCTAGGAGTTAAAAAACAAACATGACAAAATAAGATAAAACAAAAACCATAATAAAATAAAGCAAAAACAGTCGCATTGAGGCTAGACAAAGCAAACAAATAGAAGGAAAAAAGCCCCAAGAAAAGGAACAAGAATCAGAGATCCAAAGTTTAGTTATAAGTCTCAGCACCTGCTTTGATACCCTGCTGGGTAGACTCTTTCAGACTATGGGTAGACTCTTTCAGACTATGGGTAGACTCTTTCTGTGGTAGGTTCCTATCTTGTTCCCTGTTTGCTCCCTCTTTTGATGCCCATCCTCTTTGACTTTCTGAATGAGGATTGAACATCTTAGTCAGAGTCCTCCTTCTTGATTAGTTTCTTTGGTTGTATAGATTTTAATATATTTATCCTATATTATATGTCTAATATCCACTTATAAGTGACTATATATCCTGTGTGTCTTTCTGTTTCTAGGATACCTCACTCAGGATGATCTTTTCCAGTTACCCCCATTTGCCTGCAAATTTCATGATTTCCTTGTTTTTAATTGCTGAGTAGTATTCCATCATGTAAATGTAACACAATTTCTGTATCCATTCCTCAACTGACGGGCATCTGGGTTGTTTCCAGCTTCTGGCTATTATAAATAAAGCTGCTACAAACATGGTTGAGCAATTGTCCTTGTTGTATACTCGAGCATTTTTTGGATATATGCCTAGGAGTAGTATAGCTGGATCTTAAGGTAGCACTATTCCTAATTGTCTGAGAAAGTGCCAGATTGATTTCCAAAGTGATTGTACAAGTTTACATTCCCACCAGCAGTGGGGGAGGGTTCCCCTTCCTTCACATCCTCTCTAGTGTATGTTGTCACTTGAGTTTTTGATCTTAGCCATTTTGATGGATGTAAGGTGAAATCTCAGAGTCATTTTGATTGGCATTTCCCTGATTGGAATCTTATGAAAGAAGTGGGAAATAGTAAGACCTGCAGAGGACAGGAGCTCCACAGGAGAGCAACAGAACAAAAAATCTGGGTACAGGAGTCTTTTTTGAGACTGATACTCCAACCAAGGACCATTCATGGAGATATGGAGATAACCTAGAACCTCTGCACAGATGTAGCCCATGGTATCTCAGTGTCCAAGTGGGATCCATAGTAATGGGAACTGGGACTATCTCTGACATGAACTGATTGGCCTGTTTTTGATCACTTCCCCCTCAGGGGGTTGCAGCTTTACCAGGCCACAGAGGAAGACAATGCAGCCACTCCTGATGAGACCTGATAGATTAGGATCAGAAAGAAGGGGAGAAGACTTCCCCTATCAGTGGACTGGGGGAAGGGCATGAGTGGAGACTATGGAGGGAGAGTGGAATTAGGCGAGGAGGAGGGAGAGAACTACAGGGGTGCTACAAAGTGAATAAACTGTAATTAATAAAAATCTAAAAAAAAGAATCAGAGACCCCCACATTCACACACTCAGTGTTCCTGTAACAATGCTAAACTGGAAGTTATAATGTATATGCCTCAGATCTGTGCTGACCAGTAGATGCCCTGTGCATGGTGCTTCAGTCTCTGTGAGTTCATTTGAGCTTTGTTCATTTGATTCAGAAGACATCACCTTCATGCTCTCTGGCTCTTATATTCTTCTGCCTCCTCTTTCCCAGAGTTCCCTGAGCTCTTTAGGGGAGGTGAGACTATTCCCTAATACGTGGCTGAGCTTATGGAAGTGGAAATATGTATAATTTTATATGGTTTTATGGGTAATAATAATCTGAAGATATGTGGGTTATATGGATCAAACAGAAGTTTGATTTATCTATTTTATAGCAATATATTCCTTTCATTCAACCTATTAATTTTTAATTTTATATCTAAATAACTAGAAATCTAGGTGTATATAAATTAGATACTATAGTTTTCACATTCACATTCAAAGAAGATAAAAAGAATCTATATTAATGTTCACTAATCCATCCCTTTATTTACGGTGTGTATGGTGTGTGTGTGGTGTGATGTGTGGACATGGAAGCTAGGTGTCTTCCTATCTCACTCTCTGCTTTATTCTCTTGAGACAAGATCTTTCAGTGTATCTGAAACTTGGTGTACTGGCCATTTTTTAATTTTTATATTTTAATATTAATCACAGGTTATTTACTTTGTATCCCAGCTGTAGCCCCCTCTATCATTCCCTCCCAATCCTACCCTCCCTCCCTCATCTCCTCCCTGTCCTTTTCCAAGTTCACTGATAGGGGATTTCCTCCTCTCCTTCCATCTGACCCTAGGTTATCAGGTATCTTCAGGACTGGCTGCCATGTCCTCCTCTATGGCCTAGCAAACCTGTAAAGAGGGAGTTAGTATGACCGGGAGAGGACAGGAGCTCAAGGACAAACTATATCAGGGCTAGGGGTCCTCTATGAGACTGTTTCTCCAACCAAAGACCATGTATGGATATAACCTAGAACCCCTGCTCAGATGTAGCCCATGGCAGCTCAGTATCCAAGTGGGTACCTTAGTAAGGGGAACAGGAACTATTTCAGTACTGGTCATTTTTATGTCAGCTTGGCAAAAGCTACAGTCATCAGAGAATAAGGAGCCAATATCGAGAAAATGAATTTGTCTTATTAAGGGTTTCTAATGCTGTGAGGAAACACCATGACTGAAATGCAAGTTGAGGAGGGAAGTGCTTATTTTTTTGTATACATCAATATTGATGTTCATCATGGCAGAAAGTCAGTACAAGAACTCAAGCAGGGCAGGAACTCAAGCTCCTACCTCCGTAGGAGCTAATGCAGAGGCCATGGAGGGGTGCTGCTTACTGGTTTGCTCCTCATGCCTTGCTCAGCCTGAGTTCTTATAGAACTCAGCACTATTTGCCCAGGGCAGCACTACCCACAATGCTCTGGGCCCTCTCTCATTAATCACTATTTAATAAAATTCTCTACAGGCTGCCTACAGCCTGATCTTATGGAGGTATTTCTTCAGTTGAGGTTCCCTATCCATATATAGAATAGCTTGTGTCAAGTTGACATGAAATTGTCATTGGGAATAGCTTGTGTCAAGTTGACATAAAATTATTCAGCACACACTTCATAAGATCTCACTGGGGATCCACACTCTGATCCTCCTGCTCTTACCCACCAAGACATCTCCCAGGCCCTGGTTTTTTATTTTTATTTTATACATATTTATATGTCAGAATTCTACCAGACACAGACTATATATGTATAAGTAAGAATAATTTTTAACTCAAGGAACTCGTAATTTATTTATTTATCTATCATCTATCTAATCTTCTTTCTATCAGCCATTCCTGTATGTATGTATGTATGTATGTATGTATGTATGTAATGCATGTATGATCCATTCATCCATTTGTGCACACACATACAAGATTATCAGAAAAGGGTTTACAGATGCCTGTGTTTAATGGAATTTATTGGACATGAAAACATTTAGTAACTAATTTAAGCAGAAGTAAAACTATATATGTGCAAAGATGTACTAGAGTGGAAATAAAAATGATATTAGAGAAACCAAGGTAGTTCAGAGAGTTTGTTCTATACAATTTGGAAGACAGAATGTTGGGACTGCACAGTAGGACAGACAAAGTGTTATACTTTAAAACCCTCTTATATGTACTATAAATCTGAAATTTTAATCTTGCTGATTATTCGATACTATTAAGAAGAAAGATCATATAATATTACTTAAATGTGTATACGTGATTTTTACCATCTCAGGCCCCTACTCCAAAGAACAGTTCCTGACTTTGTCTGTGATTAGGACAACTTTTACAATACAATTTGAATGCATCCTATTCTTCCCACATCTTAAAACTGACAACACGTTTTTATTTTATATACTTTGTGATATGGATATAACCATTTAATCCACAGTTTCATTGTTAAGTTAAATATCCCTAAACTACTAAGGTCTTTGATTCTATTTTATACTGAAAACACATTTAATGGTCAGTAACTATTATCCCTTCATTGTGTTTAGTTTTATCCTTCCATCTTTCTTTTTCTAGATTAAGGAGTCTTGGTCATTGGCTAAATTCCTTTCTACACCTCATTTTATGCCTGTATATTATTTTTTCTTATTTATATATCTATACTAATATATTACTAGTGTATAAAAGAAACATAATTGTTCTGACTGGCCTCAACTCAATTTGTTGTCATGAAGCTCAAGTATGTTGCACAGAATTATACTGTATTTATATACTCTTCTAAGGTGACTATTTCATATAATCTATTTTAATACCTCAATGTTTCCTTCCTTAACATCACTTTCTATAAATTTCAATTTCAATGAGTAACTAAAAACATCAGAAGAGACTTTAAAAGACAGAACGCCATTGCCCCTGTGTGTATGTATGTGTGCAGGTACATGCCTATCTGCAGATATGCACATGTGTGTACATGTATGTGGAGACCAGGGGACAACATTTGATGTCATGACCACGTTTATATTTTAGGATTTTTTGCAACTAGTTACTCACCAAGGATGCTAGGCTACTTGACCAGTGAGTCCCTGGAATCAATCATTGCCTTCCCTGCCAACCTAGTACTGGATTTTAAATATGTGTTGCCATGCCAATTTTTCTGTGTGAGTTCCAGGATCAAATCCAGGCTGTTGTAGTTTTAAAGCAAGGAATTTACCAACCAAGCTACCTCCTTATCCCCACATTGCTTTTCATTTTGTTTTCTGTGCTTGTATCCAACATGCTATTCTCTTTTTCAGGTTACTCTGGATGGGCTTTGTGATACTATCAAAAACCAATACATATATGTCCCTGGTCAGTCCCACATCAGCTCCCATTCCTTTAAGTGGCTAACTATGTGCAACTCTTCTTCTCCCCTAAAACACTCTTATCCAAACAAAATTGTTCTTGTTCTCCATCAAAACTGCTGTTAGGGGTCATCAGTGACTTCCATGCAGGTACCATTGTTGTACAAGATGTGATCATTTGTCTGACTCGGCAGTGCCATTGGCACAATGGCTGCTGTTTTCCCACTCACACCCTATTCTCTTGACATGATTATAATAACCACCTGCCTTTCTCTCCCCCCTAATTTCACTAGATGTTCCTTCTCAATCCCCTTTTTACATAAAAGGGGAAATAAGACCTTTGTTTTTGAAAGTAATAATCGAATAGATGTGTTTCAAGGAATGATGAAAGGAATAACTAAGAAGTTGTCTTTGGGGAATGAGCCATGTTGAGAGAACTGATGTATTAAAGAGTCATGGTAAAAAAAATTAAAAGAGTAATGGTTAAGTTTGTGTAACATTTAGATTAGGCTAGGAGATTTCTGTATACCCAAGAAATCATTATTTCCGAGTATATGCAAGAATGAATTATTGGAAGATATTAGCACTTGATGTGAAAGAGAGAGTGCTGGGGCTTTCAAGTTAAGACCGACAGAGGGATACATATACCTGAAAATCTCTTACATAGGCTATAAATCTGCAATTTGACTGACTGAAGAAGGGCACATTTCACTATTCTACACAGGCATGCTTTAGCCACTGAGGATTCACATAGAGTCATGTGTCCTTGATTATAGTGGGGTTCTGAGCAGTACATCATTGGATGATTTAATTCTTGTGTGAATATCACAGTGTGTACTCAGGCTCTCTGCCTTCTCCTAGGTTCCAATCTGCTACTATGTTGAACACTGTGAGAAACTACTAGAGTGGCAAGTATCTGTGTAGCTAAGCTTATACGCAACATCTTAAAAAAGACACTGAAAATTTTATGTGACAGAGAATTTCTTGTGGACCTCTTTTGTGAGATTGTGTGTCCCAAGGACAGAGAATAGAAGCCTAGAATTGCCCTTTTTATCTTTTCATGAACTGGGATATTTGTCGTCTCTTGTCCTTCAATAGGTAGGTAGCAGAACTCCTGGTTCTTGAACATTTAGGCTTTAGGAGCAGCGCCCATTCTCCCCTCAATCATGCTGTTTTCACTCCTTTACACCTGAACTGAAACACAAATTTGCCTCAGTCTCCAACCTAAAATATTCCCCTTTTCAAACATTGTTGCATAATGTCATTGTTTTCCTCTTCCACCACTTCCAGTGTCTATTTTATTTGCCCTTCTGAAAAGAAATAAGCATCTTTCTTAAGGTGCTCCTTGTTACTTCTTTAGGTCTGTGGATTGTAGTATGGTTATATGGCTAATATTGGCTTATAACTGAGTATAAACCATATTTGTCTTTCTGGGTCTGCGTTGCCTCACTTAGGACTATCTTAACAGCACAGGAGCCTACCATGATGTCCTCTGAAAGTCTGTACCCACCAGGGGATGGACGCAGATGCTGAGACTCACAGGCAAACTTAGGGCAGAATACAGGGAGTCTTATGGAAGAGGCAGGGGACAAAAGTAGCCAGAGGGAACAGGAGCTCCACAAGAAGACCAACACAGCCAACAAACCGGGTCCCAGGGGCCTGTGAGTCTGATGCATCAATCATGGGTCATGCATGGAGAGGACCTAGCCCCCCTGCTCAGATGTAGCAGATAGGCTGCTCAGTCTCATGTGGGTCTCCTTGTAATTGGATCAGGGACTATCTTTAATATGGACTCTGTTGCCTGCTCCTTGACCAACCCCCATCCTCCATGATGAGGTGGCCTTTCAAAGGCGTAGAAGAAGAGGATGCAACCAGCCCTGATGAAACTTGATAGTGGTTGCCAGAGGCTGAGGAAGATTCATGGATAGTAAAAGATTGATTAATGACGACTAAGTGACCATAAAACTAGAGCAAGAAGTTATGCTGTGCTATTGTGCAGTGTCTAGATTAACAATAATGTACTGTGAATTTCTATATATCAGAAAAAGGATTTACCATTAATGAATACCAACAGTTTGAGTGGCTATGTTAGAATTGATTTAAATATTAAACATATATGCATCAAAGTGTAATATTTCTAAAATTTTTATGCACCTAAGATTAATTTTATTAATAAAATAATACCATTATCAAACTTAAATTAAAAACCATTATTAAACTTAAGGTTGTGCTAATGACATAACTGATACAAAAAAGAAAAGAAAAGAAAAGCTTGTTAGCATTTACAACATCTGGGGCTCCCAGAAGAAAAAGGGAGTCACCAGATTGGACCTGCTGGTCATAAGAAAAAGGGAAAGTGGCAGGATTGTCAAAAGGAAAGAATCCTTTCATGACCCAGAGAAGGATTCCTCAATCAATACTTCTATGTCACTAAAAAGAGAATTTATGTTTCTGAATTGATCAAAGTCATAGTGAAGGCATTTAATCCATCTAGCCCATAATAGCTCTGGGGCTGTAATTAAGGAGGAGCGAACAAGGGGAAGGCAAAAAATAAGCATTGCTGACCATCTTTGGGTCAGATTGGATTATGTGAAACAGTTGTCTCTCAAATATTACAACCCAATGAGTTCTTTTCACTTTAGTCCCTTATTTTCTTAGAACAGACCTATTTCATCTGCATAATATGCTATATTATTTACTTTTTAAATAAAATTTTTTCTCATTTTTTTCCTTTTCACTCAGTAAGATTTAAGCTTCATAAGTGAAGACATTCTTGACAGTCATTTATTTAATATTAATTACAGTTTATTCACTTTGTATCCCAGCTGTAGCCCTTTCCCTAATTCCCTCCCAATACCACTCTCCCTCCCTCCCTCACCTCCTCCCATGCCCCTCCCCCAGTCCACAGATAGGGGAGGTCCTCCTCCTCTTCCATGACCCTAGCCTATCAGATCTCATCAGAACTAGCTGCATTGCTTCCTCTGTGGTCTGGCAAGGGCAAGGCTGCTCTCCGCTCAGGGGGAGGTGATCAAAGAGCCAGACACCGAGTTCGTGTCAGAGACAGGAACTTACTAGGGAACCCACTTGGACACTAAGATGCCATGGGTTACATCTGAGCACGGGTCCTAGGTAGGAACCATGAATGGTCCTTGTTTGGAGTATCAGTCTCAGAAAAGACCCCAAATTTTTTGGTTCTGTTGCCTGACAGTCATTTTGATTAGGTGCTTGACACCTTCAATTTCAATTCACTCAGAAAAATATTCACTGCAACTGTTAGAGGAAAGGGATTCAATTTAAAAATCTAGATATCATATCTAAAATGCAAATTAGATTTTATCCAAATATATTGAATTACATGGAAACTGAATGAAGCACCTAGAGATGGCAGGGAACTGGAAAAACACTCAATATGAGGGTAGCCTAGAGATGGTGGTTGTCAGTCTGGTAGACCACAAAGCAGGAGCTTTTGGAATGGTCTGGAAACCTACATCAGTTGTTAGAAAGTGTCAAGTTTGTGATTTCTGCTCCCCTTCCTCCTTCCAAATCTCCTGGCACCCCCTCTCACCAGGAAAGTACAACTTGGCATCATTCAAGTGAAGGATTTTCTAGGAAATTTGGCTTCCAACTTTTAAAGAGTGAGGTTTGCTTATGAAACCATCCACTATCAGTCTACAGCTCTTTAGAGGGGGTTGCTCTTTTCCAATACAGCCTTCTGTTGTGGACGTTTTGTTTATGATACGTAAATGTGTTTTTGATAAAATTCCAAGCTGGGTGGGTTTAGTTTGTCCACACCTGTTAAGTGTCTCATGTGGAGCGTGGTCTTTGCCAGGTGGAATTAGTTAAATTCTGAGGACTTTGAGGGGTATAAGTATGACAACTCAGAGGAAAAAGACACCACTGCTTAGAAGACTGCTTGCTGCTGGCTTATCCTGCTTTTCCATTTGCTGTTAACTGATTTGCTGGTAACCTGTACTTCTGGATTTCTGGACTACTGCTATAGGTATTGCCCGCAAAAGAATCCTACAACCCGGTATAAAATTTCAAATGTGATGAGAAAAATTAACATTTAAATAGAAACACTCAATTTATGCAATTTAATACAATTGTATAATAGACCCATTGTTTCTTCAGCTCTCAGTTGAGTGACATATAAAAATAAATATATGCAAATATGCAAAAAAGAAAAAAAGAATTCTACAGCCCTACCTGTGGGGAAGTAGCAGAGAGAACCTCTGTGAGCTATGTCCCCTAACCTTCTTTCCGTCATACCCCTTGCTGGGGGGTTGAAAGGGAGGTAGAAGCGTTTAATAACCCTAAATAAAGAACATTTGGTGACCAAGACTTAGGGCTGTATACTACCTAAATGGCTGCACTAAATTTTGTACATTTTGTTATAATTATTTGTTTACACAACTTCTCTATTCTCTAGGTTATGACTATGAGCACTACTTTCCCTTTTAAACTTTATATCCTTAGAACCTTACATATCGTAGACTAGGGTTAGAAATGACTGTTATTTTCATTTGTATCTGTCTACTTTGAATCAATATGTGAAATTTAATTTTCTGGTTTCTTTGCAGACTCCGTTGTCATGTGATGTTTTGCTGGAAGCTGTTTTGTGAGAGGGTACATGATGGTTTGCTGCAAGCCGTCTCATGCTAAGGGCTTGACTTTGACCAGCTGAAAACATCCATGGGTGGACTTGGAGGAGAAGATATATACAATCCCCTTTTTCTAATAACCTTCTTCCTTTCTTACTACTGGTCAGTGGGTTGGAAGGGAGGTAGAGGCATTTAATAACCCTAAATAATGTAGCTTTGTTGAAAAATATAAGCCTACAAATATGTCTAAGAAATACATGTTTTGCTTACATTAAATTATAGTAATTGCTCATTTTGTAAAATTATCTCAGTCTACCTCAGAATAGTGAAGAGTACTGAGGTTTTTCTTTGAGCATCATGGGAACTTCTTTGTGTGTAACAAAGGACATAGAGCGCTAGATGCACAATGATCAACTGAAGTCAACCTGAGAAAGTAATTCTTGATTTCATTGTTATAATATCATTATCAATGATGAGTAAAGACATGGAAATTCACTGGAGCAAGTAAAGAGAAAGCAAGCTTTACTAAGAGAACTTAAGGGAAAGTAAGAAATTAAAAAAAATAATTGAGAGAAATTATCAAGAATTGAAGTGGTTCTAAGAGAGGAAAAACTTTAACTGTGTTGTAGAAGCTTCTTATAGAACTTAAGAAAAAAAAAAAAAACCTGGACAAAATCTGAGTTAATTTCTATTGAGATGGAATAATTCTCCTCACTTATTACAGGTCAAACCAAGGGAGGGACCACATGCTCTGTACATGTTTCTGGTCCAGCCTGAGAGATAATCATTCCCTGTTCCCATTGCTTACCCTGTTCAGGGTTGTTAAAATCCCTTGTCCATCTCTCGCCTCTGTGTGACAGCTGCTGTCACAGATTAACTTTCTGTGGTTGTTTGTTAGTCCTGGCTAGTATTACTATTGATAAACTTACAGGTATGATGGTCTCCTGCTTTACTACCTGGTGTCATGGTGGTTACCAATCAAACTAGGTTGTCTTTGTTCTTCAAATGTGTGTGGCTTATAGTTTTTACCGTGGGCCTTTCACACTTACAACTTACAGAAAGCTAGCTGCTGCCACTGTATCAACCAACCTAACAATAATATTGTGCTGTTATATAAAATGATGTAAATATAATTTTTCCTAAGCTTTAAACTCAATTCATCAGAGAAACAAATAACTGAGTTTTAAGTATTCACACAGAATTATATTAACTATTATATAAAGTATTATATTAAGAATTATATTAAGTATTATATTAAGTATTCACACAGAATGCCAATAGGTCCAGCAGATAGCTGCCATAGTTTTATGATTTCTTCCTACTATGATTAATACTTTTATTTTATAAAATCAATTAGAACCTGGTAATATATATTCCTATATCTTGATGCTATCTTTGAATATGACCCTGTGTATTTAAACATTTTTTAAGTGAAGTATTTAAGTTTTTGACTTTTTTATATACGCTAAACTTTAGAACTTTAGACATCAGTTTAATTCTGAATTTTTGTCAGTCAGTTGGCTAACAAATCACTTTAAACCTGTATGTGAGTCTAAAATTAGTTATCCCATCTCATTCTATTGGAAAAGCTACTATAATATTTTCAAGGCACTTTGCATTCCTAAGGCAAAATTTAATATGTAAACCCAAAGTTTCATTATTTTTGGAAGTGAATTAAAAGTTTTTTTAAAAAAAGGCATCAGTATATGATGGGATTTCTTTTTCCTGCATAAATAATTGAAATGACATTTTGCATGAGACACTCTTGGGTCCACTGAATAAGCCACTAACTCTTCCCTTAATGTTTGTTCCCACAGGCATCTTATGAGTAATACCTGTAATACGCTGAACTAATTTCATTACTTAGTTTCAGTGTCATTTTGCTGTTAGTTTTTCATTTATCATTTACAAAAACAATAGGCCATTAGAAAATAGAGAAACACTTGGAGAATTATTTTGCCAAATTTTGTAGATGTATAGAGTTAATTGCACATACTTTTATGTTTTATTTGAAATAGAAATTGTTGCTAAACAAGTTACAAGGATGTTTTAATTCAGTATTAAGTGAAAAGACAGTTGCTTTAAAACCATTCTACCAGCGTATTCTTTTGTAGAAGGCTGGAGAAAGAATGAAAAGGGAAGAGTGCCAAAAATTTACAATTGAAAAACTCCAGGAATACCCTTCCTGCCTACTTACTTTATTATTCTCAGCATACTTTCTTAATTTTACTTAAAATTTCCATCTATTATTTTCTCTGTGGTTTATAATTTAATGGCCCCTCTTAGTCATATTGCATTTTTCCATACCTATTTAAGATGCTAAGGTCCATCACCCCATCCATTATTTCCTCTTCATGCTAAAACACTACTGTTCCAATTCATCTGTCTGGATAAATCTCAAATCTGCTACAGATTTAAATAAAACTGCTTTATTCATCCTTAGCTCAATCTACAATGCTGCGTGGGAAGACCACTGCTTTAGAAACCACCATTACACTCTACAGTGTCTTCTAGGTGCTTTCAAAGTGGGCTCATAAATCTTACTAGGGCTCACCAGACTGTTTCCAATTACTCAACACCTTTCCAAAACTTGGAACTTTTCCAACAAATTCAGAAGTAGAGTAGATTTGAAGATGCTAAATACATGTTCCATTTCATTCTGGTAGTGAGGCATTTGTCACCAGCTTCATTACTCTTCTCTTCTATGTTAGGAAAGACATTCTGTTCTATCCACCTCCCATCTTCAAACTTGCTGATCAAAACTTATCTCAGTCTTCAGCATCCCAAGGTCCTCCAGTCTGTCAAAACTTGCCCCTTATAATACATTAAGAAGTTTCCCTGAATAAGATTTGTTTTTGGTTGAAGAGTTGAGTTAGATGCCGGTTACCCTGTTTCACCTCATCAATGCATTTTTGGTGGTGTTTTTCTGGAAAAGCATGAACAAACAAATGCCTATTCTCTGTGAATAGGACACTGACAAAAGAACAGATAATTATTTTTACTAAAGTCAAGTTTGGTGTGCCAATTAGCTTATTGGAAATACAAAAGTCTGAAAATAAAAAAGAGTTTCTTACAGAAGCATGTGGGACTTTTGAAAAAGTCGCTCATTCCAATGCCCAATGCACCACAAATGAGTAGGAAACATTAAAGTTTCCTCACTAGAGCTTCTCATTCATCATTCACCAGCTCTACTTAAAAGGCTATTCTCCCCACCAATTGTTCACTGATATATAATGCCGGCTGGGGCCTCTCTGACTCAGAGCTTTCTGATTCCTGCGACTTACAAGTCTGGAGTCCTATGAGTCTCCTTTGGATCTAGAAGAGAAGGTTTCAACCAACATTTGTTTTAACTGCTTAACATTATTTTTAAAAGAATCTCTGAGAAATATATAATGAATAAACTCTCTATTGTCTGATTTCACAGTTTTTTCCTATTCTGACACTATTATGTGGAGAATTATGATTCTACATATTGAGTTCAAGTTCATAATATTTCAGGCTGAGTCCCAGTTCTGCTAGAGCATCTCTCCATTTTTTTCCTTAGCTTTTTAGTTCTGAATGGTATCTGTCCAAAACTATTTTATTCCCATTAGGACATGATTACTCTCTCACTGCACAACTTTTCCTTCAGTTTCATATAATCATTGACTACCTGGTGTTAACCACTTCTCTTGTGCCCTTAAATGTCCTCTTCTTTCTGGGCTTTCTCTATAGGTTTTTGGTTTCAGATAAAAAGCATCAATTTGTAATTCCAGGATTATTTTTAGCACAATAATAGTTCAGAGAGTCATTTATTGAATGCATGTCTTGATTCCAATGGTTTTTTTCCTGAATTCTGAGGAGAATGTACTATCAAAGTCAAACTCTTGAGAGATTGCTTTCTCTTCTCATATGGCTGCCTGCCCTTTTAAGAGGAGGGACTTTGTTTTTCCTCACCAACCTTCACTATACACAATGCTATGATTAGAGCAACCCAGAAACACATGTGATTGAACCATTGTTCTAGTTGGGATTAGCCATTTCTCCAGCAGAAAACTGATCAAAATGAAGATTAATGGGGCATGTTAGATTCAGGCTCTCTTAGTCTGGTCTTTCCTTATTGGATCAGTAGACCACATTCTGATTACACACAATGTCCTCTAGAATTCCCCTAACAGGAAAACCAAAGCTATTCCCTTGTAAATTTGCAATACAAATATTATTTTTTAGGATGAATGCATAAAATACATTTTTTTGTTAAACATCTTGATTTTTGTATAATTTTAAGGTTGTCATCCTAATGTTTAATCACTCTAGAGAGAGGAGCTACATTCAGTACAAACAATACTTTTGAAAAATAAAATGTTAGTCTTCAGAACGTTCTATTTCTTTTTTAAATTTAATTTAATTTTTATTAATTACAGTTTATTCACTTTGTATCCCAGCTGTAGCCCCTCCCCAATCCTCTTCCAATCCTTTGTTCCCTCCCATTTCTTCTCCTATGCCCCTCCCCCAGTCCAATGATGGGGGGGTGCTTCTCCCCTTCCATCTGACCCTAGTCTATCAGGTCTCATCAAGACTGGCTATATTGTCTTCCTCTGTGGACTGGTAAGACTGCTCCTCCCTCAGGTGGAGGTGATCAAAGAGCTAGCCAATGAATTCATGTCAGAGACAGTCCCTGTTCCCATTACTAGGAAACCCTTTTGGACATTGAGCTGCCATGGGCTACATCTGTGCAGGGGTTCTAGGTAATAAGCATGAATGGTCCTTGTTTGGAGTATCAGTCTCAGAAAATACACCTGTGCCCAGATTTTTTGGTTTTGTTGCCCTCCTTTTGGAGTTCCTGTCCCCTCCAGGTCTTTTTATCTCCCCCTTCTTCATAAGATTGGATAAATAAATTGTACATTTACACAATGGAATTCTACCCAGCAATTAAAAATTAGGAAATCATGAAATTTGCAGGCAAATGGTGAGATCATGATCTGCAAAGATAATCTTGAGTGAGGTTTCCCAGAAGCAGAAAGACCTATATGGTATATACTCACTTATAAGTGGATATTAGACAGACAGGATAATCATACTGAAATCTGTACACCTGAAAAAGCTAATCAAGAAGGAGGACCCTGGGTAAGATGCTCAGTCTTCACTCAAATGTCCCTCCCATTTGCCTTCATTCAAAGGCAAATGGGAGGGACATCAGAAGAGGGAGAAAAGAGGGAACAGAACAGGAGCCTACCACAGAGGGCCTCTGAAAAGCTCTACCTTGCAGGGTATCAAAGCAGATGCTGTTTCTTCATCTTACATTAGAGGTAACCAATGGGACCCCATTATTATTTTTTTAATCCCTAGTTTCTGTAGTAATGAATTTGTGTCCACATGAGCTGGGCTTCTTTTGTCTGTAATCTTCATTTTAAACTTTAATATGACAAGATTTATGAACTTCCACCTTAATTATCTTGAGGAAGTTATACTCTAGTATTCTGGTAAATTGTCCATGTTGACTCATTTTCTTATCTAATTGTCCATGTTTACTCATAATGTAAGTTCTTAGAGTTATCATAACATGCTTACTGGGTGATTCCTAAGATATAATATTTAGCTGTTACTTTCAGGGAATTTTAGACAAAGAAGAAAATGAATAAAGGTAGCAGTTTTAAATATTTCACATTTACAGCAAATTTTGGAGTATATCAGTAGACAAGCTAATTTTTTAGTCTGATTATTGGATTTCATGGATTTATCTCAGAAAACCAAATTTTTGTGACTCCACTCAAACAATTTCCAGCATTTGTTCCTGCATGTTTACATATGTTTTGGTGTGGAAAGACTGTACAAACATTATCAATGGAATCTGGAAACCATCAAAATGATAAAAATCTTTGATTTATTTCTCCTAAATTTCAAGACACTTTTAAACAGTGCAAAGAGATATGCAGATGAAGAATGTCATTTATGAAGAAGAATGAAGAATGTCATTGGTGGTAGTCTATTCTTATATGGTCACCCTGTGTACTAATTCATGTGGATCTTTTGATACTATGGTGTATCTAACGCATATGTACATAAACATACATGATTGACCACACATAGAAGTTATTATTTACTGTATGTCAATGGAACTCATTTTTTACTAATCTGAAAAAAAAATCTCCTCTACTTCTTTTTCATTTTAAGCAATAACTGTACTCAAATTCTTCAACTGAAAGCTCAACAAACTATCTTTTGAGTTTAATGTTAAAATTTTTAAATGTGGCTTGTCAGTTTTACAAAGATTTTTTACGGCTTTATTTAACTTTCAGGTGATCCCCTCCCTATTATCTGTCTGTGTGCATGCACGCAGGTGTTCTAAAGCTATATTTACTCTTCGAATAGGACAGCAACACTTTGTTAGAGCAATCATCAGACACACCTAACCCACCCATGAATTTGAATATAGATTGCTTCATAATGTTGCCCAAGGTATTGTTTCTAATGGTAAAATGGTAGACTGGAAGACGTTGTTAATTTTAACAAAATTAACTTTGTGCTTTGGTGAGTGTTTTATGTTTATTTTTGCTCCAGGGTGATTCTAGTTGAAAAGAAGTACCTCATTTGCAGTTAAAAAGAACAGGCTGCAGAAGTCACCTGGCAGTCCTATTGGTTGAGCTTAAATAGCTTAGCCCAGTGTCCAAAAAAACACTAGACTCTGCTTCCAGCTATATTTTGAATTTCTACTTTTTATTTTTGAAATATATGTAAACAGAGCATGTTGATTATAAAAACCCTTGAACTCATCTTAATTTTACTTTGTATAAATTATTTTCCAGCCAAGTGCCACATGTTTATCTCATAAGAATTAGTGCTCATGCTTAAAATCATATTTTTTGCATACAAATTAAATGTACCCACAAGATTAAATAATAAAAGTTCACTTCTCATTTAACACCAAGGTTTCTTTTGCCTTGCTTGATTAATTGTTATTTAATATGATTTTATTATAGTTAAAGTAAATACAGGGTTGTATCTCAGTAGTTAAGAACTTTGGAAGTTATATAGAAATTAATATTCCTAAAAACAAATAAATAATTGCTTAAAAAGTAAGGGTATAAAAACAAGTCAAGTGCTCATTATATAAAGTGTACTACTAACTAGAAAGTCCATTTTTATTATTGCATGAAGCCATGAGGTGACAGGTGTGACCTTCCAGAAATCCAAGCAAAAAAATTGGTGATGGAGCAAACACTGATTATTGCTGCATCTAAATTATTTGTTGTTTTCAAGAACGTCTATCTAGTGAAGGAAGGACAAAAGAAAGGAAAAGGCAGGGGAGAGAAGAGAGGGAAACACAATAGTGAGGGGTCCTAGACTTTGAACCAAATACTTTTGGTGCTTCCCCGTGGCTCCTATCAGTTCCCCCTTTACCACTCTGCAGCTCTCTTGGGAGCACTCAGTCTAAAGCTTCTTGTAAACATGATCATTACACAATACATATTTTCATATGATGCCAATTTATTGCAAGAAACCATTGCAATGGTCAAAAAAAATCAAAACAAAACCCTGTTTTGTTGATGTGCTGAACATTACTGCTGTGGAATAGCCTTAATATGTTAAATTGGTCTGATTTATTGGTAGAGTACCCCAGACAAGCTTCATATCAGACAGCATTATTCTTAGCAGATTAGAATTACAGTGTAAACAATATTGATAAATCAAACTAAAAATAATTATTTTCTCTGAGAAGGAAAGAGTATTTGTAGCTTTTCTAATGCCATGGAAAATGCTGTGTGTAAAATCTGTTTGCTTTCATACTATAGATGTACTAGGACACCCGAGAAATAGCAAATGCAACTTTTCGCTTCATTTCCTCCAACAAACTTCATTTCCACCATCAACAGTGGTAAAATTACAGGCCTTCAAACAGAACATATGGAACAAAATCATTTTATCAGAATGATGATATAGCATCAAGTCCCCCACCCCAAGCTCAAGCAAAAGAAAACAAAATCAAGAGGTTTTTATAGCTTTAAAGACAATCCACAGGAGGTCAATTTACCCAGAGAGCAACACCTCCGTGCAAAGTGCACGCTAACACAGCATTTCAATTACCATCTAGATGAACATGATTCATAATTCTCAAACTTTTTTCCAGATCCTAGAATATGTAGAAAATTACTTGAAGAAAACAATACTGCCAAAGCAAGCAGCGAGTAGCTGCCCACGTAACTGAGACTTCACTAATACATTTGTGCACTCTTTGTTGTATTGAAGATGATACAAATGGCTGATAATGCTGTTCTTAGCTTTGGGCCTGAAGGTACCGGAAGGCCCATGGGGATTTAGGGACCTTTTTATTGTACATTTGAAGAGTGTTTTGGCTTGAGGAGATGGTTGTTTTTGGCTTATTCTCTTCTCTTGAAAATGCCCAAGGCTTTTGCTAAATGTGAATGACCTCATTTCTGATTGCTGTATGCCAGGCCAGTTTGTGTGCTATTGTTATTTCCCCAATGTCCACAGCTACTCCATATTGTTTTAAACTGTGTTCCAGGATGCTCAGAGATTTTCTTTAGACTGCTGTGCTTATAGCCATTGCAGGGCATTCTTGCAACAATGTGCTTTCATAAATTTACAGAGTACAAAAGGAAAAATAAGAGAAAATCATTTCACTGGTTACACATACAAAATGAAAACATTTGTTTAAAAATATCCCTGAAGAGTGTTGATGGGTTATCTATAAAGACAACTATCTCTAATTATAAAATAGCAAAATAATGATTTTATCATTTAAATAATACCCTAGATTAATATGATTAGAAAATCCTCCAAAGACTTAACATTATTTTTAAAGTACACAAAAATGCTACCATGACAAAAAAAATAGTGTGTCTAGAAGAGAGGAGAGGAAAGATTTTCCGGTTTTCAGGCTTAGGTTATAGAAATTAAATATCTTTCAGTTTCAAGGGAGCAAGGTAACCCAGTATAAGGTTTTAAATTTAGGAGTTGTAGTTAGTTAAGGTGCAATCCAATCAGTCTTCATATTTTTGTTTTATTAAAATAAATAGTGTATTTAAAATATTTGTAGAACTTTGGAAGCAATAAAATGTTCTGGCTTTTTATGTTAATTTAATAATAGATGAAATTATTTTTACAAAATGTTTATGAGGGATAGAGAAATAAGTCAGCAGTTTACCTGCCATTGTATAGAACCTGGATTCATTTTCCTATACCCACATGGTGGCTTCCAACTGTCTCTAACTCTATACATATGTTAAATGATAACTTAGAAAGTCCATGTTTTTTCATATGTATTAAATAGGAAGATGAGATAAGGAATTGCATACAGCACTGGCCTCCATATTGCCCTAAACTCACAGTGCAACATAATTGATTTTATTATTATTTTTATTATCATTATCATCATCATCATCATCATCATCATCATTTATTACAATTTATTCAATTTGTGTCCTGGCTATGGACCTCTCCCTCTTCTCCTCCCAATCTCACCCTCCTCCCTCTTCTTCCGCTATGCCCCTCCCCTAGTCCACTGATAGGGGAGGTCCTCCTCACCTTCTATTTGACCCTAGTTTATCAGGTCTCATCAGGTCTGGTTGCATTGTCTTCTGTGAACTGGCAAGATTGCACCCCAAAGGGGGAGGTGAGTTCATGTCAGAGATAGTCCCTGTTCCCCTTACTAGGATACCCACTTTGAGATTGAGGCTATGGGCTACATCTGAGCTAGGGTTTTAGGTCCTCTCCAAGTGTTGTTTTTGGTTGAGGTATCATTCTCTTGAGGGCTCCCAGGGCTCAGTATTTATGTCTCTGTTGGTCTCCATTTGGAACTCATGTTCACTCCATGTCTTTCTACCACCTCATTCTTTCATAAGATTCCTTGTACTCTGCCCAAAGTTTGGCTATGAGACTCACACTCTGCTTACATACCCCGATCAGTAGTCTTTCAGAGGCTGTCTGTGCTGGGCTCCTGTCCTGTTCCTTGTCTTCTCCTGCTTACGATGCCTATCACATTTGTCCTTCTGAACGAGGATTGAACATCTTCCCTAGGGTCTTCTTTGTTGTTTAGCTTCTTTAGGTGTATAGATTTTAGTATGTTTATCCTATTATGTGGCATAATTTCTAAATATTGGATAAATGTCAAATCTCAGTATGAATTATATCATAACTTTCCATTTTATACTGAATTTTTTAAATAAAATATACTTCTACTAGAAGTTTTTAAATTTTCCTCCTCCAGAAAAAGTTTATTTAATATACATGGCTTAGAATGGCTCCTAACTGGTGAGAAACTGTCTTAAAATATTGCTATTAAGAAAACCTTAATATTATGCTTTTGTTTACAACTGAACTTTTTCAAAGTGTCAATAACCTGAAATATTGTTATTTCAATAGGTGTCATTGTTGAGACTAAGATTGACTCTAAATGACCACCCAGCAGTGGATCGAAGCAGATGCAGACATTCGCCTCCAAACTTTGGACAGAGCATAAGCAGTCTTATGGAAGAAGGGGGAGTGAGACAGACCTGGAGGGGATGGGAGCTCCACAATGAGACCAACAGAGTCAAAAATGCTGGGCCCAGGGGATATTGCAGAGACTGATGAATCAACCAAACACCATGCATAGAGAGGATCTAGACCCTCTGCTCAGATGTAGCCCATAGGCAGCTCAGTCTTCATGTGGGTTCCTTAGTAAGGGGGGCAAAGACAGTCGCTAGCATGAACTCAGTTGCCTACTCTCTTATCACTTCCCTTGGCAGAACAACCTAGCTAGCCCACAGAGGAGAGGACCCAGGCAGTCCTGATGGGACCTGACAGGCTAGGGTCAGATAAGTAGGGGAGGAGAACTTCTCCTATCAGTGGACTAGTGAGGGAAAGAGGGACTGTTTCTGACATGAACTCAATGGCTGACTCTTTGACCTCCCCCACACACACCAGAAGGAGGAGCAGCCTTGCTAGGCCACAGAGGAGGACTTTGCAGTCAGTCTTGAAGAGACCTGATAAACCAGGGTCAGATGAATGGGGAGGAGGTCCTCCCCAATCAGTGGACTTGGAAAGGAGCAAGGAGGAGATGAGGGAGGGAGGGTGAAATTGCGAGGGAATGAGGGAGGGGGATACAGCTGGGATACTAAGTTAATAAACTGTAACTGATAAGAAAAAAAAATTGCCACAAAATATTCACACATAAAGTAAATAAACCTTTAACAACTTTTAAAACAAAATTAAATATCTTATATAGCACCATTATACGTAGCGAACTGCCTGAGTGATATCTTAATTCTTCTGTTATTATTAAATTCAAATTTATTTATATGTGCAGGAGTATTTGATTATATGTGGAGTTATATTTGCACCATAAGTGCACAGTGCACATGGAAGTAGAACAGGAAATCCTGGAACTGAAGTTATACAGTCAGGAGCCACCATGTGAGTGCTGAGGACCAAACTTGCTTAGAAGTCAAACTGTATAAAAATTGGCTAATAAAACAATAGGAGGGATAGTAATCAGGTTTCCTTATACCCACTTGACTCAAGAGAAATAAGAAGATGGTCAACAGTTAAATTTTCTTTATTCTCATTGACAATTTAATATGTATATGCAATAGAGCGTAATCACACTCATCCCCCATTACTGTCCCTTATCTCTTATAAACTCTTTTTTTAATTAATTTATTTTTTTATTAATCAGAGTTTATTTTGTATCCCAGTTGTAGCACCTTCCTTTGTCCCCTCCCAGTCTGACCCTTCCTCCCTCTTCCTCTCCTATGCCCCTCCCTAAGTCCACCGATAGATAGGGGAGGTCCTCCTCACCTTTCTTTCATCTGACCCTAGTCTATCAGGTCTCATTAGGACTCGCTGCATTGTCTTCTTCTGTGGCCTGGTAAGGCTACTCCTCCCCTCAGGGGGAGGTGATCAAAGAGCCAGCCACTGAGTTCATGTCAGAGACAGTCTCCGTTTCCATTACTAGGACACCCTCTTGGACATATCTGTGACATGGACTACATCTGTGCAGAGGTTCTAGGTTATCTCCATGCATGGTCTTTGGTTGGAGTATCAGTCTCAGAAAAGACCCCAGTACCCAAAATTTTTGCTCTCCTTGTGGATCCCCTGTCCTCTCCAGGTCTTTCTATCTCCCCCTTCTTTCTTAAGATTCCCTGCACTTTGCCCAAAGTTTGGCTATGAGTCTCAGCATGTGCTTTGATACCCTGTAGGGTAGAGTCTTTCAGAGGCCCTCTGTGGTAGGATCCTGTCCAGTTCCCTGTTTTCTCCCTCTTCTGATGTCCATCCCATTTTCCTTTCTAAATGAAGATTGATTACAAAACAAAAAAATAAAGAAACAAAAACAAATGAAGATTGAGCATTTACCCATGGTCTTCCTTCTTGATTGGCTTCTTTAGGTGTATAGATTTTAGTATGTTTATCCTATATTATATGTCTAATATCTACTTACATATACCATATATGTCTTTCTGCTTCTGGGATACCTCACTCAGGATAATCTTCTCTAGTTCTCACCATTTGCCTGCAAATTTCATGATTTCCTTGTTTTTAATTGCTGAGTAGTATTCCATTGTGTAAAAGTACCACAATTTCTATATCCATTCCTCTGTTGATGGACATCTGGTTTGTTTCCAGATTCTGGCTATTACAAATAAAGTTGCTACAAACACGGTTGAGCAAGTGTTCTTGTTGTATACTTGAGCATCTTTTCAGTATATGCCCAAGAGTGGAATAGCTGGATCTTGAGGTAAGCACTATTCTTAATTGTCTGAGAATGCGCCAGGCTGATTTACAAAGTGGTTGTACAAGTTTGCATTCGCACCAGCATTGGAGGAGGGTTCCCTTTCTCTACATCCTCTCCAGCATGTATTGTCACTTGAGTTTTTGATCTTAGACATTCTGATGGGTATAAGGTGAATATAGACCTTTTTATAGACCTTGAAAGAAAAATTCTCAACTCTATATGGAATAACAAGAGACTCAGAATTGATAAAACAATCCTGTACAATAAAAGATCTTTTGGATGCATCTCCATCCCTAATCTCAAGCTGTACTAGAACAACAGTAATAAAAACTTCATTATACTGGATTAGAAACTGGATGGTCGATCAATGGAATTGAATAGATGACATAGAAATAAACCCACACACTTAAGGACACCTGATTTTTGACAAAGCTGCCAAAGCCATACAATGGAAGTAAGATAGCATTTTAAACTAATGGTGTTGGTCTACCTGGATATCTTGTCCACTCTTGCTGACTCCTTTTCTCCCAATCTTGCTTCCATCTCTTGCTCTCTCTTTCTGTGTATGTGTACGCATATGTGTATGTTTTGTGCAAGTTTTTTGCTAGTAGTTATACATGTTGTATGTTCCTGATTGTGATAGCTATGCCATATATAGTATTTCTCAGTATTCCTCCCCACTCTCTGATTTTTACAATAATTCAGCACCCATTTCTCTACTGTCCCTTGGGCCTTGAAGGAGATGACATACTTGTTACATTTAAAGTTGAAACTTGAAGCTCATGAATTCTTAGTATTTTGACTAGTGGTTAGTCTCTTCATTCATTGTTTCCACTGTAACAAGCTTGTTTGAACTATGCTGAGTGAACTATTATAAAAATGTCCACCCACCAGGGTATCAAAGCAGGTGCTGAGACTCATAGCCAAACTTTGAGCAGAGTTCAGGGAATCTTATGAAACAAGGGGAAACAGGAAAACCTGGAAGGAATAGGAGCTCCACAAGAAGAGAAACAAAATTAAAAATCTGGGCACAGGGGTCTCTTCTGAAACTGATACTCCAACCAAGGACCATGCATTGGGATAACCTAGAACCCTTGCACAGATGTTGCCTGATCCATCCCACGGGCTAGTCGAAGAGGGTCCACCTGAAAAAGGAAGTGGAAATTGGGGGACAGAGATGCAAAGAATGGAGACAAGACAGATTCCTGATCAAGTCTCAGTTTACTGAATGTGCAAACAACACTTATAAAACAAAGGGTACAAGCAAATTTTTTACACAGTAGCAACACATCTGTGCCACCTGGCAAGGCATGCAGGAATTCACTCAAGGTTGCACAAGGTTTGCTGTCTGGTTCCCAAGGTTGCAGGGAGCTTGCTATCTATTTCTAAGGCTCAGAGCACCCCGCCAGCAGAGACTGCCAAGGACAGTCTCTGAGAAATGGAACTATGGATAAGACCCGCATCTGCCAAGGCCAGGAGGCAGAATTGCAATTACCAGACTCCTTCAGTTGCCCATGGCAGCTCACTGTCCAAGAGGGTCCCTTAGTAAGGGGAACAGGAACTGTCTCTGACACGAACTCAGTGGCTGGCTCTTTGATCACCTCTCCCAGAGGTGATCTGGCTCTCCCAGAGCCTTACCAGGACACAGAGAAAGACAATGCAGCCACTCCTGAAGAGACCTGATAGGCTAGGGTGAGAGGGAAATGGAGGATGATGTCCCCTATCAGTGGACTTGGGGAGAGGCATGGAAGGAAATGAGGGCAGAAGGATGGGATTGGGAGGGTATGCAGGAGGAGGCTACAGCTGATAAATAAATTCAATATACTGTAATTAATAAAAATAAATAAATTAAAAAAATAAAAATATCCACAAAAATACTTAGGCAATAGTTTGAATATATGTTCATTTAAAAAAAATATCAGAAGTGCATCCCTGTAAGACTTGCAATCTCTCTAGCCATAGGCCTTTACTAGCCTTAGGGTACTAGGTATGTATTTTCTTCCACGAACCAGGCCTCAGTTATACTTGACCTGAAAACACTTGGTTATCTCTCAAATAGTCATGTCATTATTGTATGGGAGGGCATATCCTCCCTTGTAAGTTGCCATTGTAGAATTGGGTCCTCAAGTTACTTACCTATTCTCTGTGTTGAGCTAAGGGGAATTTATAAATGGAAGTCATACAGCTATTCTATAGCTTAATTAGATGTCTTCTGGAGGAGGAGAGCCAAGTGGTACAATTGTGTATTATCTCTTGTAGAGATCATGTATTTACTTTTTCTGTTGAGCATTTTGATACAGGTAGTTTAGGGTCCACAGCTTTCACCTGGATTTTACTTTTTAAAAAGTATTAGAATTGGACAAGAGTTAACTTTCTCTTATAAACACTCAGAAATAATCCTCAACTAATTATTGGTAAAAGTACTCAAAGATACAAATTTCTTCTGATTTAAAATATAAGAATTTTCTTGTTATCACATGAGGGGAGTCGAGTATTAGTGTTGTTTGATTGGAAAAAATGACAATATTATGTTGGCCAGAGTCAAATGTAAATAACATTGATGATTTAGACAATATAATTAGTAACATTATGATAGTATGCATCACATTTTGTGGATTGAAGATTAACTCAATTAAGGCTAAAACAACAAATAAGAAAATGAGTGTTTGGTGTGTACTGAGCTTTTTGTTCATTGAAATAAAAATTTTGAAGTTGGAATGAATTTTAAAACTTTTAGACCTTTTGATACTGTTTTGTAATATGTACAGTGATGCGGAAAGTTAGTTTAAGATTATAAAGTCACTCAAAAACCTAAGATAAACTAAGCTTTTATTGCCATCTTATCTTGTTTTGTGAGATAATTTTATTGTATTAGAACCAGTTAACTATAACTATACTAATAGTGTACAGTGCAAGTGTGAGTGAAAGTAGTTTTTCTCATGGCAGAATGGATAAGGGAAGCTGCTGAGAGAATTTATCATAAGTTGGACACGTGCTTCTAGAGCTGTATTACAGCGAAAATATCACACTCCTTTTACATATTCAAAAGTCTCTACCACCACCTTCCCCTTTTCCTTTATACCCTTCTTAACTTTCCTGAAACAAACTACAATTGTTCATTTCTACTTTACATTAACTAATATCTATCAACTCTTATCCAAATCTCTCCAAACTATATATTTTAGAGACAGCAACTGATAGTACACAAAGGAGATGGACCCATGTGTAGGTAGTATGGCCTACATCAGGTGGCTTATTTTTAGACTATTTTATCAGAGCATTTACTCTGTAGTACTTAAGTTCCCTTTGGTGTTGATCTAGATTCAAGTCCCAATATTATCCATAAGTTCTCTCCATATAATATATGCACAATATATGTATACATATATATTTTCTGCCTCATCACTGTCATAATCCAGTACATAATACAAATACATTTTCTTGCCTAAGAAAATAATGTTTTGAGTCAACCAAAGCCATCTGTCTTTACTTCTTCAGAGATTCTCTCCATAATCTTATATCCAGTGGTTTTAAGAACTGTTCCTTTTAATGGACTATAGCAATGTCTTGTTCTACAATTGTAGGCCAACTATAGTTTAAGAATAGTTTTGCGAATGGTTTTTCAAATGCCTGATATTTTAAGGCAACCCTACAATTATGCTCTTTGATTTGTTTTCTAAAAGGAATGTTTGTATATCATTTCTGAGCTAATGCTACTTCCAGTCCTGCTTAGAGTTTAGCGTTATTTTTAATGGTTCCCTTTTTATAGAATTTAACTTGTAGATTTACTAGAATATCCTAAATTTGCTCACCCTCAGGGTATGTGAGAATGAGCTCCTGCATTCCTGGTCTCAAATTGCAGATCAGCATTTTTAATGCTGCCTAAAATTCTTTGTGTGTGTGTTTTTTAAAATTACCAACATAGATCAAGTTTATGTTAATTGTATGAAAAAGCAACAGAGATAATCAGTAACATTTACACAACTTAAGTAGTTAACCTAGTTCTGAGGCAGCAGAATTATTTAATTGTCAGCACCTTAAAGTGGGTAAAACATGTAATAAAGCATTTTTTTCTGCTCTAGGTTTTTGCATTTTTCTTTTCCTTTTTTTTTTTTTTTTTTTTTTTTTTTGAAAGCAGAGTTGGGGACTTACATATAGATGTTTCATCGTTAAGATGTGGTTTAAATCAAATGAATCAGAATCAGATTTGAACTAAATAAAACTCTTTATACATGTTAAGCAGCCTACTGTCAGTGCCTTCTCTTTCCTTCAAAGTTTTCAGAAAGTTGTTAACCTGAGCAGAAATGTCACTAAAGGGACAGTATAGAACAGGCACAAATTCCTTTGTGTAGACTTTCACACAAAAGAACATAGAACAAAATACCTGTGCTTTCAAAGCTTTGTAAGAAATCAACATTTATTGAGTGTGTAGTTCTAAAATTTATTTTTTATTTTTTTTATTTTACATTTTTATTATATTCATGTCTTATACACTATCCTACTTTCTTCATTGCTGTGACAAAACACCTGACAAAAAGTAATTTAATAGAGGAAGGATTTATTCTGGCTTACAGTTTGAGGAGACATGGTCTATCCTGGCAGGAAAGACTAGCAGACTAAACACTAAGGATATTTTTCTCTTTGTAAAGAAGACCTCTGATTAAGGTGAAAAAGAAAAAAAAAAAAAACAATAATCTACAATTGAATTACTTCATATATCCTGTTCCCAGGGGCTATGTAGCTTTTTATGTGTAAATCACACCTTTCTATAAATTATTAGTGTCCTTCCAAACAAATGCCTTTTAATCAATAAATGATGAGAAACAATTTTGGGGGTCAAAACCTAAGATTTTAGAATGAATGCATGTTTGATTCAATACTGCTCTCATCACTGAAGTAAGTTTTTGAATGACAGTGAGCCCACTGTCTTAAATATATTGTTGTCCCTTGAGAGATGAAGAGTATGGCTTAAGACTCCACCCTACCATTTATTTTTCCCATCTTGTGGTGTGTCATTACTAAGCCAAATCTGTCACTGAGATACACACCCCTGATACACTTGACTGGTTTGTTTCTTTTTTTATCTCACTACGATCCCAGTGCTTTCCTTAGAAACATCTGCATTTTGGATCATGTTAAAAACTTTAAAAAAAGCAATTGTGGCTAAACACACACACACACACACACACACACACACACACACACACACACACACCATCAATTACAGACAAGCCACCACACAACCCTCATTGGCATTTATATGACGACTTCGATTCAAAACCTGGTACTTTAGCTTTTGAATCCAGGGATTTACCAATATATGATATTACATTACCCTAAGATTACACACACATCATAGATATATGCATCAGCATATATACATAAAAACATATTGCAAAGACAGTGACGTAGGAAGTTCTCTTGAGAAGTCCATGCATAAAGAAGAGGAGAACCTCCCCTATCAGTGGACTTGGGGAGTGGCAGGCATGCAGAAAGAGGAGGGAGGGTGGGATCGGGAGGGGAGGAGGGAGGGGCTTATGAAGGGATACAAAATGAATAAAGTATAAATAATAAATAAATAAAATAAAAAAGAAATATGTATTAAAAATATCTTTTAGCTGTAGGAGTTCCCTGGTAGAGTTTTTGGGGTCACTCATATATACTATCATATCATCTGCAAATAGTGATAATTTGACTTCTTCCTTTCCCATCTGTATCCCCTTGATCTCCTTATGTCTTATTGCTCTAGTAAGGACTTCCAGCACTATGTTGAAGAGATATGGAGACAGTGGGCAGCCTTGTCTTGTCCCTGATTTCAGCGGGATTGCTTTAAGTTTCTCTCCGTTCAGTTTGATGTTGGCTATAGGCTTGCTGTATATCGCCTTTACTATGTTTAGATATGTGCCTTGTATCCCTGATCTCTCCAGTACTTTAAACATGAATGGATGTTGGATTTTGTCAAATGCTTTTTCAGCATCTAGGGAGATTATCATGTGTTTTTTTTTCTTTCAGTTTGTTAATATGGTGGATCACATTGATGGATTTCTGTATATTGAACCACCCCTGCATACCTGGGATGAAGCCTACTTGATCATAGTGGATAATATCTTTGATGTGTTCTTGGATCCGGTTTGCAAGTATTTTGTTAAGTATTTTTGTCCATGGCAGTTTAGTGTCCAAGTGGTTTACATAGTAATGGGAAGAGGGACTGCCTCTGACATAATCTGATTGGCCTGCTGGTTGATCACTTCCCCCTGAGGAGGGAGCAGCCTTACCAGGCCACAGTAGAGGACAATGCAGCCACTTTTGATGAGAACTGATAGACTAAGATCAGAAAGAAGAGGAGAACCTCCCCTTCAGTGGACTTGGGGAGTGGCATGCATGCAGAAAGGGGAGGGAGGGTGGGATCGGCAGGGGAGGAGGGAGGGGCTTATTCATTATACATAATGAATGAAGTGTAATTAATAAAAAAAAAATAAAAAAATATCTTTTAATAAACACAAACTTGCTGCATACTCCTTTCCCTGAAATTCTTTTCTGTTTTGAATTCAAAGGTCTGATTTTACTTAAACTGGGGTTCCTAAAAGAAGAAAGGAAATCTTGTCAGGCTGCTGTGAGTGCCAGTGTGGACATGTGTTCTAGCTCTGTCATTGTTAACACTGACTGGTTGTGACCAAGAAGAGACCTTTTTCTTCATTCTCTATAGCAAAGCAGAGATCAGACTATGATCTATCATAACTTAATTAGAAGTTTTAACAAAAGAGTAAATATTTTAAGAACAGAACTTGACATGAACAAGCCTGCGTAGTCCGCGGATTATGTCAACTCATTCACACCTTCATCAAAATATGGCTACAGTGAGCTAGGAGCCCTAAAATGTAAGGTTAGTAAAAAGAAGCAGCTTAATATTTTGCCATCTAAATTGTTCTTTCCATGTCTTTCAGTGTAAAGAATAGCATGACTTTTTAGTAAGAACCACAAGTTGTCTTCATTGTAGCCTGTTAGCCAGGTTGTCAAACGTAAATCCAGTATCACAAAAGAGACATGTAGACACTAAAACAGAAGCTTTTTTTTTCCTTAATTATCTTTTATTACACATGGTGCTCTGAACCTAAAATCATTAAATATTTGTATATCACAGTAACTACACTTAGTCTTTATTGAAAGTAATCTGAAATATTTATTTTTTCAGAATGTTTTCGGAGATTTGTATGTATTTCATTTGTATGCATCTTAAGGACTGACATAACCTTGATTCAACAACGTGAGAAGACATAAATTCTGCTCTCATTTAAGAAGGAAAATAGTGCAGATTTTTTTCCTGCAGAGTATCTAGAAGACTAGCTGTTTAACAACTTAAATCAGCTTTTGAATAATAAATTAACAATATTATGATAATAAGAAACTAAAATATTTGCTTAACAGAATAAATTTACTTACTCTGGAAGCAGAATATGTGCTTTAAAATTTAGATAAAGGAGTATTATAAAAAAAAAATCAAAGTTTTGTTAATCAAACTTGTGTTTTAGACCAGGTAATAATAGAAGATTGTCCAACACCCGCTACAAAATCCCTAATATGTTTCTTTATAAATAAAAGATATAGACTTACATTTATTACTTCATAGAAGTTAATATATGTCCCACATACTATTTCTTAATGGAAATTGTTATGGTACCATTACGGCATGAATTAAAAATATAATTTTATTTCTTCCAGAGGAAGGAAATGACCAGAGGAAGACATTACCATGTCTCTGATCCTCACCCAGACGGAGGCTTTACCAATTCATATGAGTCTGAAGCATTGGTCCTTCTTAATGATACACACTTATTCAGACTTCACCTACTCCTTATACTTAACATTTCTTTGGCTCCTCATACTACTAGTGTTACTCAATTAAGATTTATTTGGCTTCCTGCATTACTACTGTTTGTTACACATTACAAGCAGATAGTAAGTCCTCATTGCTGAAGATGCCAAACACTTTGACTTCAGCACAAGTTGGAACTCAATCAGAAACTCCCTCCCTGATGACGACACTATGTTTACTGTTGGAAGAGAGTTGTTTTTATCAACAATCTTTCTTGGTTTTGAACCATGAACATACTATACTATCAATATGTCAGGGAAGATGTTTCTGTTCTTATAACTGTAATATGATTGTTATGCATTTAGTCAGTTTTTTCTGGATTGGATGAAAGGTCTGTTGAACATGTGGGGAACTTGATGCTTGGTACTGTAATCTAAAGGAAATACTTGTGACTGGAAAGTCATAGGTTCTTTGGGGGAGGCAACCGTAATTGCTTTGTAAATGGATGTGGTGTGTCCGTCAAACGTTTATTTAGATACTAATGTTGATGCCTATGGAATATCAATGATGTCAGTATTTATCATGAAAGGGAAACTTTTCTACTTCAAAATGTTAAAAATAAGTCTTATACATTTCTCATTTAAAATGCTTTATTTTCAAAGATTCCTTTAAAAAAAAAAAAACAACAATATGATAGGTATCCTAAAAACGAAGTGCTTCTTAGGAAAGAAAGTCTCGAGCTGAAATGTGTTCTGGGAGCTAAAATCTGTAGAAGAGGTCGAATGTGCCCTGAGGCATAAGGATGCTAATTTTGTTTTATTGGATTTTACTGTAGCTATTAATATATTTTGCTAGAGATTTATGTGATCAATTTATCCTATGGCCTGAACTAATTCCCACAGTATATTTTATCAGAATATGTGACTTTTTATAAATTTAGCTTTCTCCCATTTCCACAATGGGCAACATCCTATTTTTTGTTTTTGGTTTTTTTGAACTCATAATAAATAATGTCAAATGGGATCATTGTTTTTCTCCCCATTTCTCCTTCTCTTCTATGAGGAACTACAGAGTCATTTTGTTACACTACTCTCTGTCTCCAGCTTTATTGGTTCTTCAATGAAATGACAAATGGATTACATTTTAGGTTGTGCGACTCTCATTGCCCTATTGCACTTCTGATAATATTTGCCTGTGACAAGCAGTTATTCTTCATTACCACATTCAATCATAAGTAATAAACTATTTTAATAATGGTGAATGTGAAATTAATTAATAATGTGCAGGTATGCCAGGACATGATTGCTTTCTCTCTCCAACACAAAGAAAACAATTCTGTCTGTAGTTATAATTTGCATATGAATAACCCATGTTTAAGGAGTCCTGAATAAAAATCATTTATAAGTACATTGGCAAACTATTCTCAACTTCTCTGTTTATAGATAAATTATTTCAGAATACTTTAGTTGCCATGACAATCATAAGAAGTAAGATTTTTAAAAGAAACTTGGAGTATGCTAGTAGATATTAATATTAAAATGTTTCATATTATTTAACACTCCTGGCAATTTGGTTGAATAGCTAAATGATTTTATACAGACTGAGACGTATGCAACTCTCATGCATCTTACAATGTTCCTTCATAGATTTTAGATATTCAAATCTGCACACAAGAAATTTGTATTTATTATCATATTACTATGTCTTCTTAACATATCCTTTCCTGCTTTCTAGCTCATCTCCTTTCATCTTCCATCTTAATTCTTTCATTTCTTTTCTTTCTCTTCCTCTTCTATCCTTTCTCCTTCCTCTTTTCTTCTCCTTCCATTTTTTTTCATTCCCATTCTTTATCCAAGTACTAAGCATGTTTTCTGCATTGCCTGATAAGAAGGAAAATTGATAAGAAGGAAAATAATAAAGTCTCCAATAAATTTCTTAAAACCATTCTTATGCTTTACTCCTATGTTGCCTTTTCAATAATCATTTTATTTATTTTTCTGTGTATGAGTATTTTGTTTGCATGCATGTATGTATACTTTGTGTGCTCCTATTGCACAGAGAGGTCAAAAAGCAAGTCAGATACCCTAAAACTGGAATTATAGATATTTGGGAATCACCAAACCTGAGCCCTCTGGAAGGACAAAAAGTATTCTTAAGCACTAAGCCATTTCTCCATCCCTCTTACGCCACACATGGTCTTTTAGAAAACAGAAATACCACAAGAAGAGCTAAATAAATAAATTATCTATCTATCTATCTATCTATCTATCTATCTATCTATTTATTTATTTATTTATTTATTTTTATATTAATCACAGATTATAGCTGTAGCCCCCTCCATCATTCCCTTCCAGTCCCACCCTCCCTCCTTCATCTCCTCCCTGCCCCTTTCCAAGTCCACTGCTAGGGGAGGTCCTCTTCCTCATCCATCTGATCCTAGCTTATCAGGTATCGTTAGGACTGGCTGACATGTCCTCCTCAGTGGCCTAGGAAGACTGTTGCTTTCACGGGGGGGGGGGGGGGGCTTAGTAAAGGAACCAGTCATTGAGTTCATGTTAGAAATAGTTTCTGTTCCCCTTACTAGGGAACCCACTTGGTTACTAAGCTACCATGGGCTACATGACAGCAAGGGTTCTAGGTTATATCGATACAGGACCCCTATTCCCTGATATATTTTTTCTTTGTGGAAAATTTTATGTCTATCTCAAATGTTCATTTAAGAATATCTTCAGTAATTTACCTATATAAAACAGAAAACTCAGTTTTCTCATTCAATATTCTAGACATTTGTTTATTATTGTCAAGTTATTCTTTTTTTCAGATATATTGAACTACAATTGTTACTAATTGTTACTAGTTATCAATAGAAGAGTGATAAAACCAGGAGAAGCTCATCTGGATGAGTAATTCATGAAGAACCATGGAAAGACTTTTATTTTTATTGTGTATGACAAATCGCTGTGGGAAGATAGAGAAGAGAGGAATGGCATGATCAAAATTATATTTTAGAAATATCAGTCTGGTCACTGAGCAGAGCACTGATTTCTTAGGCAGAAGGTAAGAACACAAAATGTGGGTAAGACATTATACTGCTTGAGATCAGGATTGATGGTGTGCAAATGACATAAAATGGCAGAATTTGGAATATAGATTATTGTAGAATCATCCTCCTTGCTTTTCAGAGATGAGGAACACTGTATACATTCAAGGCTTTTATTCTGAACTATTGAAATGCTGTTGATGTAAGATAAACTGTGAAAGTGTGTACTCAACATGGGTGGGAAATATGATTTTCAGGCATCATGCAAAGCAAGCTATTTTTACTTTGAGTGTTGATTGCCAGTGTGTACTGAATATGTGAATTGTGAATCTGAATGGCTCTTCTCTTTATACTAAGTATGTGGGTTTATAAATCATAATTTGGATGAAACTCAAGGAGAAAAGAAGAGAGCTGTTAGCATTGGACTTCAGTGTATTTCTCCATTTATGGTGCAGAAATGGTTGAATCAGAAAAGGTCTAGTGGAAAGGACCAAAAGAGGAGCTAAGACTTTGGAATGATAGCCACGGGGTATAGAAGGTTTTCCACAGATTGACAAGTCAAATCAAAGATAAAACTTGTTCATTGTTTGAAATAATGGAGGCTATAGATGAGCTGTGTTGCCCTGGTTGAGATAGCCCAAATGACTACTCTGCACACTCCCCTATCTTGTCTCGGGTAAGTCAAAATACTTCCTCAGATCCTGAATCATTTATCCTTCAAAATAGGCTTGAGACCTTCATTTTTCTTACCTTAGAGTTAAAATAAATTCTATCTTAAGGTCTATGAACAAGCTTTGGTTCCTAGATTGATTGAGAGGCAATGACACAATATTTATCTCCTTAATTTCCTGCCTGTGGTCCTTACCTGCTTTCTTTCCACAGGGCTTTATTTTTTTCCTTGTTCTGAAAGCTCATAGAAGTGGAGCTAAGTGTCTGAACTCATTAGAAGCTTAGTGAAGATCTCCTGATGTAGGATCTCCCACACAACATTACAAACCTGTTACATGTGGTTATAAGCAAGGAGAGAACCAATTTGATAAAATCATACACAGGGCCCTTGATGAACTTAAGAATTCTAGAAGATTTGACAGACAGTGGGGTTTCACAGCCTTCTCGTATCTGAAAGAGGAAAATTACTAGACTGTGGTCGACACTGGATTGAAGTCCTGTGTAATAATTTGATCATCTGGCATACGTAACAGTTTATATTGCCCTTACATAAAATTGATGCATTTAAGCATAGTGTTTTACAATGCTATATTTGTACTAAGACATTGACTAGATCTTTTAAATATAAAAACATCCATATATTCTATTGTGTACTTCTCAGCTTAATTTTAAAAACATTGAATACCTGAGACTTGCCTTTGCAACATTTTATTCCAATTTTATGCAATTAATGCTTCAATATAATATTTTAATAACAAAATTTAAAGGAAGTGAGTAAAAGTAAAAGAGTTCATAGATATATGGATATATGCATGCACACACATGTAGTATATGTCTTTCTCTCTCTATATATATAAACACATTCTTTTTTATAGGAACCATTGCTAAGGATTGTGTGTATCCCTGATTTTATTTAGACTGATAAAATATGTATTGAAATATGTATATTTTTATATAAAAGTGCATTATATTGGTATGTAACAATTTCACTCAAAAATAGTGTTTTTAGGATGCAAACTAGTTTTTGCTTTATTCTCTTTTTTTTCTGAGATTAAAAAAAATACATTTAAAGATGATCAAGCAAGGCAGGGCCATCTAACTACAGAGTGCTAAGAGAAATTCTAAAATATGTGTTAACACTGTTGTCATATAGAGTACACATTAAACCAAACTCTTAAATTCTGCCTATTAACTTACAAATGTCATGCTAATTAGGCAGATGGCTTCCATTAACTTTAAAATTAAAGAATTATTCATGTATAGTGTCTTAAGATATGACAGCATTTTATTTTGTATCAAAAGCTAGGAAGGACAGATAAACAAGACAATTAACAGTCAAATCAACTTAATAATAAAAAATTTACTTTGTTGTGTTTTTCAGTTGTTTAAAATATAGTATTTGTAAAACATTAATGTTAAAGATAGAGATTTTAAGTTAATGTGATGGAAACTGATGCTTCTCTCCATATGATTGAATTATTTACTCCACACATATGGACCATTAAAAAGAGAAACTAAGTCAAGTCTCAGATAAGTTAGCTTTGGTACATTCCTTAGTAATAAAAATATTCATATATTCTATTGTGCACTTCTTAGCTTATATTTATAAATATTGAATACCTGGGACTTGCCTTTGCAGCATTTTATTGAACTGTTATTGACCTTGACTAAAGAGAAAATAATATGTTTAAGGCAGAATTGGTTGGAGAGCGTTTATGTGCAATAACAAAGCTAGTTTTCATTAGCATTTCAATTTATTTTATATTTATCCAATATATGACTGTTTTATTTTTCAGGAAAATCTTAGTTACAAGTCTGTTGAAAAAGAAACACAGAAATGCCTAATTGGAATTTCTAATTCTAATAACATTACAACTGTAATTGCGTATTTACATTGCAGCAACAATTGTTGCCTATAGTTAATTACATATCATTATAAATGTTCTTCACATATTATATAGGATGCATTTGATAAATATAAGAAAACAGCTTATTACAATGTAATATTCATATTATTCTGTGTCTTCTATAAATTAATGGTTGAAACCCTTAAGAGTCTATTGACATGAGTGTTTACTGTTCCTGTGATTCAGTAGCATTGGCAATACACAATGTTTAATTATTCTTTAGGGAACATCAGATACTGTGGGGACAGGGAGGGACAGAATGCTTTTTTTTTTTTCTAATAAGGGCTGCAAACAAGAAAAAGTTTTCCAACTGTATTAGTTACTTTCTGTTGTCAAATTATACCTAGCAACATCAACAAAAGAAAAAAAAAAAAACAGAGAAGGAAGTGCTTATTTTGACTAACCTTTTGAGAGTGCTGTGCGTCCTGGTGGGCAGCCATGGTGGCAGGACTGTGAGGTGCCTGCTCATTGTGTCTGCCATAAGTACAGAGGCATGAGTGTTGATCATCAGTTAGCTTTAGAACATTTCTCTTTGTACTTATTCTGGGATGTCTGGCCACGGAATGGGATCACCTATACTCCGGGTTTGCTTTTCCTCCCCAATTAAACATTTTTATGAAACACCTTCACAGATTTCACAAAAGAGAATCCAGGCAGACTAACAAAAACAAAGCAAAACAAAACCCAAAACTTAACATAACATTACTGAAGAAGAAATCTCAAAAGAATATATATGGATAATCATGTCTAATTAAGAGTTAGATTTCCAATCTAAAACTATATAAATCTAAATCAATAACAGATGTGGATAAGATCATGAAATATGTAATACAGTCAGAAAACACAAGAAATTGGAAAAAATACAGCAAAGCTCTTCTTAATGGCCAGATAACAAATAATTTAAATTAAAATTTTTATTTAGTTTGAATCTCTACAGGGCTGTCACTGTATTCCAGAATCAGAAACTAGATCAATCAACTTGGAAGCAGGCAATATTTATTAGATGGATTTAAAAAATATCCTTAAATTTTCTGCTTTATCCTCTTTCATGCATTATTTGTTACCTGTTTATTATCTACCTTACGTATATTCCCTGGAAGCTGTTTTAAAATTAAAAGTAAGATATCAAGCATATCAATAATTTTTAGAGCAAGCATTAAAATCCAGTGGTGTGGAGTAATAGTGTTTTTTTATGGGATATATTATTAAGCATCCTCTTACTACTTTGTTCTTATTTTCTCAAGTACAAGAAAAAATGTTTAGGAAGGTTTCAGTGGATGTCAGTTGTCACCCACAGCCCCATCTCCATTTTCTGAAATAAATCATAACATAAATCAAGATTGAAATAAACAAGGGGCTGAGTGATAAAGATTTTAACCACTTACTTATATGTTTAATCATTTACTTATATGTTGCATTTTAAAATAATTTGATATGTGTCTTATCGTCCCTGAAGTTAGAAAACCTGAACTTTAAAACTCCGTTCGGTTTGTTCTCCAGTAAGTAAGCTTGTAAAGGTGATAGCACCCTACATTTCCCTCTCTTATAATTGGAAGAAAATACTAACTATTGCATACAAGGTTTTTAATGAATATAGACTTCTACAAAGTAAAAAAAAAGCTATATCACAGCACTGCAAGCATATTTGCTATTATTTTTAAAACTGGCTATCCTAGCTCAATTATCACTTAAAAAACTTCATTGTATTCTTACTATATACTTCTATGAAGCAGAATTTTTTTTAGTATTCCAGTAAATTGCCTATTAATTCTACATTCATATCCATAATTAAAGATATCAATAGGGATATTAAGCCTAAAATCTAATGGAGTCTATTTGTTCTAAATGGAACCAATAATTATTTTTAAATGACCACGATAAGAATAGGAAAATGCATCAAGCAATTAGATCTATATACATGCATTCAACCACAGATATTGACCTGAACATTTCACAATATCATTGCAGTTTGAGCAATTAACCACTCATGCATTTATACTTTATTCAGGTCATTTATTTTAATTAAGGTAATGCAACACCTTTCAATGATTAATAATTGGATGCTTCACAAAAGTAAATTTTATGTTGTTAAAAGTAGTCAGAATAACAGCAGTAGGTCTTGAATGTACTTCTTCATAAGCATAACTTTTTAAAAGTTTGGGACTTTATGAGAGGAATGGAACAATAAGTCCAGCCTCCAGCTCGCTGGAATGGCTGTTGTTCTTTGAGTAAAAGCTGCAGTTTATCTACTATCCTGCTGTTATACTTAGAAAATGCATGTGTTCCTCAAACCAGATACTCTGAGCTACCCTCGAATTGCACATATAACATGTACCATTAGATTTACTTCTTATTTCATAAATCAATACTTTTACATCCACCCATGTCCCACTATTCTGGAAAAAGAAAAACTAATCTGTCATACAACCCTCAGTTGTTCTGAAGTCAGGTATCTATGTATAATTTACTCTTTATTGCCGGAATAACAAGTAAGAAAAGAAATGCTTTTACATTGCATTCAAATAATATCAGATAAGGATTGTTTACATGCTTAATAAGTAGCTCCTTCCACTATATCTTGCTTTATTTGCTTCATGTTTTGTGATGTAGAAGTCTTATAATAATGTTTGGCTCTGCAGTGCATCACCTGGCAGGAAAACTGAGCAGACACAATTGAAAATGTCTATGCATGTTACTGATTCCCATAAATTTCTACTCCTATTTCATAGGAGTGTATAGGAATGAAATCCAGTACAATTATATTTAAAATAATCCAAGTTTTTATAACCTAATACTGTCACCTTCCTCCATTTTAAAGAAAACCATTTCTTTTTTTTTTTTATTTTTCTTTTTAGTTACATTTTGTTAACTCTGTGTCCCAGCTGTATCCCGCTCCCTCATTCCCTCCCCAACCCCACACTCCCTCCCTGGTCTCCTCCCTGCCCCTTTCCAAGTCCCCTGATAGGGGAGGACCTCCTCCCCTTTCATCTGACCCTGTTTTATCAGGTATCTTCAGGGCTGGCTGCAAAGTCCTCCTCTGTGGCCTAACAGACTGCTCCTCCCCTGGGGGGGGGGGTGTCAAACAGCCTGCCCTTGAGATCCTGTTAGAAATAGTCCGTGTTCCCCTTACTTTGGAAAACTACTTGGTTACTGAGCTACCACGGGCCACATCCGAGCAGAAGTTCTAGGTTATATCCATAGATGGTCCTTGGTTGAGTGTCAGTCTCAGAAAAGACCCTGTGCCCAGATATATTTGGTCCTTGTAGAGCTCCTATCCTTTCCATATCATACTAACTTCCCTTCTTTCATATGATTCCCTGCACTCAAGAAAGTGGACACAGGCGAAGGTGATTAATCCTCATTTAGAAAGACAAATGGGATGTGCATTGAACTTATGACAAGAATCTACCACAAAAGGCATCTGAAAGAAAACCATTTCTTTACAAGAAAGCATCCATTCTTAATACCATAGGGGGAAAACTTCTCTCATGGACCAACTTCCTTGGGCAGCTGTTTTAACATCTTTTCACTCACCAGGATATACTTAGCACATTCCACTAGCCAAAGGTCAGAAAATTGACACTGAATTTCTCTGCATAGTAGAGAAATACATTAATGCACCCCCCCCTTTTTTTTAAATGAGCTACTTTAGCATATGGGATATAAAGTCCCACTGTGTGATTTTTGTCTTAAGTTAGCTGAGTTATGGAACCTTCAAGTAGTTTTTGGATAGCATATTTTAAATAATCCTTTTCAGAGAAGTTTGAAATATTCTGACTTGCTGAGGGCTACTTACTCTTAGATTTCAACAGACATCTGCAGTATCAATAAATCCCATGCCCATTTGAGTATTTTAATGGAAAACAACCTTATATAAATGCAAATATGTAATAGCTAACTATGAAATCCTGAACTGCACTTGAGAGGGTATTTTTTGTATTTATATTAGGAACACCATGACCATTATAAAAAGCTTACGTTAAATTTGATAAAATGTTATTTCTAGTTGCTTAATAGTAAAGGTATAGATTGAGGACTACCTTCACATTGTAGCAAAGATAAAACAAGAGGTACATAGGAATAGATGACTGAAATGATATCTTTATCAGCATTTAGGGAAGTCCAGTTTACTAGAGGAATGGAAAAGTTTCACTTCAGTAGTTTTCACTGACATTCTAAACTTTTTGTTTCAGGGTGACCCTCTGCTGAATAAGTGAAAGAGCAAGATTAGTGCATAAGCAGTCCCTTGCAGGCATCAGAGAATGACTAGAAAGCTCCAAATTCTGAAACCAAAGCAGGGATGTGACCCAAAAATGACTCAAAGACTGTGTCATTGCTTTTTGTCAGTTCCCAGAGTCATTGGGGTTCAGAAGGAGACTTCAAGGGTCAAAGAGCAAGCCATAGTTTAGGATCTGTAGGTTTGGACAAATAATATCTGTGGTTTTATTCTAAAGATATGGAATAAAGTATGTATATTATCAAGGTGTGGAATCGCATAAATACTCAGAGTAGATACTCAGTGAAGATTATAAGAAAGAAATGCCATTAAGTATAAGGTCTGTGACTTAGAAGAAAGGGTAATCTAAAGACACCCATATTCTAAATTTTTTGACCAATCCATGACTAGATCAGTGTCATTGAACTAAGTGTTTATAAAAATTAGCCTACTTTTAAAGAAGGTCATCAGTTAGGCTTACTACAATTTACACATACAATGCCTGTTATTTAACAACAACAAAAAAATTGCAGAATTGTCCAAAAAGTAGACAAACATCAAGTTCAAAAACTATAAATTGTAAAAAATTAGAAGCAATGAAGATCCAGAGATCTTAATTATAAATAATAGAGTTTAAAATTATGATTATTAAACAATCAATGGAAAGATGGGAACTTGCTAGAAAACTGGAATTATGTAAATGAACAGATTTTTGAAGGTAAAATATTGAATAAATACATTGATTTTTAAATCAATCTTGTCAACTTTTAAACAAGACAGAAGGTGTAACTGGAGAACTGAGAAAGCTTCATGTACTTAAACATATACAGCAATATAATGACAAAATTTGGAAATACCCACATGAATAGGACATTTAATGAAATTAAGTACAAGGTAGAATAACATTTGTACTCTTAGTGTGTGACAATTTTTCTACAAAGACAATACCATCAAATCTACAATTCAAGAATTGTGATGGATCCTAATTTGGAGAAATATAAAAGAAAAATTCCAGTAAAATGCATCTTAGAAAACAGCTGAACTAAAAGATAAAGACAAAAAAAATCATCAAAGTGGCTAAAATAAAAATCACATTTTCTTCAACAGAACAAAATATTAGTAGCTGCTGGTTTTTCTACAGGAATGAGGCAGGAAGTCACCCTTAAAAAAAAACAAAACTTAACTGCTAACTGAGGAATTTTTCATCATACACATATTAGCTGATGTGGTATAGTTTTCCAGATATAATGTATCATGAATGCAAGGGGAAGATGTTTAGGAAACACATATATATGTGTATGTATATATAAACACACACACAAATCCAATGGTTGTAAAAGTATGACAACAAAGAGATTTTAACATTCTTCCATCTTTAACGTTAAGCAGACTCTAACAAGTGAATGTATAAGGTGATGGACTCCTCAATACATACTACAACTTGAGACCTTAAATATGAAAAAATATTCTCTTTCAGTTCTGGGACTGGATTCCAGTGTCATTTATGGCGATTTCTTTTGGAATCCCTGTGCAAGGACATCCAAACCATACAATTAGAAAAGGAAAACAAAAAACTATGAACAATGAATGTGGTTATCAGAGCATTCTTACAGGCTCCCATTTTGTGTGATTTCACTTATATAACACTATTATAATGAGGAATCAGTAGACATGAAAAAAGCCTAGCAATCATTATCACATGTTATCAGTGTTGTATCATAGAGGTGGCTATAGCTGTAATACGAGAAAGAAAGGAAGAAAGAAATAGAAAAGGAAACTAAGCAAAAACAATTAAAAACAAAGTGACAAACAGGTTACCAGATAATTAGAGCTCTCACACATTGCTGATGTACTGCTCTGGGACATTCCCTAGGAACATTGACAAAATTATCAACCACATACCCTCCTGTCTACCAGCCTCAGTTTGTTATAAATTACCACAGAGGCAGCCACATTTGCATTAGAGGCACATGGAGAGACAGGATCTCCAAAAGGAGAGCAACAAAGTGAAAAACAAACAAACAAACAACAACAACTGAGCCCTGGGGACTCTTGCAGAGACTCCAACCAAGGCCAATGTATAGAGAGGACCTCAAACCTCAGCTCAGATGTAGCCCATAGACTCAGGCTCCAAGTGGGTTCCCTGTAAGGGGAACAGGTGCTGTCTTTGTCATGAACTCAGTGGCTGGTTGTCTGATCACCTTCACCTGGTGGGGGTGGGGGGTGCTGCCTTGTCAGGCCACAGAGGAAGACAAGTCCTGATGAGACCTGATAGGCTAGGGTCAAATAGAAAGGGAGGAGGAACTCCTCTATCAGTGGACTAGAGGAGGGGCATTTGGAGAGAGGAGAAAAGGGAGGGTGGGATTGGAAGGAGACGAGGGAGGGGGCCACAAAAGGGATACAAATTGAATAAATTGTAATAATGATAATAATAAAAAAGAAAAAAATCTAAAAAGCAACAACACAACAACAACAACAACAACAAAACAAACATCTTACCTTCCTGCATTGGATAACATTTATCTGGGCTTCCTCTAAAATGCAAACAAAAACATCTGTGAATGCCATTTTCCAGAGACTCTTTCCTTCTATCTTCCAGACTTGAATTTTGCCAATGAGAGTAATTTACATCAGGAAGGGGAGGAAGAATGATTTGCACAGGAGTTTTGCTGAAACCAATTGAGGCTTGACACGTGGTGGTGAGACTTGCGATTTACAGCAGTTTCGCAGCAAGCACTTGGAAATCTAATTTGCTGCTGCAGAGTGAGTGTGTTGTTTCTCACAGATCCTTGAGAAACTTGAGTTCTCTCAGGAGCCTTTGAGAACTATTTGCTTTGGTTTCAGGTAGCGATACTCCACTATCTACCTCCGCAACTTTATTTCATTTCTGCTTACACATAAAGACTACATGTTCCCATTTGTGCCTCTCCAACTGAAAAGTCCTCCCCAAATTTGTGTAAACTATGGCTCATATACAAAAGAATTTTTTCCCGGATAACTGAGGAACTCTGTGTTTCTTGATAGATCCAGACTATTACTGACCAACCAAATTTCTTGCTAAAGTTGAGTGGATAGTTCATCAGTATGATGTAACAGTAGGGTATTGTATAGCAGCAGTCCACAGCTTTAAGCAATTATATTCCTCACTGAATACTAGGAAGTACCCAGAGATGTTCTTCTTAGTCACAACACAGGCAGCTGTTACTGCCATGCTTGACAAAAGAGGCCAGGGATGTTATTAAATATGTTACCATTCATAGAGTAGCTACAAGTAATAGAATTAGACACTAATATATGTGTAGGGCTGATACTAAGGTTTTACAGAAGTAAAACCAATGAAGGATGTGTCTCTGCTACTCTATTCAACATTTAGAGACAAGCAAAAAAAAATGTCAGACTAAGTGTATAGTGTAGATACCATCTATATGAAAGTTAGTACAAACCATAGCTATCTTTAGAAGATGCAATGGTTTGGATGTATATTTCCTATAAGCACATGATTGATTATCTGTTCCCCAGCTGTTGGTGCTATTTAGAAAAGTCACAGAACTCTTAGAATATGGGCCCTAGCTGGAGGAAGTGGGTGGTGGGGTGACAGGCTGTAAGTTTTATAACTTAGTGCAAGTTCTCGCTGGGCGTCTCAGATTCATGTCTGCTACTAAGAAATAACTGGTCTTACCACCGGCTTCTGCTTTAATGCCTTTCCTACCATGAAGGACCATTAGAACTTCAAATCACAATACAAAATAAAACCTTCCTCCTTTCAGTTGCCTTTGTCAGATATTTGATCATGCAATGAAAATAATAACTCAAGAAACTTTCTCCAGTATATAGAAACTATTGCAAGTATCCACTACTGATAAAATCTACTAATGATCATGGGGAACCTATACCGACTGATGAAGCTAAGGCCACACTAAAGGCTCAGGGAACATTGCAGAAGACAGAGTAGAAAGACTAATATTTAAGAACCAGAGGGCCAAGATATCTGGTATAAGATAATGTCTTGTATTCATGACAGGAAATCAATGCCAATGAAATCTCAACAATATGGTCACTTAAACAAGTCCTGCATAATGACAACACCAGTGGTTAGGCCAGTATGGAATGGGAAATCTAACAGGGCTTCACCAGTAGATGAATAGGTTTAGGCTGAGAGAAAAAAAAAATCAGTCTTCAGGGACTAATTATGATTTGATTGCTTATCTAATCACAAATGGCCAGCTCTAAAAATGTATACTTAGAAGTATCAAAAATAGACTCAGCAGGTTCTATTTCTTTCTCTGCTCATGCACATCTATTACATAGATGTAGAGAGAGATTGAGAAATATTTAACAATCAGAAATAAGCACAATGTGTTTAATATGTATATTATTTTACATTTTTGTTTATATGTGGTTCATTTTATATTGTTGTTTACTCTATATTTCATATTTCTAGAAATATTTATAACAAAGGGAAATATGTCATTTTTAAAATATAAAAATAATTACCTCAGGAAATCTGTGAAACATATTGTGAAGAGCTATACTCATAAATCAAGTATTTTTCCCACAATGATTCATGCCTAGAGTTTTTGTTGCACAGTGTAGACTTTAAAAATATTGTTTTTGTTGGCAACTTCATTGAAAAATATTTTATTAAGTTAAAAGATGCAATAACTGTTATAAGTATTTTGCTGCATATATAAAATTATGCTACATGCATAGAATTCAAATCATTAACAAATGATCAGAGATGCTTTATATTACATAATTATATATTCTATTAATTATTAATAAGACTTCTTAATCAATTACTTCCACATATAAATTACATTTTTAATTAAGACTTGGTTACTACTTTGGAAATCAATTTGGCACTTTCTCGGTTAGGAACAGTGCTTCCTCAAGATCCAGCTATACCACTTCTAGGCATTTATCCAAAAAATGCTCAAGTACACAACAAGGACATTTGGTCAACAATGTTTGTAACAGCTTTATTCGTAATAGCCAGAATATGGAAACAACCCAGATGCCCCTCAATGGAGGAATAGATACAGAAACTGTGGTACATTTACACAATGGAATAATACTCAGCAATTAAAAGCAAAAAAAAAAAAAAAAAAAAAAAAAAAAATCACGAAATTTGCAGGCAAATGGTGGGATCTAGAAAAGATCATCCTGAGTGAGGTATCCCAGAAGCAGAAAGACACACATGGTACATACTCACTTATAAGTGGATATTATCCATATAATATAGGATAAACATACTAAAATCTGTATACCTAAAGAAGTTAAGCAAGGAGGTCCCTGGGTAAGATGATCAATCCTCACTCAGAAGGGCAAATGGGATAAACATTGGAAGAAGGAGAAAACAGGAAACAGGACAGGAGCCTTCCACGGAGGGCCTCTGAAAGACTCTAACCAGCTTGTATAAAGGCAGATAAATAGACTCATAAACAAACATTGGGCAGAGTGCAGGGCATCTTAAAAAAGAAGGGGGAGATAGTAATACCTGGAGAGGACAAGAGCTCCACAAGGATAGCAACAGAACCAAAATATTTGGGCACAGGGGTCTTTTCTGAGACTGATAATCCAACCAAGGACCATTCATGGATATAACGTAGAACCCCTTCTAAGATGTAGCCCATGGCAGCTCAGTAGCCAAGTGGGTACCCTTGTGGGACTGTCTCTGACATGAACTCAGTGGCTAGTTCTTTGACTGCCTTCCTCCGATGGGGGAGCAGCCTTTCCAGGCCATAGAGAAGGACAATGCACCCAGTTCTAATGAGCCCCGATAAGCTAGGGTCAGATGGAAGGGGAGGAGAACCTCCCCTAACTGTGGACTTGGAGAGGGGCATGGGAGGAGATGAGGGAGGGAGGGTGGGATTGGGAGGGGAGGAGGAAGGTGTTACAGCTGGGATACCAAGTGAATAAACTGCAATTAATATAAAAAATAAAAATAAAAAATGGCTTGGTTACTGTTATGGTTGTAACCTGAAATATCTTTCATAGGCTCATGCTTTGAATAGAGGATATCCAGATAATTTTTTTTAATTAATTAACTGAGAGATGTGGAGCTTGTAGCACGTAGAGCCTGACTGGCAGAACTAGGCCACTGTGACTCAGTCTTGAGTGACATTGTCTGGTTCCTGTTATACCAGGATATAAACAGCTTCAGTCATGAGCTCCTACAGCACTGTTCAACCATATCTTCTGTGCAGACCTGAGATCCCATGTTACCACAAGTGTAAATAAACTTTTCTCTCCTAAATGGCCTATGTTGGGAAATGTGGTCAAAGGAAAACAAAAATAACTAACACATACATGTTAACATTAAAAAAAAACATTTATGGAAGCTGTACAAAAGCACACATTGAAACTTATGCATTTATACAAGCACACAGAGATAGGAGGAGAACTAAAGTTTTGATGCATTAAATTGCAATTATTGAATTGTTTTACAGGCTTTAGATTTATGAAAACGGAGTCATCATTTTGACCTTATTGTTGGGGGGTTGTTATAATATTTTCTGAAAAATAAAATGAATCAGAAATATATCATTTGGTTACATCTATGGGAAACACATGGAATAAAATCATGTTTAAAAAATATTGCCTGCATTATTAGTTTATGAGTAAATATTAAGAAATTGCTTGTTTTATGGTTCATCACTGTCATCTAAATAAAGATAATTATGGCTCATGTAACCCTGTGCCTGATAGTTCACAAATATGCTTATGTCCCCAAAGGTAGAAACACAATTTGTAAGATTTGTGATTGGATTGTTTATTCTTCTTTTGTGTGTTTCAACCTGACCTCAGTTTCCATTCCCCTCAGCCTTACCCCTCAGAAAAGGGTAGGCCTTCCAGGGACATCAACCAAATAGTGCAAAAGAATCAGGGACGACCCTCAATTTCCACTGTTAGGATTCGCACAAGAACAGAAAGCTGCTCAGCCATAACAGATATGCAGAAGACCTGTCAGACCCCTACAGGCTCCTAGATCTCTGTGAACTCTCATGAGTCCTGGTTTGTTAATTCTGTTTTCCTGTTGTCCCTGAATCCTCTGGTTCCTCTGATCCTTCTTTCCCCTCCCCCACAGAACTCCCTGACTTCTGCCTAATGTTTGATCTGTGGGACCCAGCATCTGCCTCCCATCTGCTCTGCTCGCCATCAGTTGCTGGATGAAGTCTCTCTGTCTGTTTAATGACTATTCTGCTAGGCTCCTGTCTAGCACACTCTGCAGGCAGGACACTCTGTAGGTCGGAGATTTTGTGCCTAGATTGGTGTCTGAATTCCTCCACTTAAGGCCTTGCCTGGTTACAGAAGATGGCTGGTTCTGGCCGTGTGTCTCTCATAACTAGGAGTATTTTCTAGGGTTACTGTCAGAGATTACAAGGAGTTTTCATTGCGCTGTTTCCACTGAGTCTCCCACAGCCAATTCCAGGCGTTTCTCCCCATGTTTTCTCCATTCTTCCCTCCCTACCTGATCCCTTCTATTTTCAACCCTCTATGCCTCCCAGTTCATCCTTGAAATCTATTCTAGTTCCCTTTTCCAGGGAGATCTCTGCAACCCCCTTCAGTCCACCGTGTTACTTACTTAGCTTCTCTGGGTATGTGGATTGTAGAATGGTTAATTATCCTTTACTTTGAAGTTAAATATCCAACTTTTTAAAAAATTTTATAAAATAGCTTTTACCTGGGGCACTACAGATATTAACGCTCTGAATTAAGTCTCCCTCCCAACCCCATTCTCGAGTTACCACTCATCCATGGTTCCAAAATACTTATTAATGTTCTCCAACTCCTCCACCCACGCTGATTTTACATTTGCTGTATCTGTTTTTGTCCTATCCCCTTTCTATATGGAATGAGTGGTTATGCCTTTGTAGCCAAACTTTATATAAACATCCTTTGACCATTAGAGTTTAAACATACCCTAGGCATCTTTTTGTATTTGTGATGGCTATGTTTGCAGTGCCCTCTTTTCATATGGGAAGGTTGGTTTTGCTTCTTAAAAACACAAATTATATTTTTTGAGATTTTAGGACTTAAAGAAGATGGCCTGTAAGTCCTCTGTGTCTTTTTGCATGAAGATGACCAACATTTTTTCCCCAGGATAATGCCTCATGTTCAAAGAGACAAGCCAGCTGCCAGAGAAGTGTGACACTATCTCTTCTTACATAAACCTAAGACTGATGTGAATCCAGCCTCCTGATCAGTAAGGACATATCATCCATTATTAAGAAAAAAGAACTAACATTGAAACCTTAAGGAAAAGTTTGTCATTTTTGAATCCTAGACTGTCTTTGCAAGTGGTTAATCAGCAGAGGTTCCTGGACTGACTTTATTGTGTATATTAGGCTGATTCAGAACTCAGAGATCTGCCTGTTTCTGTCTCCTTTGTGTGATTAAAGCTGTGTACTGTCAAATATTTTATATTAAATCCACATAATTGTAATTCAAAACCTTTAAAGGCAAATCAAACAGAGAAACAAAAAAAGTCTAAGTTTAGGGCTAATTTTGTCAATTTAGGCTATAACAAAGTCCTGTTTATTATTCTTTGGAATTTAGTTGCTGCTAAGGTGTATCTGAGGACCTTTTGCACACAGAGCTGACAAGCACCTTGCAGCCAGAGAGCTTTTTTTTAAAGAGCTCTAGCCCTCTCCCTTATTCTCTCCATCCTATCCTCCCTCCCTTAGAATTCCAGCGATCTATCAATCTATCAATCTAGTGTCTATCAGGAAGAGTGCCCTTCCTGTTGTCTTTAACTTAGTGTTCCATCCCTGACTTTCTCTCTTTTTTCTCCTTGACCTTTTATAGAAAGGACATGGAAAACTGTGATCACCACTAAGCACAATGTAACTTGGCCATAACAACAGCAACTAAAACAAAGCCAGAAATGATCCAAGAGCCCTCCATTATGGCACTTTCCATTTTAGGTACAGTTTTAGGCCTACTCTGTCTAAAAGGCCACTGGTCTCCCAGATTCACCTTTCCCAACTGACATGCTATTGCTGACCTGTGGGAGCTGAGCCTCCAACAGAAAGCAGCGCTTGTGAAATGCCTTCATCTTTGGGTCCCTTCTCTTTGACTGTCATGTACCTCGTACTTCCCAGGCTCTAAACTTAGATTCAAGCTGTACATTGGTTCACCATTAAGTTGTGGTAAATTTAAAGGCATGGTCTAATAAATGTTTATTATTAGACTATAATTATTACCATGATATTATCTAACCTACCATAAATCAAATAAAAACACAGACATTGTATTTTATAAAATAGCTTGAACCTGGGGCATTGGAGATAATAATCCTCTAAATTAACTCTACCTCTACATCGAGCCCCAATCTTGAGTTACCCATCCATGGTCCCAAAATACTTACTAATGTTCTCCAAGTCCTCAGTGCAAGATGATCTGGGAATGTGCTCCTTTCTCATGCTAACCCATGGCATCAGTCCATTTCCTTCTAATATCTATTTATAAGTGAATACATACCATGTTTATCCTTCTGGTTCTGGGTTAGCTTGCTGAGGTTGATTTTTTTTCTAGTTCTATTCATTTGTCTGCAAATTTCATGATGTCACTGTTTTTAACAACTGAGTAATACTCCATTATGTAAATGTTCTGTACTTTGTTTAACCATTCTTTGATGGAGGAACATCTAGGTTGTTTCCAGTTTCTGGCTATTATGAATAAAACTACTATGTCATAGTTGAGAAATATTGTAGCCAATGAGGTTTATGACTGATTCTTAAATTACTCACAGTTGAAGGCATACAGGGTTAATTCCTATATTTTGCAGAAAAAAAAAAAAAACACCATTTTTTTTTTGGTTTAGTGCTATTTTAGCTATATTAAAATTAGTGTGTGTGTGTGTGTGTGTGTGTGTGCGTGTGTGTGCATGTGTGTGTGTGTGTGTTTACCATGCTGGATAGTTCCTATATTACATACAGATAAATGATGTTATAAATTAGTTTTAATAATGAAAATTCTATTTTGTACAGTCCTGAGACACATGAAACAATGTCTTTAGCAGTGCTATAAGGAATAGTTAAAATTAATAAACTGTTAATGGTGAGTTAAAATAAGTCATCATGATGAGTTTAAAACCTGTGGAATTGTTTTCTAGATAGAAGATCCCATTATCCTGTTTTACTGATTCATAGAAATAAACTAACTTAGCAAACATGAGGTTATCTTATCAATAATGAGCATGGAGCATCTCTTTTTGCTAGCTTCCTCTTAATTAGATGTTATATGATCTTAAATAATTGTGTATTTGGAGAGTATCATTAGAAAAAGATTCTTACTAAGAGTATCTTTAGATGTGAAAGAATCTGCTAACAAATAAAACTGTCATGAACAAGGAAAATCAAGCTAATAAAAAAAATCTGCATAAGCTGAACATTACTAATGAACCTTTAGACATAAACAGTTGCAGAAATAGAAAATTTACCCAAGAATCCTTGGTGTAGTCCTTTGTGGTAGACTGTTAGGCAAACTTAGCCAGTTTCTAGAGGCCACTAATAAAATATAATCAATTACAAAGAGTAGCTTTATCCTTTTTTATTCTCTTGGTAGAAATACTATACTTTTAGTAAATACTTGATGTCTGATAACACAGTACTCTAAACCATTGATAGTCACCAGGTCATAAGAATTTATTATCAGAACAGAAGATTTGGAAAGATTATGGGAGGCAACAAGAATGAAGTTTGTTGGAAGAGGTCAAAATGCTATGATTAGAAATATACTGCATGATTACTAATGTTGTCAAATTCCTAGGCAGTGATGGTGTATCCTTTAGTTTAGACTGAAGACCTACCTGATAGGAAAGATGACTTAAAAATTTAAAAGCATCTCTGGTAATAGCTATGGGATTGATGATAGCTTTACTATCAAGACATGGGAATACTATTCACAAAACAGGTAAAGCTATTAAAACCATACTATAAACCCACAGGTAACAGTATTAGAATAATGAGATATTTGTATGTAAGGAATAAAAGAAGAAATAAAACATTTCTATACTTCTACAAAGACCCATATATTTTAGTGGTGAATCACTGAACAGTATAGTATTTTACTAAATATTTCATATGTGCTGATTAAGCTTTGCTTTGACAAACTTACAATTAACTTCAGTCTAGCAATTTCTAAAATTATCCTTCCCTCATATTTCTTATTAAATGTCTCATGATTATTTTCATGTATCATTTGTTACAGCAGCAAACTAAATAAACCAATATTATTTCAGCCACAAGCATGTTTTTGTTAGTCTTCACTTGCTAGAGTCTATAATTAGCAACAAAAAATAAAGTTTAGTGAAATTTTAGACTTGCTTTTAAATGTACTTAGATAAATTCCAACATTGCTATTTCAAAGTTTTATCTAAATGGCTAGAAAAGCTAATACTGACATTCAAAATATTTTCTTCATTGTTGCTTTTAAATAAACTGAGAGCCTTGTGACTGGCAAATTAGATAACTCTGAAGTATGACTAAAAAGAAAATGCAAGGAAGATGAAAATTTTCATTTCCATTGAGTTTTAAAAGTATCAGCAACCATATGAATTAATGAAAATTCACTCATACTTACTCATTAAAATTCATTTTCTTCAGTATGTAATATTAGTTTTATGACAAGTAAGCCAAAAGAGAAAAAATTAGTACTCAGATGTTACATTGATTTCAGTTTCTACAATAAAAACAGGGAAGTACAGATGTAGACTGTGATAAAGAGTGTTTTTCCAGATCATCCTGAGTGAGCTATCTGTCCTAGAAGCAGAAAGACACACACGGTATATACTCACTCATAGACATATAATATCAGATAAACCTATTAAAGTCTGTATACCTAAAGAAACTAATCAAGAGGGAGGACTCTGGCTAAAATGCTCAATCCCTATCCAGAAAGGCAAAGAGGACGGACATCAGAAGAAGGAGAAAACAGGGAACAAGTTAGGAGTCTGACACAGAGGGCCTCTGAAAGGCTCTGCCCTGCAGACTATCAAAGCAGATGCTGAGACTTATGGCCAACCTTTGGCAGAGTGCATGGAATCTTATGAAAGAAGTGGGAAACAGTAAGATCTGGAGAGCACAGGAGAGCACAAGGAGAGAAACAGAACAAAAAAAAATCCGAGTAAGATTTGGAGAGCACAGAAGAGCACAAGGAGAGCAACAGAACCAAAAAATCTGAACACAGGGGTCTTTCCTGAGACTGATACTTCAACCAAGTACCATGCATGGAGATGACCTAGAACCCATGCACAGTTGTAGCCCATGGCAGTTCAGTGTCTAAGTGGGTTCCATAGTAATGGGAAGAGGGGCTGTCTCTGACATGAACTGATTGGCCTGCTCTTTGGTCACCTTCCCCTGAAGGAGGGAGCAGCCTTACCAGGCCACAGAGGAAGACAATGCAGCCACTCCTGATGAGATCTTGTATACTAGGATCAGAAGGAAGGAGAGGAGGACCTCCCCTATCAGTGGACTTTGGGGGGGGCATGAGTGGAGAAAGGAAGGACGGGGAGGGGAGGAAGGAGGGCATTACGGGGGGGGGATACACAGTGAATAAAGTGTAATTAATATAAAAAAAAGATCTGAAAAAAGTGTTTTCCCTCCTACAACATTTGTAATTCCAGAGAACTCTAAATTTATATGAAATTCTTTCTATGCTGACACACTAATAACACCCAGAACCCCAGATATTTATTATCTTCTAATTGTCCTGAGAAAAATCAGAGAAATTACAACCTTTAGGCTAATCAAAATAAGGTAATTATATGAATTATCCAATATTTAAAATGTACATAATTTAACTTATGATTAAACATAAGCTACTAAAAGCTATTTTACATTCTCAAATATCAGATTTACCGTCTTCTTCTTCTTCTTAGGGAAATATGTATGTACAAGAGAATGCTAAGATAGCAATTACGAACTCAAAATCAAAACTGAATAGATTAGTCCTTGTTGTTGTTTTTTGAGACAGGGTTTCTCTGTGTCATCTTGTCTGTCCTGGACTTGTTTCAAATTTACAGATGTTTACCTGCCTCTGCCTCTCTGAGTGCTGAGTGCACTGCCATGCCTGGTGTCATGCTTGGTTTTTTTCCATTATTATAAGATTACTTTATTTCATTAAGACTTATCATTAAAAGTTCTAAGTTCATTTTACCTTGAAAAACTACCAAATACCAGAGATATTAAAAGCCTAATTCTATTTCAAAACACTTCATTGTGAAACCTGATGCATAAAAATATATTGATTTGTATGAAATTTGAGATGTCTTGTATAAAGTAATATGATTTAACATATTCAACTAAAAGACTAGCTTAACATTTTTAACTCACAAGGCACAAGGCTTCCTGTTTCTACACAAAAATTATTTATTTAATAAATAATCATGCTATCCATCTCATTTTTCACAAACAACTATTCCTTAGTGGAAGACAATGAAAGTGTTTCACTTGTGACATCACCATTATTTTCATTTTGAACTCATTAGTTCACTCAGTTCAAGAAAATTAAGTCACATAAAGGCATTGTATTTAGAAAAACATAGATGTTTAGGATTCTACCATAATAAAACCCTCTTAGTGCCCCCCCATGTTTTAAAACATTGTTTGATTTACTATCTTTTGTTGAGTCTTTGTGCCTACTTGATATAGAAAAGGGGAAGAGACATTTTGAGAGTTCAGTGTGTCACATTTAGTCTGCTAAACTTTCTTTTCTGGGGAGAAAATGAAAAAGACCATCATTTCCTTTCAAAGCACTTTGCTGTTGTCCTTTCTGTTTTGAGACAAGGTCTCATAAGCTTGAGTTTTAACTATCTATGTATAACCAAGGTTACCTTTCAACTTCTGATCCTTCTTCCTCTGCTCCTGAAGGGCTGGGATTGTAGGCATGAGCCACCATCCACTACTATTTGAAGACTTCATTATCTCAGGGTTCCCATACTTCAATTTGGTAATATATTTGTAAATTTTGATATAAACCCAGTTGATGTTTGTTCATCGTTATGTATTTATAATATATATTGTGGTTCAAAAATCTATTTTTGTGTTGTGCTATTAAAGTTAAATAGTTGATGTATAAATGAGTAACATGATTAGTTGAAATTACTATTTGATCATTTTATAAGTCTCATGGAGTCACTATTTACAAATTGGAACTACACACCTAGTTTTGTCCATGTTGAGATACACAATAGCTTTTTAATGTAATATTTTGTTAATGTTTGATAAATATTAACTGTACAATTTTTTGAAAAACTCATCATGGAGAGAGGGGATGGGCATGGAGTCATGCCCTTGCTGAGAAGCTGTTGGAAATTTGTAACTATCGGGAGAAAGTGGGTCTTCTTCAAAAATATGGCCCTTGGTAGGTCATAATCAGTGGCAAGCCTGTATCAAAAAATATTTGTGTAGCATGAATTGGACTCAAAGGTTTTTAAAACAATTTATCTTTATTTGAGAATATAATATCATCATACAATTTCTTCCTTCTCTTTTCTCCCTCCAAACTTTCCCAGGTACCCCTCCTTCCTCTCCTTCAAATTTATCGATTTATTTTTCATTATTTTTACCTGAGTACACATGTATTGCTATATACACAAATACACTCTGCCCACTCTGTCTAATGTAGCTTGTATGTATGTTTATGGAGATGGCCCTTTGGTTCTGGATAGCAGTTGCTATGCTCTTGCCTGAGGAAGTCTATCTGATCTTCTCTCAGCATTTCTTTGCTTATGTAGTTCTTTATGTGGGTTTGACATGAAAAATTGAGGGAGAAAAGTCCTCAAGGCCTCAGTAATTTTTTTTTAAGAAGAAACATAAAGTTGGGTGAATAGGGTGGTGGGGTAAATCTGGGAGGAATGGGGAGTCAATATGGCCAAAATGTATAATATGAAATTCTAAAGAGTTAATCAGGATATTATTTTAAACTTTAGAAAATAGTGAAAAAAATAGCCCAAATTTGATCATAATTCCACCAACCAGAAATAATTACTTTATTACTGTTTATTAAATAACCACTATTAAAAACTTAAATTAACTGAGAAAATACATATTGTCATTCTATGATGTATATTATAGTTTGCCTATTGTAATGAGCATATTATTTTTGCATAGTGTTTCTCTGAAGTATTCTTGTGCACCATGCATTGCTATTGTTGTGGTTTGAACAGGAAATGTCCCTATTAATGTTTGCATTTGAACACCTAGTGTTGAGCTATTAGGCAAGGTTGTAGAACCTTTAAGAAACAATTTGGCCTCCCTACCTCCCAAGGGAGGAGCAGTACTGTTAGGCCACAGAGGAGGACTTTGCAGCCAGACCTGAATATACCTGACAAAACGGAGTCATATGAAAGGGGAGGAAGTCCTCTCCTATCAGTGGACTTGGAAAGGGGCAGGGGGGAGATGAGGGAGGGAGGGTGGGATTGGGGAGGGAAGGAGGGATACAGCTGGGAAGCAGCATTAACAAAATGTAACTAATGAGAAAAATAAAATTAAAAAAAAAAGAAACAAAGGTCAGCTGGAGGAGTGGTTCGTTAGAGGCAGGCCTTGATGTTTTATGGATCTGCTTCCTGTCTGTTCACAGCTTTCTTTTCTACAAAAACGTGATGAAGTTAGGAGTCCATGCCATGAACAAAGTGCCTCATCCTTCAAGGAGCACTGCTCCTGATGCAAAGCCATGCTTCAGTGGGATGGACTATCCCTTCAAGCCATGAGCCAAAATAAAGACTTCCTTTTTTAGTTGCTTCTTGGCAGCATTTTGGTTGCAGGAATGAAACGATTAACTAATACAATTATTAATAATGACTTTCCAGACATTATATCCACAGTGATCAGAAAGCACACGTGTAATTCTTTGTGGAAACGACTCACTGTTATGCAGAGTTTACTGAGAACACACGGGAAGTCCAGCTGATCAAGCCAGGGTTCCCTCCTTTTATCTGGTTAGTTTGTGTCCATTAACAACAAAGGTCCATATAACTACTAACCATATTTGTGGTTCTTCAGAGTTGATTAATAATAATAAAAAAATCCTAGCTCATGTTCTTTTTAAATTTCATAAACAACCCTCAAGGTCTAATAACCTCTCCAAAGACCCATCTATCAATGCTATTGCTTTAGAAATTGAGCTTTATTGTGAATAAAGAAAAAAATAGTAATGGACTTGAGTCCAATTGTCCAATTATTTTATTTTAAAATAAAGTCTCTGATCAAAATAAATGTTGAGTGAGGTAACACAATGATTAATAAGGTATTTATAACTGTATTGATTGATGCGGTGGTAATACAGCTACATATTAGGTATAAGTGTCTAATATTCTGAGGACAAATTGCTGCTCCTGCCATTTTGGAGGAATTCCAATGTGATCAATCTTAATTTGCCACCAGTTGGCTGTCTTTCCCTCCAGGGAAGGGTGCCATATCAAAGAAGCAACAATCATTCCTGTTGTTGACATATTGGATATGCAGTAGTAATAATGGCCAAACAAGTCTTCGTGAGACAAGATTGTGTAATAATTTTATCCCAACAGCATTTGATACATTTTTTCTGGTGTTAATTCAGTGAAAACCAGGTCAGTTGGGAAAACAGGCAGATTAACTAGCATGGAAAAAGATCAATTTTGTCTACCTGACTAGAAAAAGCCTGAAATGTAGAAGATGTGCTTTAATTGTCAATCTAACTGCCATTAAAGATTCCTGCATTAGTTCTTATACTGTGCTCTATCTTATATAATTCTCATAATATTCTTTTTCAAGGTTTGTGACAGTTAATGGGGTGATTATCTATCATCTATTTACCAATGCAGAATAAAAAACTTTAGTCAAGTATTCTTGCAGGCAGTGCAGACTTAGAGATTCATCACTTAAAATCCACTACTCATCTTCATGGGGGATATGACCTTTTTAATCATCATTTCAGGACCTATCTTTGAGGAACTGTGTGAGCAACCAGTGTTGTTTTAGCATGGATATGCAAAAAAATATGCAAAAAAACCCCGCAAAAGATGTTATGCAAAAATTTCATGTGGAGAGGAGGCCCAAAGAATGGGAAAGAATCATTGCCAGCCATGTGCCTCTTAGAGAATAAAACACAGAATATATACAGAATTCAAAAACAAAATTTTACATCCCCCCCCCCCAAAAAAAAAAACCCACAGCCCAAATCCTCCCATTCAAAAAATGGGCCTCAGGCCTGAACAGAGATTTAGTTATCAAAGAAAAGATTGCCTAAAAAAATATCTCAAATACATTTTATTGCCCATAGCAATTAGAAAAATCCAAATTAAAACAGATTTGAGAGTTTATCTTACCACAAACAGAATGAGAATGACCAACAAAATGACTGACACCAAATGCCCGAGGAGATATAGAGAACGGAACCCTCATTCATTGTTGGTGGGACTGCAAACAAGTCTAGTCACTCTGGAAGTCACTGTGGAAAACTTTCAAAAAGCTAAGACTGAATACATCTTATGAACCAGCGATACCATTTTTCAGCGTATTCTGAAAGAACTCAACATCCTACTTCATGGATACATGATCATCTATATTCATTCATTGCTGCTGTATTCACAATATCTAGAAAAGGAAAACAACCTAATTGTACTCCACTTGATGAATGGATAATAAAAATGTGGTACATACAAACTTTGAAAAACTATCCAGCTGTAAAGAGAAATGAATGATATTTTCAAGTAAATGGTTGAAAGTACAACAGATCATTTTGAATGAAGTTCCCTAGAAAAATAAATGCCACATGTTCTTTGTCATCTGTGGTTCTTAGGTCCAAATCTTCATATGAGATTTTATAACCTGAGTAAATGCAGGGGCTGCGAAATTAAAAACAGACTCTTGTTGAGGTTTGGAGATGGGGACAATAGAGAGTAAAAGAGCAGGTATAAGTAATCTACAGAGGGATTTGAGAAAACAAGGGGTCTCTACTTAGGGAGAAGAGGAGAAATATATATATATATACACACACACACACAAAGGTAAAAATAAGAGCTGTGGTGTCATTATAATAACTCTATACCTAAAAATATTTTTACTCCACATGAATTTATAGTTTAAATGAAATTTTCTTATCTGGGCTGACAATCTCCTTCCAAGAGCGAAAGCCCATTTAGATGGGCTCCAGCACCAGATGTGAGAAACCTCTTTTGAGTTGGTGGTCAGGACTGTCCAAGAGACTTTCCAAATATTATAGGCCATTGCTTGTTATTGAACTTGGTTCCCACCACATTCCCTACAGATGTGGAAGGTAAGTCCCTATTGCTGAAGATACCATATACACCATCAGAGACCTGACCTAGAGTCTCATGAGGTGGAATTCATTTGAAAGTCTCTTTCCAGAGAACTGTATTTCATGACAGCACCATGCAAGCTTCTAAAAGAGAGAAGCAACTAATAGTTCAATGTAATTATGATGCTTGTGAACCACAATAATAATGACCAGTGTCGCATAATAAACCAAAGGGTATGGTAATGGCACCTTGCCCCTTAGTGGTAACCAATATTTCTCTAATGGGACTTAAGACCCATACAACAAGAGAGAAACCATGTCTGGTACTAGAAATCTAGCCATCTGTCAGAGATAGTGAAGTTATGGATCTTGGAGGATAATCTGCAACAAACATTTTACTAAATCTGGCTATGTTGTTTTAAGCTTTGAAATTGTCTTGTGGAAGAAAATGGAAAGGATAAAGACGAGATCATCCTTAGACTGCTCTCAAGTAGTGTTTACTTGGCAGTTCTCATGGAAACTTGGAGACTAGGCTTAGTTGGAAAAGTGACTGTAAAGACTAGTGCTTGTGAAGTTTCAGATGAAAATGAGAAATCAGGATTTACATTAGAAGCATGAGGGATACACTGTAGAAAAAAAGAAAAGACAAACAAAAAAAAATATTTCTGTTTTGAACATTTCCTGAGATTTTTGAAAAGGCTAAATTTAAATGAGGTCTAATGAATCGGGAATGGAAAATTTAAGGGGATTAGGTATAAAGGTGTGGTATGGTTATTTACTACAGTCTGCTTCCCATAATATATAAGAAGACCTGGGAGACAATTTCATGGAAGAAATATGTGAAAACTTGGAATTTTATAGAAAAAGAAGAAGCATATTTACAGTTTCCGTCAAAGGGGACATGGTTGTTAAAGAAATTAGAGCCATTAAAAAGAAACCTAGTACTTTTCACTGATACAATAGTGAGAAAAAAAACCTTGAGGGCATCTCAGGAATCTAAAGGTTCCATCTGCTGCAGCTCAAGGCTGTGAATGTTTGAAGCCATTTGGAAGACTATTTTGAGAAGAGTGCTTTGACACTTACTGCTCGGTTGTTTCTATTTTCTGCAACTCAGGGGTTAGAAGCTGCAGCCAAAATAGGGGTGGGGGAAGAGAAGGGAAGCTACTTCTTGATGTGACAGAAAGCACTGGCCATTTCCATGGTTTTATAGGCATGCAGGTGCAAAAGTGACAGGGTCTTCGAGACCTCTACCCAGGTTTCAAAGGGAAGTTCTTGAGAGCAAGAAGTGTGTGATAGGGTTATAATTATTTCTGCACTTAGACTCTGAAAGGAAAGGATGGTTTCTGAAGCTGTGATGGTATAGCCAATGGCACAGTGAAAGTCTGAAGATCCTAGAAAAACAAAGAACTTAGAATGTTTTGCAAGTAAGGCTGTACAGTCAGTGAGCAGAGTCAATAGAAGGATGTGGCTTCCTGGGCTGAAACTAACACACCTAGGAAGCCAGGGTGTTCAAGCCTTTTGGGGCTCATGTTGTATGACCAATGGCCTTATATGTCAGGTTCAGAACACCTTCTGCATTTTGACCTTGCTTTCAGATCATCCTTCTCTGCTATGCTTTCATTCTGTCATTTGGAATAGAAAGACAGGCAAGTTTTGTTTTTTTTTAATATTAATTACAACTTATTCACTTTGTATCCCAGCTGTAGCCCGATCCTACCCTCCCTCCCTCATCTCCTCCCTGCCCCTCTCCTAGTCCACTGATGGGGGAGGTCCTCCTCCCTTTCCATCTGACCCTAACCTATCTGGTCTAATTAGGACTGGCTGCATTGTCTTCCTCTGTGCCCTGGAGAGGCTGTTCCCCCTCAGGGGGAGATGATCAAAAAGCCAGCCACTTAGTTCATATCAGGGACAGTCCCTGTTCCCCTTACTAGGGTATCCACTTATAGACTGAGCTGCTTTTTGAGCAGGGGTTCTAGGTTATCTCCATACACAGTCCTTGGTTGGAGCATCAGTCTCAGAAAAAAACCCTTGTGTCCAGATTTTTGGTTTTGTTGCTCTCTTTCTGGAGCTCCTATCCCCTACAGGTCTTACTGTCTCCCCTTTCATTCATAAGATTCCCTTCACTCTGCCCAAAGTTTGGTTATGAGTCTCAGCATCTGCTTTGAAACGCTGCTGGGTAGTCTTTCAGAGGCCCTCTGTGGTAGGCTCTGTCCTGTTTCCTGTTTTCTCCTTCTTCCAACGTCATCCTGTTTGTCTTTCTGAGTGAGGATTGATCATTTTACCTAGGGTCCTCCTTATTGCTTAGCTTCTTTAGGTGTACAGATTTTGGTATGTTTATTGTATATTATAGCTTTACATAGGTGAATATATGCGTGTGTGTGTTTCTGTTTCTGGGATACCTCATTAAGGATGATCATTTCTAGTTCCCACCATTTGCCTGCAAATTTCATGATTTCATTTTTTTTAATTGCTGAGTAGTATTCCATTGTGTAAACATACCACAATTTCTGTATCCATTCCTCAGTTGAGGGACATCTGGGTTTTTTCCAGGTTCTGTGTATTACAAATAAAGCTGCTACAAACATGGTTGAGCAAATTGTCCTTGTTCTGTACTTGAGCCTCTTTTGGATATATGCCTAGCAGTGGTATGGCTGGATCTTGAGGAAGCGCTATTCCTAATTGTCTGAGAAAGTGCCAGATTGATTTCCAGAGTGGTTGTACAAGTTTACATTCCCACCAGCAATGGAGGAGGGTTCCCCTTTCTGCACATCCTCTCCAGCATGTGTTGTCGCTTGAGTTTTTGATCTTAGCCATTCTGATGGGTATAAGGTGATATCTCAGGTTTGCTTTGATTTGCATTTCCCTGATGATTAAGGACACTGAGGATTTCTTTGTTTCTCTGCCATTCGAAATTCCTCTACAGAGACTTCTCTGTTTAGCTCTGTACCCCATTTTTTAATTGGATTACTTGATTTATTGCTTTTTTTGATTTATTGCTTTTTTAACTTCTTGAGTTCTTTATATAGTCTAGATATCAGCACTCTGTCAGATATAGGGTTGGTGAAGATCCTTTCCCAGTCTGTAGGCTGTCATTTTTTTTTTTTTCTGATGACAGTGTCCTTTGCTTTACAGAAGCTTTTCAGTTTCATGAGGTCACATTTATTGATTGTTGCTCTTAGAGCCTGTGCTGTTGGTGTTCTGTTCAGGAAGTTGTCTCCTGTGCCAATGAATTCTAGGCTCTTCTCCACTTTTTCGTCTGATTTAATGTGTCTGGTTTTATGTTGAGGTCTTTGATCCACTTGGACTTTAGTTTTGTGCAAGGTGATAAGTATGGATCTATTTGCATTCTTCTACATGTAGACATCCAGTTAGACCAGCACCATTTGTTGAAGATGCTGTCTTTTTTCCATTGAATGGTTTTGGCTCCTTTGTAAAAAATCAAGTGTCCATAGGTGTGTGGGTTTATTTCTGGGTCTTCTATTCAATTCCATTGTAAGGTGGGAATCTCAGCTAAGAGTTTGACTTAAATCTCTAGGATCATTTGGTCTAGGAGAAAATGGTTGCACATTCAACTTTTTTCCTAAAAATTCTTGTACAGACTGTTTCAAATACTCTGGCTGAGGCTCTACCTTCAGGAGTGAGGTTATTCAGTTTCAGTAATTGCACAATCTTCTCAAGACATCTGTGTAATATTGTGTGTTCTGCTCGTTAACTGTCTAGGTGGATTTCCCTATACTAAAGGAATGCAAGGCTAGAGCAGATTGTTCATCAGTTGCTGTTTATAAATTTGATTTTTCCTATCCTCCAGGGTTTCTCCTTATTTACAGGAAAATGAAAATCAGAAAGAATGTTTTCATGTATATTTTTAGAAACTTGTCATTAACAGTAATAAATAACTTTAAACCAAAGCTTAACAGTACTGAATACTTTCCCTGCACCCAGAAAGAAGTGGGTTACCTTTTCATCTTTTTTTATTAGGATAGTTGTGACTTTTGCTTTCTTCCTTCTGCAAGAAACTTGATGCTGAAAATTAGAACTCAACAAAACTCTTGCAGAACAAATAATGTATGGATGCTTAGGGACTGTGGAGAAGATATCTCCAGTGGCCTTACTATGATCATGATAGTTTAGATAGTTAATGCTAGGACATAAGAAATTCCTAGGCATCTGCAAATCTACAAATTGCAGACATCTACCCATCTTTTGGTATTTGCCATTCAAGGAACTTTTATATTTCCAAATCCACCTGAAATATTCTTCAAATAATCTAAGTGTAATCTTCCCAGTAAGATGTTTATAACATTTATGCCTCTGTATATAGCAGAGAGTTTCCCATTGCATGAAATACACTGAGTATCAACCCAGTCATAGGCATACCATAGCCTATGATACAGAGTACTATAGCTTCTTATATAGGCGACTGATTAAAACTCTTAATATGTTCACAGTACACTAGTCTTTTGATTAACTGTTACAGGTTTTATAATCCCTAAATCTAGAATGTGTTGTAATACTACTGCAAATGTCACAGGAAAAACCATTTTTATTTCACTTTAAAAGTAGAAAATTAAAACTCTAAAAGAACCTCACACTAAGCAGTTGTTAAAATTAATCTTTGCTTTATATGACCCACATTGGTGTGTATAGATTCTATAACTTATTAGCAATAGGGGCTTATGCTTTAACAAAATAATTATATGGGTTTTAATATGTTTTATTTTAGGCATAATGATTCATTTGCCAGTTTCTATGAATAAAATATTAATTTTACAGCAAGTATTTCTTAGTCAATGCTATGAATTCAATATATTCCTCATTAATTTACTCTAAGTTCCTCAAAGCTATGCTTATAGATGAAATACTACTGAGCAATAAAAATGAATTAACTATTAATGCATGCTACTGAGTATATATTAAAAAGCATTGTACCGAAGGAAGCTAGACATAAAGGAATATATGCTGTAAGATTCTATCCAAATTGAAGTCATGAAGAGTCCACTTTAGTTGCTGAAAACAGACTAACAGCTGCCTAAGACTGGAAATATATATGGTGCTGACTGGATTATCATTATAGGAGTTTCTGAGGTGAGAAAAGCATGTTCTGATTGTCGTGGTGATGATATGTGTTTGTAAATAATTGAGGTTTAGGCAAACATATTCTTACCCAAGCATGCATTTGTTGCATGATTTTTCCCGGGAGGTACTAATGTTTATTCAACTAGTATTGAATACCGCTGATGGAATAACCACAACAAAAAGATTCTACCCGCCTACATACAACTCAGTGAATAAATGAGTTCACTGGATCTTCTTACAGGGACACGAGCAAAGGGTTACATATAGGAACATGGGTGACAAAGGCAGCCATATCTCCAAAAGTCTCACTCTACCTTGCTGAGGGCTGCAGAATATCTCCATTTTAAAGTCCCTCCTTCATTTAGACTTCCACATCCTGAATAGTATAGCTCACCCCAAGATCACCTCCAGAAAAATTAATGCCTGGAATCCAAAGTGAGGGTCCTAAGACGCTGCTTTCTTGCATGGGGAGTAGCAACAGCCTTACAACCATGAGCACAGGCTCACTAATAACCATGTTAGCTCCCGATTTTGTTAGCCTGAGACTGAGACCAGGCCCAAGCATTTTGTCGTAAGATTGTGCTCATTTTAGTGTCTAAGAGAAAAAATGTTTTGTTTAGAAATGTGGCATTCAAAAAGAATGCTATCTCTATTAGTCCCTGGGTGAATTTGTTAAAACAACATGTACCTTGTGAAGAAAGACTCTGAGTCCATTGTATATACTTTTTTGGAGATTTGCAGAGGCTCTTAGAAGGCCAAATGTCTTTTTTAGACTGCTGATTATGAGCGTACTACAGGTTGAATTCCTTTTAGTGATAATGAAACACACAATTAAAATAAAAAACTCCATTATAATGTCTATAATTAGGAGAAATGGTTTATGGAGAAAAAATGCTGTTTTTGAAAAAAAAATCTATTTTTAGGGTTTTTTTTAAAAATTCTAAGTGTGAGAGCAAAGACAGAAAAACAATCATTTTAAGCATCCATTTGTTTTCAATTGACCATAGATGACAATTCTTTTTAAAGTACTTATTTCAAAGGGCTCTGAACTTAATTGTGTCCTTCAAAATAAGATTCAGCAGTGTTAGGATGTGAGAGAAGCATTTTGTGGAACAAGCTTAACAAAGATGATTTAAATGAAGAATAGCCTCAGATGAAGAGGAGTTACATGCTGACTCAGCAACCTCTTCTAGTGCAGTTTCTAAGTCTGGGGTGCAGTGTGAGAGAAGTCATGTGAGGTGTGGATGCCAGAGGCTTATGTAAAGTTGTGAAGTATTGTGTATCTTCTGAAGTTTTGTTTTCTAGGTACTTACAACGTTTGTCCTGCATTGCCATCCTTCTTGTGCTTTTCAATAGGGTCTGTAAATGTTTTAGGTCCATCCTGCTCTGTATCAGCAAAAGGAAATCTGTTTTTTTGGTTTGCTGAACTAGATGAGGTTCAATCATCAACACACGGTGTTATTTCCTTCTGGTGACTGAGCTTAAGTGTGACACAGAGACAGTATCTCTTGCACATCGTAGCAGGCAATGGGAACTTGTGGCATGGAAGCAGCAGAAAGAAACAAAGAAACAAACAAAGAAAGAAAGCGGGTTGATGGCATGGGTACCAGAGAGCTGGCCTTGTCCTTCATTGGGGAGCTGGCCCTGGCCTCTTCTGTCCCTGAGGGTGCAGGCAGTAGCATGGGTGCAGAAGAGCTGGCCCCACAGCAGAAATCTCTTCAGTTGATGCTTTCTCATGCAGATGCAGGCAGAAAAAGACTCATCCTCCTTTGGGAAGGTGGCCACTATGAATTTGACCATGCTCCAGTAAGTATGTGGACAGCAAAAAAAGGACTTGCTTCTTTTTTTTTTTTTTGTATTGGGAGGTGACAGGGGAAGGGACAGAGATGGAACTACTGGAAGGTGAGTGCCATAAGGGTACATGATGTGAGATTCCCAAATAATCAAATACACTTAGAAAAAGGTGGACAATATGCCTCATTCACAAAAAGGAGCAGGAGCAACAGATTTTTATTTCAGTTTTTGGAGGGTCAGGGTAGGGAAGGCTTAGGAATGATAAGATAAGTGTAGGGGTGGTGAGACTGGTTTGAGAATTAAAGTTTGTCAACTGCCTACTGTTCATGGGCATGGTTTCAGAAGCTATTTATCTTTTGTACACAGCATTCTGGAGTTGTGCCTGGTAAACTTTCACCAAGAGATGTTGAGTTTCTTCTGTTGTCTGAAGTTCCTTTTCTAAAGGTGTGCCCACGAGATTTCTCCCATCTCCATTCTCATTAGCATGTCCATTGGTATTGTCCTTGTTCAGGTCTTGTTTAGGGAGTCTTATTGTTGAAAGATCATGGATGATGTTTCTTTGCCAGATATATCATTTGGAGCTAGGCAAATCAGGCACAGTTGTTCTCTGCCTTCTGGCCAGTTGTGGTTATACAATTTACTTAAAAATTTTGAAATATCAAAAACGGCACCAAACAGGAAGCAAAGCAGAGATGATAACCTTTTATTCAATTTAAATTATCTATTAGATGCCCATATATTCTCGTACTATGCCTGTACTTTTAGCAAAGGTGGCTTCTAAACAGGTCACATACTCAACTGTTATCATAATCCCCACTTTTATCAGAGAAAGTGCGAAGTTAATAATGCACTGTCCAGTTGTGTGCCCTCAAAATAATGATGAAGTCAAAACTATGAACAGCTGAAATCACAATTCTCTCTTCCTCATTTGGGTAGCCCGACTGATTTTAGCTTGGCTTGGCCATGTGAGGTTCTAGTCTGTCAACATCTGGCTTTATGAGCTAATCTAGTTGATACCAGGTAAAAAAAAAAAAAAAAAAAAGAACCAATGCAAAGCTGTTGATTGTGTCCAAGGAATGAAACAGGAGAATTTACCTCTTGGCCCTTTTCTTGTATTTGTGTTTTGTTTTCTTTGTTGTTGAGATAATCTCTCAGGAAGCCCAGGCTTCTGCTCTTCCTGTTTTTTATTTCCTAACTTCTGGGATAACTGCTAACTTGTGCTTGTCACATTGTGCTTTCAATGGGTACTAGATTAAGGGCACATATTTTGCAATTTGTCCTTGTAAAGTGGTCTCTTCCTGTCTAACAAAGATTTTATAAGTGATAGAGTATCTGTATAACATTATACAGAAAACTATCAAAACTCAAGACTTTCTATCAATTTTATTTCCTTAAAGCAAATTCCTTACTAAATCCCCACATATTAGGCATATAGGTGGCAGCACTTACCTGAGGAAGTATCTTGCTGTTACAGACTCAACCCCTGGTCTCTAGAAATAGTATTTCTCTTTTTAGTTGTCCCTTACAAGTCTCTGTCCTTCTGGTCCTTAACTTGCACCTAAGTCAAGGGGCCTGCTGTTAACAAGTATACTAACCCAATTAGCTGGGAAGCAGAGGAATACATTATGCAGATGTGTGGACATTAAAAGTTACAGGGCTTTAATTGGAAGTGTGTTTTCCCTTGGATTTTATAGCCCTGTTTGTTGTAGTACTGATTCAGTAATTTAACATAAGTTACATTTTTTTCTTTCTTTCTTTTCTTTTTTTTTTATGGTAAGGCATTATTGATACCAACTTTTATCTGTTCACTGACAGGGCTTGTTCTTCACTAATCTAATAGTGGAGCATGATATAGGGAAACAGAGTTGTAGGATTTTATGTGATTATTCTGTGGAGAGGGCTCAATTTTCAGAGGACAAATAAAGGTCATATGGAATGCACTGAAGAGTTTGCAACATGGAAGATCTGTTTTGATAAAGCTAGTTAGTTATTTCTACATGTGCTAAGATTGTTAGAATACTCAGAGCTATAGCAGACAAATTGGAGTTTTTGTGGGCGTTTCTCCTATGTAAATAGGTGGATATGTTGATTTAAATGAAAATACTCCCCATAACCTCGTATGGCTGAATATTTGGTTTCTAGTTAGTAGCACTGTTTGGGAATAATTAAGAGGCGTGGCATTGTTGAAGAGATGCATATCACTGGCAAGTATTTTGCAATTTCAAAAGTCTATAGCATTCCTGGTTAACTTTTTCTGCCTCTGCTTATAGACCAAGATGTGAGCTCTCAAATTCTGCTGCAGCATCATGTCTGCCTGCCAGCTGCAGTGCTTACTGCCGTAATGGTCATGGACTTTTATCCGCCAAAATAATAAGCCACCAATTAAATACTTTATATTATAAGCTGCCTTCATCATTGGGTCTTATCACAACAGTAAAAACATAGCTAAGACAGTCAGTAAATATATATAATATAATAGTAAGCAATTATACAAACATACCTAGAGATAAAGGAATTTTGTAAAGGATTCTGAAATATGGAAGCAATAGAGACAATTGAAGAGTGAAACAGCAGCACACTAAGAATGTTGAGAGCATGCAAGACAGGAAGCCTACAAAATCGTAGTGATGCTTATGTTAAAGGAAATCTAATTTTCAAGGGATAGGTCCCAGCAGTGTAAGATAAAGAGCACATAAGGAGATGAATGTAAACTTTACATATAGTCATGCTTACATGGAATGACTTTCAAATTAATCAAACATTTAGAAATCAAGTTTAAAATCATTTTGAATTCAGGTAATGATCTTGTAATTTATTGAAAAATCAAAAAATCAAGTAATAGTAACAGTGCAAGAAAGGGGAAAATGAAATGGCAGATATTGCTAAAAAAGAGAACTGTTAACAATGGAAAATATTAGCAATAGCTATTGTGATTAAAAATAAACTCTGCTTCAGCCAGTATAATTACTCATACTACATCTTTAAAAATGACTAACGATAAGGCAAATTTTCATTGTATCAATATTTATAATAAACATTTAAATATAGATGAAAATCTATATGTAGTAAACATGCACATAGAGATTATAACTTATCAGTTAAAAGAATAAACACTTGTTACATAGTGTAAATACAGCAAAGTCAAATGTACTGAATGAAAAAGAAAACAAACAAAATTGAATACTTGCAGTGTATTTTATTTAGGAAAACACCTCAAAATATGAGCAAAATAATCAATAAACATGCTAGCTGACCATGCATTTTAAAAATGTTAAACTCTGTCTTTTTTTCTCATATCTGGTTGAAGGGTGGCTTGCTTCTTCCCATTTTCTTTCATGAAAACTGCCCTGTGAGCCCCCACGGGCCCAAGTAAGATTGCTCTGAAGGTCTTTTTGTGGTGTCCTTTACTCTTCAGGTTCCTTCTCTCCCTCTACCTGCTCTTTCACAGCACTCCCCGAGCTCAGCCCATTGCTTGGCCTTGGCTCTACATCTGTCTCCATTAGCTTCCAGAAGACAGATATGAAACTGAGCCACCAACAAAAAAACTTGCATGGACTGAACCTAGGCCTCCTACACATATGTAGCAAATGTTCAGCTTTGTCATCATGTGAGTTCCCTAAGAATGGGTGTAGGGGCTGTCTCTGAATCTGTTACCTGCTGCTGGATCACTTTCCCCTAGCTGGGCTGCTTTGTCACTCGAGGTGGGAGAGGATGTGCTTAGCCCTACCACAATTTGAGATACCAGGGTGGATTGGAACCAATTGAGAGCCTCTCCTTATCTGTGAAGAAGGAAAGGTGGGGAAAGGGGGGAGGGTAGGACTCGGAGAAGAGGAAGGAGGAGGCTAGAATTGGGCTGTAAAGTGATTAAACAAATAAACAAATGGTATGTAGAAAAAGAAAGAAAACCACCGTATCTGTCATTATACCTTGATATCATCATAGTCAACAATTTACTTTAACAAATACACAGTTTCTATTATTTTACTTGACTTTTTATCAACTATATTTTTATTTTTCAGTTTCATTTAGTACAGTTTCCCATTCCTATCCTGGATTCATCCCTTCCATAAATCTCTTTTAAGAGATTAATTTTATTTTGTTTTTTTATTTTTATTAATTACAGTTTATTCACTTTGTATCCCCTCTGTAGCTCCCTCCCTCCTCCCAATCCCACCCTCCTTCCCCCTTCTCTACCCATGTCCCTCCCCAAGTCCACTGATGGGGGAGGTCTTCCTCCCCTTCCTTCTGATCCTAGTCTGTTAGGTCTAATCAAGAGTGGCTGCATTGTAGAAGATGCAAATAGATCCATACTTATCACCCTGCACCAAACTAAGGTCAACAATCAATAAATGGGACCTCATGAAACTGAAAAGCTTCTGTAAAGCAAAGGACATTGCCATCAGAACAAAAAGACTACCTACAGATAGGGAAAGGATCTTCGCCAACCTTACATCTGACAGAGGGCTAATATCCAGGATATATAAAGAACTCAAGAAGTTTAACAGCAACAAATCAACTAACCCAATTAAAAAATGGGGTACAGAGCTAAACAGAGAATTCTCAATAGAGGAATATTGAATGGCAGAGAAACACTTGAAATGCTCAACATCCTTAGTCATCAGGGAAATGCAAATCAAAACGGCCCTGAGATTTCACCTTACAGCCATCAGAACAGATAAGATCAAAAACTCTAGTGACAACATGTGCTGGAGAGGATGTGGAGAAAGGGGAACCCTCCTCCATTGCTCGTGGGAATGTAAACTTGTACAGTCACTTTGGAAATCAACCCGGCGTTTTTTCAGACAATTAGGAGTAGCGCTTCCTTAAGATCCAGCTATACCACTCTTTTAAGAGATTTACTGCATGTTGTTACGCAGAGGATGTAGAAGAAGAGAAGAAAGAAGAAACAAAGAAGGAGCGGAGCTCAAGTTCCTAGCATCCTGAGCTCATCATGGGTTAGGCCAACCCTCCCCTGGAATATGCATTGGTTGGAGAAGTAGCAGTGCTCAGGCTTCTAGGCTCCTAAACTTATCAGAGGTTAATTTAACCCTTCCCTGGTAGCTGCATCAAGAGGAGGAGTGGAGCTCAGGCTCCTAGGTTCCTCAGCTCATCAGGCGTTAGTTGGGACAACCCTCCTTTGGAAGTTGCACTGGCTGGAGAGCTGGAGTACCTCCCTAGCCCTCAGAGCTGTGACTCCGGTTTGCTGACCTTGGAGTTGTGACTGGTCTGGACACCTTGCCCCTCAACAAAGAAACCAGGCCAACCAACAAATATTAACACTTGATTTCATGACTCTGATTTATAGCCTAAGAGCTGGGGATTTTCCGGACAGCCTTCCATCTGAGTGGCCTGGTTGGTTGCAGGCCAACCAATAAAAATAACATTCGGTGCCTGTGCCGCCTTTGTGGTCTGAGCCACAATAGGATCCTATCCCTCTCCAGCTGGCCTGCGGTAGACTCACCTTCCAGCTCGCTGACAGCTCAATGCCGCCTCCACCAGCAACAAGTAGGTGAGCTTCCCTTTCCGATCGGTGTAAACGCTACCCTGAGTCCGAGGAAGTGGCTGTTAAGTATCTGTTACCCCTCTTATACTCTTGGAGGTAGAGGTACTTCCAATCATAGTATTTAAGGCTACAGCTGGCTCTTCATCTGACCCATTCCACCATTGGAGCTGCAACCCTGCAGTTCCTTTAGGCCCAACTGGGCCACAGAGAACCTTCCTGACTTGGGCCCTACTGGGCCATTGTGCTAGGACGATTGTAGTTTCCTTAGGTCCTACTGGGCTGTTACAGCTCTACCTGACTATCACACCACTTTCAGAGCTACAACCTTGCAGTTCTTTAGGCCCTACAGGGCTATTGCACCCTTACCTGCTCTCCTAACCCTTTCCCTTCAGAGCTGCCCATAATCTCACAGATCTTTTAGGCCCTTGTGACCATTGGGACCCCTTTCCCTGACCCTTTCCTGTGGATGAGAATCCCCTTAGAGACTCAGCCTTCGGGCCTCTGCCATTCTAGTCTTAGCCAGGTTAATTGGGTTCTGACCCTCATTTAACTGGGTGACACCAACTGAACAACTTGTGTCACTTCAGGCCTCACATCCTCTGCCTTCAGGCTAGGCCTTTGGGCTTTGAAAAAAGGCCTGGTACCCGGTGCCAAATTCATGGTACTGGTACCAAAGGCACTAGGCCTTCAGGCTTCACTCGGACCTTCACGGCCTTTGCCTTCTGGCTCTGCCAAAAGTCCTAGTACCAGGTGCCAGGCGCCTAGTCTTTCTGGACATATCTGAACAGCTTGTGTCATTCTCTTCACTTATCTCATCCATGGGAACGAGGTCCTCTGTACCCTCTCATTCACCCTTGAGATGCCTTTTAGAAAACTCCCAGCCTCTCCACCAGGCTCCCAACTTGAAGAGATCCAAAATTATTCACCTTTACAGGTGAGGCTGGCCTCAATAACCACCAGACAATCATACCAAATGGTCACATAATGGCAACCTAGATCCCAATACTATTTGGGACCCTTACAGATGTTGTGAGCGATCAGGGAAATGGAAAGAGATCCTGTATGTCCAAGCCTTCTCTCCTATCCTCTCCCAGCCTTCTCTGTTCTTCCTGTTCCCCCACTTAGTTCCTTTTGGTTATGAAGCCTGAAAAAGATGATTCCTTCACTATTTTCTATCCAGCTAATGAACCTCTCCTATATAGGCCTAAACCTCTTCAGCAACAAGTTGACCAATTCAACTCTCTCTACCATGTACCTTTAACACACAAGTAACTCCTAGCCCTCATGTTACTTGTTCCTGCTCCACTGAAGTATCCCCTTTACCTCACCATACCTTGCCTAAACCAGCCACGGGGGAAGTTTCTGGGGTGGAAGGCTTGGTCAGAGTACATGTTTCCTTTCCATTAAGCAAAGTATCTCCAGGGGACATAAAATCTAGGAATCAACTTATAACTTGTCTCCTGTTCAGACTTTGTAAGGCTGCCCTTAATGTGGTAAATTATGACAAAACCAGAGAGGTCATACAGGACAAGGATGAGAACCCATCACAGGTCTTAGAGCACCTTACCGAGGCCCTCTTACAATATACCAATCTGGATTCTGAGATGCCATGTGAAAGACAGCTACTTATGACTTACTTCTTCTCTTAGAGTTTCCCTGATATTAGAGACAAACTTAAACGATTAGAGAATGATCACCTCACTCCATAGTTCATAAGCAGAAGTCTTAACAATGGCCTTTAAAGTATGGGAGAGATTTGAAGGCCTGAAAGCAAAAATTCCTGCTGCTCTCTAAAGTCTTTCAGCCAACCTCAGGAATTACCCAGGCTCCCTGGCCTTTAAGAACCCCAGAACCCCAGAACCCCAGGGCCCCTGTTTTAAGTGTAGTCAGGAAGGAAACTGAGCCTGAGCCTGTCCAAGGCCTAATAATCCAGTCTGACTGTGTCCAGGGTGCCATCAAGAGTGACATTGTAATATTGACTATCCTCATGACCCTCGAGGTGGGAAGGCATCAGTCCCAAAAGATCCTCTAACTGATCTCTAGATTTGGCTATGGATAACTGACTGGGTGTGGGCTCTCTTGGTCCTACCACCACCATCTCTGACAGGTGATAGCCTGTCTGAACTCTGATAGCCATCACTGTATCAGGGAGAAGTGAGCTCCCTCCTTTTGGATACTGGGAACCCTTTTTACATCCTGGCAGAATTTTAGAGACCCACTTCTACTTCTTGTTCCTCTGTTGTTGGAGTTGGGGGACAGCCTTATCCACCTCATATCACCCTACCACTTACTTGCATTTTTAAAGTGTTCCCTTTACTCACCATTTCCTAGTGATTCCAACCTATCTCATCCCTTTATTGGGAAAGTACCTTTTAGACAAAATGAGAACCTCTATTTCCTTTGCTTTACCCATGTGCTTGACTCCAGCCTCACCAGCAGTTCCTCTCCTTCTTTAAACTACTCAACCTGACACATATTTACCTTTACCACCTTCCCAGGTGGATTCCCAGGAATGGGATACCCAAAACCATTCCATAGCCAAGCACCATCCTCCTCTCATTGTTCAATTATAAAATCCCACCAAATATATCGTTTGTGCTCAGTATCTACTCTCTTTCCAAAGTCTATGGGGACTTAAGCACCTTATCTCTGACTTTTAAAATCTTCTATGCCCCACATCATCTCCCTTTAATACCCCATACTTGCAATTAAAAACCCAATGGAAAATATTTCTTGGTTCAGGATCTTCAACTTATTAACTCTGCAGTGGTTACTCTTAACCCTGTGGTACCAAACTTCTATGTATTTCTCTCTATCATCCCTCAGAAACTACTCATTATCAATCCTAGACCTCAAGGACGCCTTCTTCTCTATTCCTCTTGACCCACAGTCACAAGATATATTTGCTTTCACCCGGACTAACCTGTCTCAAATTTCAATTTACTCAAAGGCACCCTTTACTGTTTTCTTCTCATTTGAAAACCCTGAAAGGTGTTTATCAGACATTTTGAGTTTATGTGATGAGAGACAGATCTTCAGTGTAAGTATATTTCTCATTTATATTTATTTACATACTATCTCTGAAGGATGATGTTAAATTTAATTCCAAAAGAAACTTTGTTCTCGGAAAGACACACTTAGATTAAATTATATTCGCCATAATTCCTTCTACTTTATTATAAGGGGCTATAATGCCTCAGCTTAGATATGATAACAGTCTTTTTGAAAATGGCCTCCCATGCTGTCTTTTGTGGAGCAATAGTTATTTTCCTAAATTGTGCAGGGAAAACCTATATAACTTATAATAAGCACTTTAGAATTTTTATGAATAGAATGTGAACATATCGTAGCACCGATTAGTCCGGAGGGAATTAGTCCACCATCAACCAATTACTATTTACTTTTAGAATGAGGCCTGATGTTGTGAAATACTTCCTCTTGGAGGGAAGATACAAGCTCATGTAACTTCTTGCAGTCTCTGGAAGCTTAGAAAATTCAGAGATTCTTACAGAGTACTGTTTGTATAGCATTTTTTTCCTCTAAGGTTAAAGCCTTTCATCTTGGAGGTAAACTTCGTAAAATGTATAGGATATAAAATGTGAGGTGGAAAGAACACAGGATAATTTAGGACAGCATGCTTACATGGAGGTGACACATGTATAGGAAAGCACATTAAGAAAGGGGAAAAAACCTCAAACATGCTTCAGGAAGTTCCTGAAACTCATCTGAAACACTAAATCCCTTCTTCCTCAGGAGTTTGTAAATGCTAAGGACTGTTGAAAGAAGACTCAGATAAGCCTGGAAGCCTGGAAGAAATAGAGACTATGAACTGCCAAGAAGAAACAAAGAGCAGCTGAGCTTCCAGGAAGAATCTCAAGCCTATCCAGACACTGAGAAAGAACAGTTGTTAACCCAAGGAGACACTGTAGACTGCAATGTTTTCCAGGTTTCTAGGTTTTGTGAACTGACACCCATACTGGGGTGGACTTTGGAGATGCAGCTGTTTTGAGGTATTTCTTCTCCTGTAAATAACCCTTCACTCATTGTTGCAGGATGCATGAAGATTGCCTCCATAGGCTATTATGTTCAAATAATTGATTTCTAGTTAGTGGAACTGTTTGGTAAGAGTCAGGAGGCATGGCCTTGTTGGAGGAGGTTTGTCATTGAAGGCAATTGTTTGTTTTCTAAAGACTCATGTTTTTTCCCAGTGTGCTCTCTGCCTCTTGTTTGTGGATACAGATGTGAGCTTGCAGCTGCAGTTCCAGTCACCTGTCACCATGTTTTAAATCCACCATCATAGACTCTAACCTACTGGAAACATGAGCTCAACTAACCTCTTTCTGTTATAAGTCACCTTTGTCATGGTGTTTTCATAAATCAATAGAAGAGAAACTAGGACAAAACTGGTACTAGAAATGAGTTATTTATATGAGAGTTCTGAACATGCTGTTTGTTTGAGGAATGTGAAAGACTTGGGGACTTTGGGCTAGCAAAGTGTTGAAGACTGTAAGTGGAGCTCAACAGGCCATCATGATAATTGCTTAGAGGACAGTAGTGCTAAGAACTGTAAAAGTAATCTCTTATGTCTATATGGAAGCATCACCTGTCAATAAAAAACTAATGCCTAACAGCTGAGGCAGGAAATAGGGGGTGGTACATCTGGTAAGCAGAAAAGATTCTGACATAGAGCCAGGTAGGAGATTCCCTGGTAAGATGTGAAGAAGACAGGCAGCTGGTACCTGAGTAGAGGTAGCCAGTCAGTTGGCAAAATGTAGATTAGTAAATGTTATTTTAAGTTGTGAGCTAGTCAGCAAAAGCCTAGCTATATGGTTGAGGCATTTGCAAACAATACTTTGAGTCTCATGAGCTTGATGTCATGAGGAAAAAACACACATCCCATAACATAATGGCACACAACAAAGAACACTGTAGAATATGAAGTACTAGACTCACAGGCCTCAGTAGGGAACAATATGGCAAATGGGTTAGAGATAACTATAATACTTTGGCAAGGCTTAACCTGCATAGGGATACTGGAAAGGGTTTCCTCAGAGTAAAAACCCACCCCCCTAAGCTTCCAACCTGGGAAAGAAAAAGGTCTAAGGGGTCTTTTACACCTAATAAGTAAAGAAAAAAAATGACAGCTGTTGCATATGTAATTTAAGCGACAGACTTGATTTCAAGAGGGCAGCTCAACTTGGCAGTGTTGCCCACATGGTTTTAACTTTAAAGACATGAAGGATACATGAGTAAAGAAGTTGTTGAATATTTATCTGTGATTAAGGAGAGATGCTGAGTCCAGCCAATGTTTGGCTAGACAATGTCTACATGAAAGTTCTGAGTAAATATTGCATAAATTCGGTGCAAGTGAAGCTAGCATTGTCTTGGAAACACAAAAATGTTATAGTGCCAAAGCCATGGAATCGCCAACAATGAGATCTTTAATCTCAAAGGAAATATAACAATCCAAAAGAGAGAAATGTGTCGCAGGCAGCTAATATGGAAAGGCAGAGATTTCTAAGCCTTTTGACATTAGAGACAGAGCCAAAGGATTTGGAGTTTGTCCTGATGAAGTTTTATTTTGCTTTGGTTCAGTATTTTCTCAGTATACCTTGTTTCTTCTCTTTAGAAAGGTAACGCATATTTGGTGTCATTGTATGTTAGAAGTATGCTTTTTGATATTACAGGTGATTACAGTTAAGAAATTGCCTTGAGTCTCAGAGAAGCCTTTAAACTTCGGACTTTAAAATGCTATCGAGACTGTGAAAGACTGTGGAGGCTTTTGTACTTGGACTAAAGGAATTTTGCATTATGTATAAAATTATGGAAGCCAAGAAACTGAATATAGTGGTTTGAATGAGAATAGCATCCATAAACTTATATGTTTGAAAAGTAGGTTCCCAGTTAATGAAACTGCTTGGGAAGGATTAGGAAGTTTGCCTGTATTGGAGGAAGTATATCACTAGAGGTGGGTTTTGATGTTTCTAAAGCCCCTGCCATTCCCAGTTAGGTCCTTTTTCCTCTTGTTTTAGGATCAAGATGTGAACTCTTAGCTGCTGGTCCAGATGTTGGTCACCATGCCTTCTTTCTGACTTTATAGAGTGTAAGACTCTGGAACCATAAGCCAGTTAAACTCTTTCTTTCTTTAAGTTGTCTTAGTCATGATCTTTTATCACAGCAATGTAAAAGAAACTAAGCCGTATTCCTATAAGTAATTCCAATAAAATTCAGTGGTTCACCAAATTTGGCTCTGGTGCTATAAATACTTTGGTAGGTCAAGTGCTTTTTTTTCTAGGTAAGAAGATGTGTGTTGCATTCTCCCAAGTAAAGATTGTCACACAGCAGTTTCCTCCCTAGGATTATGCAAGTAATTACAATTGCTGAGGAGAGAGGCTCCTCAGTATGCAGAGCTGATTTCAATTTTGGCAGGGAGTGACAGGGATATATAGCTATTTATCGTTGACATTACAGTTCTCTATAAAATTTATTTATTTTAGCAACAAACTATATTACTTGATTTACATATAATGTAGAGGATGATTTCAACAAGTGGCAGAGTCTTATTGAGACAAATATTTTAGAAAATAAAAAAAAATATTACTGCTTGAATTAGGTAAATGCAGATGAGGTTTTAGTTGTCAGTCTTCACTATGAAAATTTCAGTTTAATATTTAAGGTTAAAAGTGTTTTTAATATTCATGAAGACTACAAGTGGAATGGGTGTATTTTTTTCTGTTTTGTCTTTTACAGGATCTTTGTGCACTCTAAACTCTCCACATTATCTCTGAAGTTTGCAAAATCTTTCTAAAATTCCAATAACATGTAAAAGTTACTTATGTTTTAAAAATTGTTATTAGGTCATAGGTTGTTGCTGTGACAGGCCTGACCATGTGTTTTTTGGAAGATTGAGGAAGGGCTTTTTGAAAATTAGACTAAAGAAATCATTAGTTCCCAGAGCTTAACGAGCTGTTATGAGACCTTAGAAGACAATGAGGATAGCAGTGCAGACTGTTGTAGCCTCGCTCATAAAGTTTCTGAGGGAAGCTGGGGAGTCCCTTAAAGACTATCTAGGCATTTGTATGATGATTTCAATTAGGAATTACTTCAGGAAAAGTTTTGCTTTGCTGGGTCAGTGGATGCTAGCCTGCTAATGCAGCAGAATAATTTATGATTAAAATAGACCAACATCCTTGAGGGCTAATCTTCTGGGAGTATTTTCTTAGGGTCAACATACAGAAGCTATGACTGTAGATGCAGGGTGATCCTGCCTTCCATGAAGGCAGCTCAACTTGATAAGGAATAAGAATCACTCAAGTGTTACTTGTTCTGAAGGTATGAAGGAGTCACAAAAAGCAGCTAGTCTTGCCACTGCATGTAAGGACTGGAGTCTCTGAAGAAAAACCAGGAGAAGCCTTCAGTGAAGATGCAGCCCTACCTTTAGTGGAAAGCCCAGGACTGAAGGAGTCATGAAGAGAAGATGAAGTTTGGCACCATATGGCAGGGTCAGAGTTTCTGAAGGTAAGCAAAGAGGGGCTGTTGGTATAGGTACAGCCTGGTTCAGTGAAGACCTGGCCGTTTTGGAGATGTCAGTATCAGGGAATGACCACCTTGGACAGCAGCAGCTGGAGCTAGGTGAAATAAACACTTCCCTCCCTGTGTTGTTTTGCCATGGTGTTTCATCACTGTAAGAGAAACCCTAAAAAGGTAGCTGCCTTCATACCATCATACTTTGTGGGTTGAGGTTATTTTTTTTTCTTCCTACATGATCACCTGTCTTCCAAGGCATGTATGTATGTATATACGTATGTATGTATGTATGTATTTACCAACCAAATCTCATAGGCTGTAAGCTTTTGAGCTTGCCAGTCCTGTCATCATTTAAGATGCTGCTGACTTCAGTCAAAGAGTTTTTCATATAGACTATCAGCTTGATCTTCACTTTATAGCTGCTTTGGCATAATAAAGGGGTTATTTGTATAATTTTTGTTGAGGAAATTAAGTACCTAATTGGATTCCTCATACTTTTCCTTGACTAGAATTTCAGTTTGGAACATCTCATACTAGCTACTTACAGGCGTCATATTGTTCTTTATAGCATAGATAGTACAGTGAAAACAGATTATTAATCCTTATTAAAGTGAGTTTGTTCATCTCACACAAAGTGTGATAAATATATTTCAGAGAGATCATAACACTTTCTAGGGAGAATGATTTCAGCATCGACAAAAAGAGAATATTAGTTAATTATCAACTATTTAGGACTTTTCCTTGTCAATTAGAAAAAGAAACCAAATATATCCAGATATCATTTTGTATTTTACTTTTCCATAATTGATTAAACATGCTGCTTGTAGTCAACTTATTGGCTAAACTAATGTAAATGTCTTTACACTATTATAATTCCAATAACAATCATATGCTTAGCTTTCTATTATTCACTGTAACTTTTATTAAGTAATATTTTAACATGTAATAAATATTATTAATATGAATCAATATTAATAATAAATATTATTAAGTATTTATTATAATATGAATATTATTAATGTGAATTCAAATGAAACAAGATTTAAGAGTTCAAGATATGAAGAAAAAAGTTAAACAGCTTTGTGTCTAATAATGTAGTAGATACACTATCTGGAAGATTAGCATCCACACTTTAACATAAATATTCAGTAATGCCATATTTGTTCAGCACAGAAAATACTAATCTAGATATCAGAGCAGTGGGTAGTTTGAGATATTTTTTGTCCATTTGGACAAACAAAAGCTTGTTTCATAATGACAGATTGAGGAAAAAAATGTGTCTTATGTCCAAGTGAAATAATAAATAAGTAATAAGTTCTCTGAGCATGCCTTGCCTATATTGCTCTTGCAGAAGACCTGAGTTAAGTTCTCAGCTTCCTATATCATTCAGCTCACAAACTCACATAGACAAACCACACACATACACACACAAATAAAAAGAAAAAAAATTAAATCTTGCAAAAGAATGAGTTTTCTGCATATGTTAAAAATCAATCAGTGATTTCTGATTATTTTCCCAATGTAGATGAAAATACATTTGAATGTACTGTGACTCACACTACTGCAGACAAGTATAGTTATTAAGACCAATATAAAATACACTAGCTATGACAATATACTTTTTGGAATCTCCTGCCCAAAGTACTGTGTTGAAGATAGACTAGGTGATTATCATCTATCAGGAAAATGATACTATTAGGAAAATTGTTCTGGTTTTATTTAAGATATGAGTTTAGGGTGATAATACACACACATTGGAAAAATATAAATATGTACAAATGACATTGTAGCCTACGTTGAGCTAAGAAAGAAAGCCAAGATGTAAATGCCTCAATTTGAATGTAAAAAAATAGTAGGGGAGACAGAAAAAGGTTATCTAAGGATATTTTCCTAAATATTAGCATTGTCAAGCAATAAAAAAGAGGGCTTCTATATTAATTTGAGCAGAAGAGAAGTTTATTGTTAAAACATTAGGCAACTCATTACAAAACTGTGGACTAGGCATGGCAGCCGCTGAAATCACAGCCAGAGCTTGATCCAAGAAGTTTCTCACTGCTCCTGCTTATGTCTCTCTATAATAACCTTTCCCAAGCCAGTGCTTTTCAACTGTGAAGTCTGTGACCTCACCATGAGCATAAAATTTCTGATGAAAGTGGGCCATAATAAAATGGGATTAACTGATAATTATGTTTTAAATTAGAACTTGGTCTTTGTTTGAAACTGAAGTGGATGTTAGATTAGTAAAATGTTTAATAAATATAACTCTCTGACTTATTCTAGGGAATTTGAGAAATAAAAAGTCATACCTAAAAACTAATACATTTAGAAATACTGTAAGTGCTTTGTTTTAAGCAAGACACAGTGATATCAGAAACTGATTAAATTGGCTTGACTGTAAGCAAAGCTAAATTTAGGTGACTCAAATGTTCTCAGAAACTTTCTTCTCTTTTTTGAGAATATGTTCCTTGTAGTTGAATTTGTTTAGTACTTTCGTCATGGGCAGTCTGCCTTCAACACCCAAGGTGTCTGATGAGCTGCAATTTGGAATTATTTTCTTACAAGTCTAAACCAGTGAGGAGGGGAAGCCATCTCTTACTGTCAAATTTTAAGAGTTGGTCCTGATCCACAGTCTTTGAGCCAGGTACCCTGCACAAAAGCAAATATAGTGATTTTGCTGTCACACTTAGACCACACAGTCATGCGTGATGCCGGAGAGCTAGGTAAATTTGAAAGAAAATACACATGTAATTAGAAAAGAAGGGAAGAATATATCACGAAAAGCAGACAAGGATATGTGATTCAGAACCACATGTGCCTTGTGTGTAAACATCTCACAATATCTTATTTACTGTTTGGTCAACAAAGTGAACAACAAGTTGTTTTTTACTGAGAAATTTAGGATCAGTGGGTCTTAAGTTTTCTGCATTTGGCCAATCTTATAAACTCTTAGCACGAATCCAGGTCCCCAGTCATTGAGCTCTACCCAACTCTACCTTTGAAATTCACCAAAGTCAAGTCCTAGCAAATGCATTTTTTCCCAATTAAAGTAATCTGACAAGACAATTTTGAGCAAAGTTATTGGGTTATAGTTTGCTTCTGTCACTATTTTCAGATGGTTTTAGATGATAGATTCACTTACTCTGAAAGTCAGATTTCTTAGTTGAAAATTTTCATCTATGATTCAATTTACTGTTTAATTCTATGAGAGCCAAATAATTTATTTCATTTCTTTGTAGCATAAACTTGACTAGACATAACTATATGGAGAGTTTATGGTCTGGAAATACAATTTTAATAACTATTTTTCAATTGAAGTTGAGATTCTTATAAAAGTATTTATCCCGAGTATTTCAACAAATGACATTTATGTTTGTGTATTCTTCACCAATTTTGAGACAAAATTAACTGTATGTCTTCATTAAATATGATTTGAAATACATATGTACACATAAAATATCATAATAAAGACAACAGATCCATAAAGACAATAGATCCATAGTCTTTAAAGTTTCTTATGTCCATACATATGGCTTTTTTTATGCCCACTCATTTCCAAATCACAGTTTTTCTATCTTCTTTCTCTATAGGCTCACTTCGTTTTTCAGAAATTTATAAAATATTTGACTCAATATTCACTCAATGTTATTTCAAGGTTGGCCTAAATCACTATGTGCAAACAGTTAATCATTTCTAAGTAGTCTACCATCAACAGTATAAACTTAAATCTGTTTCTATGATTATAGACATTTTAGACAAGAAGTTAAACAGCAACAAATCAAGTAGTCTAATTTAAAAACGTGGTGCAGAGCTAAACAAAGAATTCTCTGTAGAGGAATATGGAATGGCAGAGAAACAGAGAAATGTTCAACATCCTTAGTCATCAGGGAAATGCAAATCAAAACAACCCTGAGATTTCACCTTACACCCATCAGAATGGCTAAGATGAAAACACATGTTGGAGAGGATGTGGAGAAAGAAGAACCTCCTCCACTGCTGTTGGGAATGTAAGCTTGTACAACCACTTTGGAAATCAATCTGGCGCTCTCTCTGATATTTTAAATATTTTTAATAATTATGTGTATATACTTATGATTATAGATATACCAACTTTATATTATGCAAATATATTCTATTTGTGCTTGTGTAAATACCAGAATGTGGAATGGATAGGTCAAATGATAGGTATGTTTAACATATTATAGCTCGTAAGTTCTTTTACAAATGGTTATGACATTTTACATTTTATCATTAGAGTCTGGGATTTCCAATTCTTTTACCTCTTTGTTAGCCCTTTGACATTATTTTAAAATATCTATTCGTCTATATATGTTTAAAGTTTGTTACATGGTATTATATGGGTATGTAAAAAGTAAAATCACAATTGTAACATTAACATATCTATTGTAGCATTATTTTGTGTGTGAAAAGAATACCTAAATTTTAACAATAATCTCTGCTATAACATTTTATTAGCCTTAATATTCACCTTCTACATTTTACCTCTGGATTTCCTTTTCATCATACATATGTGCCACATTATACCTTTCAAACTACATCTCTCCCTCTTTTCCCCAGTCTTAAACACTGTTAGGTTCTTTCATTTTAGGAAAATAAGAATGTACCACTCCCTTATATAGACAACCTAGAAGATACGGATTGTCAAACTATAACAGACTTATTTGTATTTGCCTTTCTTTTTTAATTTAAATTTATTTTTTATAATTTATTCACTACATTACAATTGTAGCCCCTCCTTTGTCTCCTCCCAATCCCACCTTCTCTGCCTCTTCTCCCATATCCTCTTCCCCTTGTCCTCAAAAAGGAGGAGCTCTTCTCCCCTATAATCTGACCCCAGCCTATCAAGTCTCATCAGGACTGCCTGGATCCTCTTCCTCTGTGGCCTGGCAAGGTGGCCCTGCCAAACTAAGTAATATGATTCTAGATTTTTCACAGAGATTTCTATGCTATGCCCTATATAGACATGTATTTCATGATAGAGCACCTTCCTAAAATGTATAATGTACTGGGTAGAATCCTGAACAGCAAAAGAAAAACAGATGTAAGCCCTTCCTTTTGTGCTAACATAGTTTCAAATGTAAATTTGTGAATGTGTGCCATTAGTGACATTGTTCTTTCTCTACCACTTTGGTCTTTGGGGTACATTTACTTAAAACAAACAAACAAACAAACAAACAAACAAACAATGAAACCCTCATTTCCATTTTAATAACTTCTGCTTTGACTGTATCATTTTGGACAGGACACATTGTTTCCTAGTGACATGTAATTCCATTGTTAGAGAACTTACATTTTATGAACTGAATTCTTTAAAATATAGTGAGGTTTGGGTTATAGCCTTACATGCATTTTCTTAGTATTCCTATGTGCTCTTGTCAGTTTAGTGTATAATCTGCCAGTGATTGGGTTGCTCTAACTCTGTCTTCTGATTCATTTTGATTGTTTGTGTTGTTTTTTCTCTCATAGACTTGGGGGTTTTCTCTTTATTTTTATTTCTCAGGCTTAAGTTTTGAGATCCTCAACATGAGTGGTATGTGTCCTCTTCCCCTTTTTCGTTTTAGTTAGGTTTGACACCTTGAAGTATGCAGCTCTATCACTGAACAAATAAAAGTTAAATGTATATGTTCTTTTCACTATGTGATTAAAACATTTTAAAATCATGTTTTGTTTATTTGAAGTGTAAGTGTGTGTATGATGAAGTAGTGTCACACAAGGTGACACACAAGGTATCACACAAAAGCTATCACAGAAAATCCCAGAGCCAGTCACAAAAACCACCCTTTGATTTGTTTCTCACAAGATCATCAAGACTCATAAATCAACACATGCTATTGCTGTTATCCTTAGTTACTTCTCAAACTTGAAGGTAAGACTCTATTGTATTAAAACGAAGCAAAACAAAACAAGACAAACTACTTCTGACACAGGACTTGGTGGATCCAGCTTCAATTGAGTTGGAAGCCCCCTCTCTGAGCCATAGCTTCATCAAAAGAAATATCTGCTTCCTTACATACAGTTCCATGTCAAGGAACTAATGAAATAGTGTAGGATTTGAAAGAGGTACTATGATCTGTATTTTTTGATATAAAGATAGAAGCTATTGCCATCATGTATGAAACAGTAATGTTTCAAACCAGGAAACTTATGACTAATCATCTACTTCAGATAAAACAAATGGTCATTGAAATACTTTATCCTGGGAAGGCAGCAATACTAAAGACAGAAATTGAGGATAAGCAACCCCAAATATCCAAAACCACACAAGATGTCTAATCTTGTATTTGGATTCAGAACTCATTTTGATGGTGAAAAAAACAACAGCTTCCACATGCTTTGCTTTCTGTGGAGAAGAAAGAGCCAATCAGTGCTTACACCGATATGCAGGCACAGTCTTTTTTTTTTAATTAAAGTTTTATTTTTTTACATTAATTGCATTTTATTCGCTTTGTATCCCAGCTGTAACCCCTTCCCTCATTCCATCCCAATCCCACACTTCCTCTCACCTCTCCTCCCATGCCCTTCTCCAAGTCCACCAATAGGGGAGGTCCTCCTCCCCTCTTATGAGAAGGGAATAGTCTCCCCTAAGTGGTAAAAGGAATGCAAGAAATGAATGAAGAAAGTCAGAAGATTGCAAATGCCAATTATGGTGTTGGCAAAAGTGAAAGGAGTAAGTAGATATTCTGTAGTGAGAAGGCATCAACAGTTTTGCCCAGCTGTAAAACAGATGAACTATGAGTCAAATCTATTGTACAAATACCCCTTGTACAATAGTGACACTACTACTATGGGGTAGAAGACGTCTCTGACTTGATGTGAGTCCTGCTCCATATGAGAGAACACATACCTGGTACTGTAAAACTGTTTGATAACTCTTGCTGAGACACTATGGTGTGTGTGTGTGTGTGCATGTGTGTGCGTGTGTGTGTGTGTGTGTGTGTGTTTGGAGGGGGAAAGGGAATTCAGCTATTTATTTAAATTGATTTCTCATCAAACTACCTTCTAAATATGTTCGTTTATTCCAATAGACATATGTACTTCTCAGCTTTATTCAGAGAAGCCTCCTCTAGTAAACAGCAGTGAATGTAGAAACTCATGGCTACATAGTGAGTCAAGAAAAAGTAACTTATAGGTACTCATCCCTAAACAAAATATTCATACCGCTTCTTGTAAGGCTTCAGGAATGTCACAGAAATTGGGAAGGAAAATGTATACTTGCTAGAAGATGGGAAGAAGAGCTGGAAAATACTGTCCTTTTGGTAAGAGAATGGCTGCACTGGGCTATACAAGAAGAGAAAGAATTAGTCTCTCTCACAAAGATGAGGTCCTATTCTTTATTCAATACAAACCTGTCAGCCATGAAATTATATAAAAACAACCAATATAAAATGTACTCTGTAGGTCTATTTATACAGTTATGTGTGTAGCTATAACAATAATAAAGAGAAAGAGGCCATCAATGTCAGAGAATATTAGGGGTGAATACAGAGAGAAGTTGGAAGAAGGAATCATAAGAGAGGTCAGAAATCAGAAAGGGAGAGTGAAATTAATGTAATTATTTTTTTAATTAAAATTCAAAATATGAATAAAAAATGAATGGGTCTGTCAACAGTAAAGCATGGATAGAGACAGAGCTCCAGAGGTTCTGCTTCTCACTGCTGAAATGTCTATTTCTTTGATTTGTGGAGGGAGGGAATCATTGCTTTCTGTGATTCAGCCATTGGTGGTGCAAGCCTCCAATGTTCACACAGACCATCCTGGTTAAAACAAAACTAAAAGTCATGGAGATGAGATACTGGCTTGTATGAGTGTGGGATAGTTACAGGGATGAGAGAGAGATTAAAAAGAGTGGATTGACAGAATAATGAGAATATATTACATAGTAAACATATAAAATTGTCAAAACCAAGAGTGAATCAATAAAAGAGAATGCATAGTATGTACAAAGAAAAGTGGTTTAAGTACTCATGACTCCACATCTTACATTTCAGGAGTATGATTAAGAATATTAAAAATAATTAAACAATTTTTGTTTTTTCGGAGTCACTGTCTTCACTTCCAGAATTTGATACATTTGACTTTGGTCAGAAAGTTATCATGAGAGATATAAAGTACACAATTACTTTGTTTTGTTTAAATAAAGTAATGCAGTTGGTAAAACTACATAATACATATGTGTATGTGTTTAAGTCTATATGTGTATGTAAAAACAAATAAATGTATATAAAAATAAAGGAATAATTAATCTTCCAAATACCTTGAGTAGAAGATTGCATACTAGTTCAATTCTAAAAGATTACTGTATGTGTACTATAAATTTAGTTTCATAAATATGTTTAATTGTGCTTCCTGTTTATTTCTGGATGTTTAGTTCAATACTTATTAACCCATGTGCCCAGCATTGACTTTCTAAATTCCTAAGACTTTTCTAGAATTCCATTCTCTTTGAAATTGTTAGCCTGGCATTTTATTAAGAAGTGATCAAACAAAGTACACACAACAAAGCAAACATTTTAGCCTCACTGATCATAGTCTTCATGTCCAGTATCATAACCTGTGTTTTGTAATATGGCTAAATAAAGTAAATATAGCTTTATTATATCTTTTATTTACATATTCATTACAAAAGGTAACAAAATTTTTAATTAACCTTAAGATTGAATCATACTTAATACAAAGATATACATGTACAGTTAGAAACTTTGTTTTTGGCCTTTGATTATTTTTCATAAACATTTATGTTATTAATGTATACTATTATAAATTTAATACTTAAGAAAGTTAAACTTTAAAAACATATCACTGGATATAATTGATATCTGCAGGTTTTTGTATTTTTACCTGATTATTAAGTGGTAAGTGTAGATATTACAATTAAATATTGAGGACACTTAATAGATGTCTATTGAAGTTAAATTACAAACAGTGTATCTGTTTTGGTTTAAACTGGCAGGGATAAAGTGTTTTGAATAATTTATTTATACTTTTTGTGAATTTTAATCTTTAGAGACAAAATGTTGAGTAATGTGTTTTCCTAGAAGCTCATTGTCATCCATGTTAAGTCATTTTAATAGAGATCCAATACTAAAACAAATATTATTGAGATATATAATTATCTTTCTACTAGGAAGCTATGACACCATTAATGTAATTTCATCAGTACATGGAACTGCTAAGTATTTACCAAAGACTATATTGATGTTTATTTTCCTGTGATCACAAATTATGCAGAATGAAGGCAAAAATTTTCATTATCCCTGTGATAGAAGTGTTTCCTGTTCATTTGTTTGTAACCAATCTAAAGTTTGACTCGTTTAATGAGAGTTTATAATCTCATAGTGACCAAATCACTTTTCAATAATAAATAATCCGCACACTATCAACACTTTAAAGCAGCAATTTCATAAATTTTTAGTTCATTATACGTTGACTAATGTTCTAGATTCCTCTGGAATTCATTACTCTGAAATATGAGATTCCCTGATAAAAATCACAGATGCAAAACACTTTAAGCCTGCATACTGAACTAAACAGGAATTTTGGGGGTAAAAATATGAGGCCAATAACTGAGAAAAAAGAGCCAATGTGCCCACATCCATTAGGACTTTGTTGACATACATGTTTAGACTGTGTTCGTATATTTTGTTATTAAGCAGCATGGAAAGCCATAGATATGCACTTTTCATGGAAACTGTCATAAATGGAAACTGATTTCAAATCATGTCAGAGCATTTTAAATATATATATATTCTGTTGGAGATGATAGGTTTGGAGCAGAAGATAATGGTGTTGCAAAACCTCATGTAACAGCTGATGTAATTGGCAAACTGATTAGAAAAATAATTCAAGTTTTAAATCAGAATGTCACTGGCATGATATCCTGCTTCTGCTAGTATCTGCCGAGGAAGATTGTCCTTCCCAAGATGGCATCACACCCACAGAACACATCCAATTTCCCTGTTGCCTTACTCCAAATGTGATATCGACAGATCCTCAATGAGACGTGTGATCTATCTTCTTTGTCCTTGTACCTGAGTGTATCATGATAACTTCTTGGTTCAGTAGGATGCAGGAAAGTGTTGGTGAGTGGCTTCTGAGGTCACATTAAAAACATTGACATGGCAATATGAATATCCTCTCTGAAAGTCGTCCCCCCCCCCTTTTTTTTTCTCAGCTAACCATCAGCATCCATCATGAGATATGTGAGGGAACTTACAAGAACTTCCAGGTCTTCAGGTTCTGCCTTTTGCTCCAGTCCTAATATATGAAGCAGAGAAAAAGTATCCCATGTGTGTTTGAAAAAAATATAATCAACAGAAAACAAGACTCAATATTGGTTGCTTCTAGAAACTTTATTTTTTCCCAGGGATGCTTTATCAAGAGAGCATTTTATTATTTAGTCTTTGCTTGCCTGTTATTATTTGAACTTAGAGCAATCTTCCTGTCTCAGAAGCTTGAGTTCCTGGAGCGGCGGGTATGTAACACTGTGCCTAACTGTCAAGTTTTAAGCTCTGAGATAATTTGTTTCTCAGGAAGAGATAGATGATGCACCTCCATAGCTCTAGTAATTAATTTTACAATAGTGACAATGTTTTTCTTTTTTTAAAATGAATTTATTTATTTTTTATTAATTACAGTTTATTCACTTTGTATCCTGCCGGGGCCAGCCGAGCAGAGTCGAACGGTTCTTGAGTTGGGCGTGAGGATTAAAATTAATAAAATAAACAGACAGCACACAGGAAACTTTTTAAAGGTCCAGACTCGACAGCCATAGCAAAAGGCAGACTGCTGCAGCAAGCAGTGCCAGCAGCAAGTCTCTTGTCTCTGCCTCCAACTCTGTCTCCAGACTTCTTTTTTGTCTCCAGTCTTCTCCTCTGTCTCTAGCCTTCTCCTCTGTCTCTAGCCTTCTTCCCTGTCTCCAGCCTTCTCTGTCTCTAGCCTTCTCTTGCCATAACTGTTGGCCTGTCTTTTTATTGTAGAGTTTCTGAGCCAGACTAGAAACATCTCAGAACAATAGGTTAATTTGCACAAGGAGCTAGAGGAAGAGGTGTGACCCTCACAAGCTATCCCACTTGCTGTCACAAACAAAAGAAGATGGACTTGCAAGTTCTCTGCCATCATAAAGGCCTGCTAAAAACCATCTCTCCACCGAGATTTAAATATCAAAGCGGCCCTTGGAGTCTCGGCTCCTGACAGTATCCCAGCTGTAGCACTTTCCCTCCTCCCCTCTCAATCTCACCATCCCTTGCTCATCTCCTCCCATGCTCTTCCCAAGTCCACTGATTTGTCCTCCTCCCCTTCCCTCTGACCTTAGCCTATCAGGTCTCATCAGGAGTGGCTGCATTGTCTTCCTCTGTGGCCTGGTAAGGATGCTCCCCCCTCAGGAGGAGGTGATCAAAGAGCTGGCCACTTAGTTACTGTCAGAGACAGTCCCTGTTCCCCTTACTGGGGAACCCACTTGGAAAATGAACTGACATGGGCTATATTGTGCAGGGGTTCTAGGTTATCTCCATGCATGGTCCTCGGTTAGAGTATCAGTCTCAGAAATGCTTTTCTTTTCTTTTAAATTTATTTATTTATTCATTTTAAATAATAATCTTAGCTCCCTCCCTCCTCTCTTCTCTGTCCAGCCCTCATTCCTTCTTTCCCCATTCTCTCCTTCTCCTCAGAAAAGGGTACACCCCTACCAACTCACCCCAGCACATCACATCTCATCAGGACTGAGAGCATCCTTTTCCCGTATGGCTCAATGAGGCACCTGCACCAGAAAGAAGTAATCAAAAAGCAGAAAAGAAAAAACAAAACAAAATAAAACAAACAAACAAAAAAAATGAAGAGTCCGTGTCAGAGCCAGGCCCTGCTACCCTTACTAAGGACCTGACATGAGACTGGAGCTGCCTATCACCTACATCTGTGTATGGGACCGAGGTCCAGTTCATGCACTTTCCTTCATTCGTGCTTCATTCTCTGCAAATCCCTCCGTGCTTTGGTTAGTTGGCTTTGTTCTTCTTGTGGAGCTTCATTTCCTTAAAGATTATTCTCTCCTTCCACCCACTTTTCCACATAAATGCTTACACTTTGCCCAAAGCTTGTTTGTGATTCTCAACATCTGTTTCTATCTATTCCTGGTAGGAATCTCTCAGAGAACAGCTATGCTTCCATTTGCAAGCATAGCAGAATATAGTTAATAGTGTCAGGGAATGGCTCTCTCCCATATGATGGGTCTCTGGTTGGGCCAGGCATTGGTTGGACTTAGTCTCTGCTCGAACTTTATGCTTGTGCATCTTGACCCAGGAATAAACCTACATATGTATGGACACTTGATTTTTGACAAAGAAGTAAAAAAGAATCTTCAACAAATGGTGCAGGTCTAACTGGATGTCTGCATGTAGAGAAATGCAAACAGATCCATATTTATTATCCTTCACAAAACCCAAGTCCAGGTGGATCAAAGATTTCAACCTAAATCCAGATACACTAAATTTATTGGAAGACAAAGTAGGGATCAGCTTTGAGATCTTTGGCACAGGAGACAATTCCTGAACACAATACCAACAGCTCAGGCTCAAAAATTAACAATTAATAAATGGGACCTCTTGAAACTAAAAAGCTTCTGTATGGCAAAGGACACTGTCAATAGAACAAAACAGCAGTCCACAGACTGGAAAAAAGATCTTCACCAACCCCACATCTTACAAGGGGATAGTACATATAAAGAACTCAAGAACATAACCACAAACAAACCAAATAATCAAGTTTAAAAATGGGATTTGGAGCTAAGCAGAAAGATGAGAAGAACTTAAAGAAATGTTCAATATGCTTACTCATCATGGAAATGCAAATCAAAACAACTCTGAGGTTCCATCTTACACCAGTCAGAATGGCTACTATCAAAAACTTAAGTGATAGCACATACTGGTGAGAATGTAGAGAAAGGGGAATCCTCCTCCATTGCTGGTGGGAATGCAAATTTGGACAGTGCTTTTCATGACACATTTATTCCTCTGTCTATAAACACTGAACTTAATTTTAAAAATCATATACTTATCATTTATTTAAGAATTTCATATAACGTATTTTGAACATATTTGTCCTCCTTGCAATATGTATTTATATGTGTTCATATATGTTTATATGTGTTTAATATGTGTTTAGAAGCAAAATGGGCTTATATGTGCAACAGTTCTGTTGGTATGAAATAAGCTACTTTTTAAATGAAATTGACAATGCCTGTCTCCTCACGTATTTCTCCCTCCTCTTCCTAGAAGATCCTTGGTCTTTGGGTGAGCAGTGTGATATATTTAAAACTGAGCTCTCTATAGTCTCTGAGTCTTTTCATATTGACCAATAAGGGGCTGTGTTAATTCCTCTCTATTGCAAGAAGAAACTTCTATGATGAGGGTTAAGAGACCTTCTAATCTATGAGCATCTGAATAAGTTATAAAGAATCATTTTAATACTTTGGCCATAAGCAAAATAATAATGCTATAGTCTGACCCTAGGGCTTATAAACTATTTGTCAATGGTTATTCACCCCTTTAACAGTTTCAAGTGTGGCTTCCCTGGAAAAGGCCTTAGAACCAATGAAAAAGTGGTTGGCTGCGTACGCCATTATTGTGGGTACGTATGGTCAGCATGGTCACTGTTGTACTTCCTGGCTCCACATCTAGGTGGGACTGAAGATAACGTCTTTTTCCTCTGTCAATATCCATAGCACCTTCCAGCACTGTGAAAGCTACCCAGGAGGGATGAGGCTCTTAAGTGAGTAGCAGCTTGATTTCCTTATCATTTGTGACATAAATATCTAGTGTCTTCTTTTGCTACATGGTAGGAATTAAGAAGTGTGACAACACTGCCAGCTTTAGTTACTATGAGCGACAATTTTTGTCTGGCCAGAAAGAACACAGGAAAAATTATTATTCCTGGAACAATAGGCTGCTGATGAGTAGTAAAGGAAAAAATGTTATTTAGCATTACCTTGGGTGTCAGGAAATTGGTATATCACTAGAGAATTGCTACTTTGCTGGCTTGTATTGTCCTAGTTAATAAAATATTATTAACAATGATCGAAAATAATGCTATTTCATCAGTGGAAGGCATTGACAATATTTGAACACTGAGCTTTTCTTATCATCTCAAGATCTAGAAGACTCTGTTTTTAATAAAGTTGGTACTAATAGTACACTTTTGGAGTTGCTGACATTATTATTTATCTTGCTTTGAAAATTGTAGCAAGTGTATACAACTTATTTAGAAAGGTTCACAAGGGACACATAAATCCCACTTCTGTTATTTCAGCACATTTAACATTTTACAGTAGAAAACAAATATTTGGCTGTGGGTCAGTACATTTTGATTTTGTAGGTAATTCCTATTAAAAAGGTCAACTAGTCAACTCTTTGCACATTCAACTAATAATATTATTGTTGCTCTTTTATACAAGCTTCTTTCTTTACAGAGAAATATCAAGTTCTTTATACTCTGGCTCACAAATTATTAAGAAAAAAACTGTACAGTAATGACTTGAGATTCAAAGGCAATTCCTACTAACAGTTGTGATTTCTGTTCTGACACTTCAGTACACTTAGAGATGTGTAGTAAGTTCTTGACTTCAAGAATAATTTTTAAAACTGGTATTTAGAAGAAAAAATTAAAATGAGTTTTTGTTTTGAATAACACCATAGTAATAGTATGGGCATTGTGCACATTCTTATTACAAAATTGTGATTGTTTGCTCTTGTGTCTTTCTTAACTTAGTAAAGGCAAATGCTCTAACTTTCTGATGATGATGTTCTTTAGCACAGTGCTTGGCAAATATTTCAGGCTAAATAAATTTAGTTTAAGTAAAGAGAACCTCAAATGATAAGAATGATATTAGTATTTTATGTCAAATAAGAGTCAAAGATTGTGCAAGTTATACATTTTTGTTATTATCATTTATTACAAATTTATTCAATTTGTATCCCAGCTCTGGCCCCCTCCCTGGTCTCCTCCCAAATCCACCCTGCCTCCCTCTTCTCCCCCTATGCCCCTCCCCTAGTCCACTTTTAGGGGAGGTCCTCATCCCCTTTTATCTGACCCAAGTATATCAGGTCTTATCAGGACTGGCTGCATTGTCTTCCTCTGTGGCCTTGCAAGGCTGCACCCCTCCAGGGGGAGGTGATCAGAGAGCCTGTCACTGAGTTCATGCCAGAGACAGCCTCTGCTCCCTTAACTAGAGACACCACTTGGGGAATGAGTCTATGGGCAACATCTGGAGTGCAGGGAATCTTAGGAAAGAAGGGAGAGTGAGAAAGGCCTGGAAGGGACAGGAGCTCCAAAAGGAGAGCAACAGAGCCCCCCCCCAAACAAAACAAAACAAAACAACAACAAAACAAAACAAAACAAAACAAAACAAAAAACCTGGGGTCCCTGAAGAGAATGATACCCCCACCAAGGCATATTTCTATAGAAGGATTTCACCAGGGAGAGGAGGAATAAAGGAAAACAAAAGGGTGTGTTGGTGGGCAGAATGGAGACTCTAACCCAGCCCACTCTTTAGACAGGTAATAAAGGGCCTTGAGCATATTATGCAAAAATGTCTTCTCTCCAACATCTTCAGGCAGTTTCAGAAGGCCCTCTGAAAATATTCATGTAATACTTAGTACAACTTAATTGTGGATACAATTTATCATTTGGCTTCAATTTGGGTATATCCACTCACTGGCAGGTAACATGAAGGCTTGTTCCCTAACTTGTAGAACCAGTGGTAGGTTGTAGGACTATTAAAAGGTAAGGCTAAATGGGAAGGCTTCAGGTCACCTTCAGAGGGACCTACCTTACCTTCAGAGGGAATACAAGGTCCTGAGCACTCCTTATCTTTCTTTAATAGCAAGATGTGAAGTAGATGTGTTTGCTGCTTGTAACTGTACTTTCTTAGACCATACACCTAAAAATGGAAGAAAATGATCATGGAACAGAGCATCTGAAGCCACACGATAAGACAATTCCTTTGCTTTGGACTTGATTGTTTTGGGCATTTGCTAGAGCAATAGAAAGCATATCTCCATTGAGAACTTGACTGTTCTGACCACACTGTATTTTTCTTAGGGTTCCACTCGGAGCTATGTTTGACGGCATTGATTATGCATAGTGAATATTCAATTATCCTCACTTAAATGAATGAATACGCATTTCAATGAAGAGGAAAACAACTTTGTATAGATATCTTTAAAACTGGCTTCTAAAATGACAGAAATGAAAATGAAATTCTGACATAAAATGGAATTACATGCTAACCAATGTTTGTAAACATTTATATTTTTGAAAATATAATGTGAAGCAAGATTGTGGTTAGCTATATGAAATAAACTAACACCATCAGGGAAACGATGCCTGCTTTCTTCAGGCTGTGATGAAAAAGAAAATAGGCTTTGGATGTTGATTTTTATAAGATTATTTTTTCTTTTTCAATGTCCCCATTGGCTTTACATAAATGTCCTTCAAATCCTTGAGTACTCTAAATTTGAAGAAAAAGAATCACAGGCATTTTGAAATACAAATTTCTCTTAGACCATGATTTATTATAGTAATTATTATTTTTCCCATACTATAGAGAATAAAAGTACTAGACCCGAAGACAGGGACAATATTCATTTCATCTTTCATTTTGTTCCCAAATTTTAAAATGTTTATTTCAAAAAATGGATGTTCCAACTACACTATTGAACTGAACTGAACTAAAACCCACAGATTATTGAATATGAAGATATTCAGGAATATATGGCAATATATGTATATTTATATATAATCAGATTTACTTAAGATATTTAAATTACAGCAAGAATAATTGCAAATGCTCTTATGGAAATACATAGAAAAAAGATCATCTCTTTATGAAGATTTTAAGGAGATGACAAAGATAAAAATCTTAAAAATGTTTGCTTTAATGAGAAAAAAAAGAAAATTAAAAAGAACTAATAGTATAACATGCAGCTGTTACCTGCTGAAGCAGTTCTTTTTCGAAGCTTTATTGTTTCTGCCTTTCCTAAGTACTGTGGTGATTTCTTTGGGGATCATTTCTTCTGCATATCTCAGTGATTGTTTTCACTTTACAGTCTAGATTTTCTACTTCAGTTAAATCTCTCATTTCTTCTCTTCCAGCTGAATTAATTCCAGGGGATCTTGGTCAATAGTAGCTGTCTTGGAACAAAGAAGCTGAATTTCTACAATGACGAATATGCTAAAATGCTCATGAGTGTTTGCTGTGGTTCCACCTACAACAGCCCTGTCACCACCTAGTTTGAGTATAGTAATTCAGCCTTTTTGTCATCTTTCTAAGAACACCTTCAATCACTTAAATTTGAAGATACCTGCTTGCCTTTTCTTCTACAGGCTATTTTTTTTGTTGCTGTTGTTCCGCTTTCAAAAACAATCCATGGCTGGAGACATGTCTGAGCAGTTAAGGGCATTGACTGTTCTTCCAATGGACTCACTTTCAATTGCCAGAACATACATGGTGGCTCACAAATATCTGTAACTCCAACTCCAGGAAATCCAATTCCCTCCTTTGATCTCTCTGAGCAAGGCACACACAATGAACATGCAAAGGCAAAACAGCCATAGTCCTAAAATAAACCTAAAATGAAAAACAGTAACAACAAAATTATCCTAAATTAAATATTAGATTATTTTAAGTAAAAAGAAAAGAACCAAAAGTAGTGTAAATTAATCTGTATTGCAAGATCCTGAATAAAATAATTCCTGCAGTAGTATTTGTGGTACAATCTGAAAAGACTATTTTAACTGGTATCCTGTATGGAGAAGAAAGAACATCTATTGATGAACAATGCTTGAAATTAAATACATGATACTGAAAATTGTGAAATATACATCAGAGTTAGTGGAAATAATCTCAAATTGAATTTCAATTGTAAGAGTACGAAAATGTTTTAGGAATGCATTTCCCCCAAGATTTATTGCTGGGCTTAAAAATGTGGGCTCTCATTTGTATCACTTATATACCTCACATCAAGAATATAAATGTTTCTAGTTGTTTTTCTAGAAATGGTTGCATAAACAAGATTGTCATGATGCCATGTTAACATGGAAAGGGGGAAAATCTTGTGGGATCCCAATCCTAGACAAAGAACTCTAGATAACTAACAAATAATGATTACTGAGAAAAGAAGAATGAGCCTCTAATTGTGATAAGCCCCATCATCTGCCATTTAATCCAGGATGGTCAGTCTTGAAGTCACATACACACTACCAAAATAAATAAGCTCAGCACACTGTCATTATATATAGAAATATACACATATAATGTATATCATATGAATGTATGTAACAAGCACAACAAAAGAAAAAGAATCTACCAGCTTGAGAGTGGGGTTGCGCTAGGGGGTTGAGAAAGGGAAGCTGGGCAGTGTTGGGGTGAGGGCAGGGCGGGGGCAATGCAATGTAATTTAGTTTCAATTAAAAACGTATCTAGAAATAAAGATAATAATTTCAAATTAGACTGGCATAAATACTTGGAGGTTTTACTTCACAAAAGAAAAAAAAACAATATTAAAACTGCAAATTAATGAAAAAAAAACCTCTTTTATTTAAAAAAAATTCAGATTGTCTTTTAGCCACTGTAGTTTTAGTGAATAAAATTCAAATGATATTTTACATTGGTGTTACAAATTCTTAAATACACTAATAAGGCAATATTTTATCTTTTCAAAGTACAGCTTATGTCCTTTTTCTGAGAAAGAGAGGGAGAAATAAAAGAAGGAAAATATTAAAATATTTGGGGCAAAAAGAGAGCCATCAAGAAAGGAAAGGATAGTGGGAAAAGCACTGGATGAAATGAGAACAAATAATAATACATGTGTATGAAAAGTCCCAGTGAAACATATTTCTATATATGCTAATCCAATATCCAATATATTCTACTCTATGAAAACAATATAAGATATAATCTATAATCAGACCTTTTAAGTTCTTTGCTTCTAATTTTTATTTTGATATTTGTGAGAAAGGAAGTTGAGACAAAGAATAAATCATGAAAAGTATCTGCAAAAGTATTTGATAACTGAAATAGAGAAATCACCACCCCGCTTCTAATCGTAAATGGGGAAAAGGCGGAATAAAACTGCAAACCCATACATGCAATTATATCAGTATTGACATATCCCCACAGAATGCTGTATCTGAAATGTGAATCAGCCAGAAATAGCCACTGTGATTTCTGTGCTAAATTAACAAGATAAATTACACAATATCATTTCATTACTATTGTTGATCAAAAGTAAAACCAGCAATCAGTCATTACTAGATTTGGCATCATGGTCCTGCAAAAGCATCTGGGTTTTGCTAGCCATACTTTCGTTCATTATCTGGATGTTTTCTCTCAGGAGATATCCAAACTTTTTCTGTCAAAACTTTTAGCCTGTAGATCTTTTTCTCGATTTTATCGTCTGCTGCCTCATCTGCTGTAGATGAAATGCAGTGAGCATACAAAGGAATTTAGTCACTAGATGTTGTCAGCATCTTTACTTTTCAGAACAGTAGCATAGACCACAGCCTGCTATACTACTTTTGACCTGATTGTATACCTTGTTTTTATCGAGCCGCTAATAATTTTAAAACAAACACTGACTTTTGGAGATATGTCTTAAATACACAGCCATTTGTAAATATAATTAGGATAAAATAAAAATTTGAAAAGTGAATTTAATTTAGTAACTATTACTTATTAATGTGGTTACTAGAGACTTAAAACTGTCTTGCAATGCATGTCTGACATTTCTGATCAAGAGTTTGATGCTCACGGTCAACAGGGAAGTCGCTGACTCTTTTGGTAGGTTCTTTGATCAAACACCTTGCAGCCTAATAGTGGAAACAAATTGCTTAATTGTAACCAATAATCTCCATAGCTTCTAGCAAATTCGCCTCTAAGGTCTCCAATCGCTCCTTTTACAGCTAGGGCTTAGGAGTGGAAATTGAGTAAATCAGAATATGGGTCAGTATTGATTTCCAAGGACTCTTCAAGCATCCTCTCTCTAGACCCTAAAGGGAGAAAAAGATATACTCATTCCAGTGGATACTGCCTACGGACAGCAGCTGCTCTGAAAGTATCAGATCTTCACTGGTGAGCAGAGATAAGTAAGGCTCTCTTGCTCTGAAAGATCAACTTGGTATGGACTCCATAGACTGCCGGGTTTACTGGATTACTGTTTGTTGAAAAATTCCCTCTTCAGTAGAATTTAGATTTTAAATCAAACAGTTAAACAATATTTTTAGGGTAAATCATCAAAATTGCGTCTTTTTAAAAATCTGTTTATCATCTTTATGTTCTCCTAGGAGGCGGCCTATGACTCCCAACGTCACCATATGGACAGAAAACATTATTTTTGGATAAATGTGTATTTGCAAGTGCCATTAATCAAATTTACAAGATTGTTTTCTAATATGCTCTGCCTGTCAACTTTCCTGGTAATTCTTTTACACCCCACAGTGAAAATGACCCATCATACAATCTGTTGATGACATTCATTGAATTAGAAGTAGGCTCGTAATAAATCTCACATACTTTGAAGTACAGTAATCAAGAGGATATTCAGCATGCACCGCGTCCATCTGGTATGCATTGTCAGTGCCTGGGTATTCTATTCTGCTCTGACACAGTGCTGTGCCCTGATGCTTACACATCTAAAGAACAGGCAATATTTTGTCAGTTTCTCTGCATATTTTTTGCATTGTAACTCAGAACATTTCACAAATAGACCTCTACATGATAATGCCTATATGCCAAGAATACTTTCATGTTTTACGCATTTCAATCAAGGAACATGCTTTATAAAGCAAATTTAATTTTAAAATTTTATTAATACGTAAAGTTGTTTTGCCTGGGCACAATGTGCATATTTGTTGTCCATAGATGCGAGCATCTCTTTACTTGTGAGCTGCATTGTGAGAGAAAGGAATCAAAATCTGCTGAAAGAGCAGACAGTGCTCTTAACTGCTGAGCCATCTTTCCAGTCCTAATTGTAATAGTCTTATGATAATCTAATTTTTGTTGTTATTTGAAATCACATTGTTTACTCTGGCTTCATTCTCTTCTATATATCTGCTTTTGGTGTCTTTATATATTTTACAGATTTTCCTAACATTCCTAGTACTACTTTGAATAAGATCAGTCAGTTTAGACACTATATTCTTATCAAGATCTTAGTGGAAAAGGTTTCATTTTCTTCCACTGACAGCGTGGTGTAAGCTGTAGAATTTTTTTTTATAGGAATTCATCAATGAGTTGAAGTATTATCCTTCTGTATACCAATTGTCAGACTTTAATCATTAAGAGATTTCATATTTTCAACATTTCTTGTAATTATATAATTCCTGTTTTTTTTTCTTTATCGGATGCAATGTGTTGTTTCTTGATTTGTGTATACTGAACAATCTTTGCATCTTTATCATAAAACAAGCTAGTTTACAGTCCATGACTTTTTGATTTGCTAATATTTTGTTGAAGATTCTTGTATCCATGTTTATCATGGATATTAATCTATTTTTTCTTTTTTTCTGTGTGTTCAAATTTTTAAATAGATTTACATCATTTTATAAAAAAGAGTTTGAATAACTTCCTTATTTTTTTCTGTGGCATAGGTTGAGACATATTCCTGTTAGTTCTTTAAAAAATGGAAACTTCGAAAACCCCAGGTTCTTGAATTGTGTCATTCTGTGATTTTTATTGCTGATTGAATCATTAACTGTTTTTGATATATTCATGATTTTATATCACTTTGCTTAAGTTTTAATACCATTTTGAACTTGCCATTATCATAATCTGTTTTTTTTTTTCAGAAGAGAGAAAAAGACTAGACAAACTAATTTGTACAAATTACATTAACAGAATACAGCTGAGGGCGACTATAATAAATAAACTAAGTTAATCTAATTTTGATGTTCATTTTTTAAAATATGGTGGAATTATGTTGCTGCTTCTTTTCTTCTGTTGGATACGTTTCCTTAGGGAGGGGCGAACAAATTTATAAGCACAGACAGGGCAACAAGGACACACCAAAGATATCACTCCATCCAAGGATGTCTTGGTGAATCAGAATTTACTTGAGGGGTTACTCTAGGCTCTTGGGTAACTGAAAGCTGTATCTATAAAACCCATCTCAAATGGCTGACAGTTCATCCAGCTGCATCTCAGAAATTCTTGTACAGCTTGCAGGCAGCTATATCACTGAAATCTCCTCCCAACCAGCAAGTATTTACTGCTCCTGCAACATCTGTGATGGGCTATGTGAGTCTCCTGGGTTTCCAAAGCTAAATGGAGTTTTTTAAGCTACTTGTGAGTTTCACTAACTGAACTCAGGTTACTTTCCGGGAATATGAGTTTCCCTCCTTCTAGTAAGAGGGAGTGTTTATGTCAGGATAAGAGCTAAACAATATCTTTCCATGGGCAAAGTTTTAATTTGTCCTGAATTTCCTTCTAATTAGATCTTGAAGTCATTTCTGCCTCTATTTCTCTTTTATTGTTACTTTATTGTTCACCATTTCCAAAATCTCTTGTAGATTTATTTGAACTATTTTTTTGCTTGAAATTTGTTTGAAGTTCAATTTTACTAACTTTTTACTTTATCATGATCAACTTATTCTCATTCTTATTCTGATGTCAGATAAAAATTTTAAGATATTTTAAATGTTCTCTCTTGTAACTGACATCTGTGAAGATGAAACTAGTTCATTTCCTTTCTGTTTTAGTGGTTCTCTCATTGACCACTTCTTCTGGCAAATTTTTCTTGAATTTTGTTTGCATTTCTCCCTTGACTCTTCCTTTGAGTAGACTTAGCAATTTTTATAAAGTGACCAGGTTTTAGTTTTCATTCTAAGATCTTACATCTCAGAGCTTATTTTCTTATTGGAGAGATTGTTTACAATGATGTTTTGTATGACAGGAAGAGGATCTCAGATAGCGTGGCTATACCTTGAATTTGATACACATGGGAGTCTGGCCTCGAATCCAGGTTTCCTGCCTTTACTTTCTGAATTCAAGGATTGTAGACTTTTGCTGCCATGCCTAGCACTGAGTGCCATACCACCACTGAGACATATATTTTTTCTATTCTCATCTCATATAAAGAGAAATTTAGTACACTCTGATGGCAAAACTGAAAAGTATCATCTCTTCATCCTCTTTGATTTTCATCTTCATGTGCTTCAACTGTGTTGGAATTAGTTATTTATTTTCTTATTAAATTAAGAATGGCTTCCGGCAGGGTGTGGTGGTTCAAGCCTGTATTCCCAGTACTCAGGAGGCAGAGAAAGGTGGATCTCTGTGAGTTCAAGTTCAGCCTGGTCTCCAAAGCAAGTTCAGGACTGCTAGGACTATACCAAGATGTCCTGTCTGGAGGAACAAAAAACAAAACAAACAAACAAACAAAACCAAAAGAATGGCTTCTAACTCATGATCTGACTTCAGTAAATTGAGTGCTGGGGTTGTGTTTGTTGTCATTTATGGCCTTTGCATAATCTTTAATCCTGAGCAAAATCATACAATTTATCAATTACTAAATTTGTATTTGCATTTATATTAGTTCTTTGACAGTAATGCAATTATCTTTTAAAAATTATTTGCCATGTATTCAGTAGTGATGAACTTGTATAATAGGCATATTAAAATTTATTTTGTTGTATTATATAGTTATTTATTTGTTTGTACTGAAAACAGATTCTTCTCTCATACAATATATCCTGGCCACAGCTTCCCCTCCCTTCACTCTTCTCAGCACCTCTCCCCTGCACCTCCCCTCTTGCCCAGATCACTCCCCCTTTGTTTCCTCTTCAGAAAAAAGTAAGCCTCCAAGACAGGACAGTCAAGGAGGACAAAACATGATGTAATAAGACAAGGTGAAAGTTCTTTTATCGAGGCTGGACAAGGAGGCAACCTGATAGGAGGAAAAGATTCTCAAAAGCAAGAGAAAGAGTTAGAGATACACCCACTGCCACTGACATGAATATCAGAAAGCCATCAAGCTAACAGAATACCTGGTACAGAGGCCTGCTTTATACTTCAGTCTCTGTCAGCGCACGTGAGCCTGACTTAATTAATTCTATCAGCTGTGGGTCTCTGCATCTCTTCCATCTGCTGTCAGCGGAACCATCTCTGACAACACTGGACAAAGCATGGCAAAGCATGGATCCATGAGTATAGCAGAATACCATATATCATTAGGAATCATTTCATCATATTTTTTTTTGTTTTGTTTTATTTTTTCTCAAATGGGCCTGGTATCCAGATTCCCGTTCCTGTCCACCTAGGATGTATGAGGCATGGGCTCCTTCTGGAGGAATGGACCTCAAGTTGAAAGTGGTTGGCCACTCCCACATTTTCTGCTCCACCATTTTCCCAGCACATCCTACAGACGGGACAGATTGTAGGTGGAGGGTTTTATGGCTGGGTTGGTGTTCAGGTTTCTGTTGCCATAGCTTGGAGAATACCTTCTAGTCTCAAAGAGACTAGAATGTAGGGGCGAAGGCTCCATGCCGGCACCAGCTCAACCTCTGTACATTCAATGAGCTGTGTGGATGTTGTCCTTGGGAACGGAGCCCTACTGTCAGTTTTTTAGAGAGTTACCTTCTGTGTCCCAGCATCAGCCTAGGTTGTCTAACTAAACATTCTATCACAAGGACATTTGTTCAATTATGTTATTGGCTGCTTTATTCATAATAACAAGAAACTGGAAGCAACCTAGATGTCACTCAACCAAAGAATTGTTAAGAACACATTTACACAAAGGAATATTACTCAGCTGTTAAAAAAAAATGACATCATGAAATTTTAAGGAAAATGGATAGAACCAGATAAAATCATCCTGACCCAGAAAGACAAATCATCCAAGACCCAGAAAGACAAATACGATGTATATTCTCTTATAAGTGAATATTGTTGATTAAGCAAATGATGATCAAGCTATAGTCCACAGTCCCAGAGGGGTTAGGTAGAGAAGAGAACTCTAGGGCAATGCACAGACCTCCCTAGGAAGGAGAAGTAGAATAAATATTGCTGGTGGGCTGTGGACAGGTGGGATATGAGCAAAAGGAACCTGGTAGGGGTAGGAGGGATGGAGGAAAAGAGTGTAAGAGAGACAGCTGGAATTGGGGAGCGTTGTGGGAGTGGTGTGGAAACATAACCCTAAAGTTCCTGAATCTGTAATGGTGACTCTAGTGAGGACTCCTAGCACTGGAGTATGTGGAGTCTGAACTGGCCATCTTTTTTAGCCACACAAGTCTTCCAGTGGTAGGACTGGCTTGCATTCAGTTGAATTGTTGACGAAGGGCTTCCCATAGATGGATTATTTTTAGTTATGTAATACGGATATTACATATTTGGCTTTCAGAAAATTGGTAAATTTTCTTTTAAAATGATGTTATTATATTGATTATTTAAGTACTTCTAAACATACTTTCAACTGATTTTTTTTAATTTTAATTTTATTTTTATTTATTTTTATCTTTTTATTTTTTATTTTTTATTAATTACAGTTTATTCACTTTGTATCCCTCCATAAGCCCCTCCCTCCTCCCCTCCCAGCCCTGCCTTCCCTCCCCCTTCTTCTCACTTGCCCCTCCTAAGTCCACTGATAGGGGAGGTCCTCCTCTCCTTCCTTCTGATCTTAGTCTATCAGATCCCATCAGGAATGGCTGCATTGTCATCTTTTGTGGCCTGGTAGGGCTGCTCTCCCCTCAGGGGGAGGTGATCAAAGAACAGGCCTATCAGATTATGTCAGAGGCAGTCCCTCTTCCCATTACTATGGAACCCACTTGGATACTACGCTGTCATGGACTACATCTCTGTAGGGGTTCTAGGTTATCTACATGCGTGGTACTTGGTTGGAATATGAGTAGAAGTATCCACCAAACAATACAAAATATGTTGCTGAAATTATTTATGGATGAGAGAATTAAATGTATTGGTTTAAGTTAGTCTCTCATTTTAAGTAAAAATATATGTCATGCATACATATATACACATATATTAAATTGAATGTCACATATTTAATCAGACTTTTATGAGGAGGTTCACGTGTGTTTCCCAGGTTTACACCAGTTTGACATAATCTAGAGTCATCCAAGTGGAGGGAACCACAGTAGAGAAAATGTCTCCATAAGATGGCGCTATAGGCAAGCCTTTGGGGCATTTACTTAGTGATTGATTGAGGGGGGTGCAGACTGTTGTGGGTGGAGCCATTCCTGGGCTGAGGGTGCTGTAATAAAACAAGCTGAGCAAGTCATGTGGAACTTGACTTGTCAGTAAACGCCTTTCCTCCATGCTGTCTGCATCAGTTCCTGACTCCAAAGTCTTGCCTTGAGTTCCTGACCGGACGTCCTTTGCTGAAGGATGACTATAAGCACAAGCAAAATAAACTCTTTCCTCCTCAATGTGCTTGCGGTCATGGTGTTTTATGACAGTAATAGCAACCTTGAGTGAGACATCACTGCTTTGCACTTTTAATTGATTACAGCTATTGTTACCTGCTAGCTGCCACAGAACATTTCTAGACACTGACTTCATCTTTGCTGCCTTTCATCCTTCCTCCACCCATGATCACATAGTGCTTTTTGTGACCTCAGTGGCTTATTCATCTACTCTTTTTCTTACTGTGTTTCATGGCAGTTTGTATTTTTGTCATTAGGAAGATAATTTTGGACACAAATGAGGCCATATGTTTTGTTTTAAAGGTCCTATGTGTATATTGTCAGCTTCCTAAAGATCTTTTGTATTGTATAAGTGCATTTACTGAATAAAACCTTCACCTGACAGTGAAAGAGTGTTTCCACCATGTGCAAGAGGCCATTTGTCAAATCTGACCTTTACTGTGAAACAGCTACAATTATTAGTTGATTCAAGTGTCAAAGCCCCATCATAAGATAAGAAAGTCAGCTAGGAATTTTTTTTTTTTTTCATTTGATAATAGGTTTCAGAAAGAGTTATAGATGGATTTGATGTTTCTGTCTAAGGTTGAGATCTCAGCCTGAAATGTACCCAGAACAATTTATACGGCTACCTTTGTTGAACTGACTGATATATCACAAGCTTAGTTTCCTTGTAGATTGTTCATGAGGCGGTAATAAACTCTCAGAACATCTCATTTTAATTTATGGTGTTTTGGCTTCGCTACCTAAGCAGGGTACACCAATTTATAAAAAAATTTCTCTGGGTGCCATTATTTTAGGGAATATCTAAATATAAACAATGGAAGAAAATGGGAAGTTTTCATTTAAATGTTCAAATCACATACTTCAGGTGCTTAGCAGTGATGCACAATTGACAATAGAATAAAACACCACAGCTTTGTGAGATCTACAGTACACTCGAAAACAAAGGCATCTTAAAAAGGACAAAAGCCTTTATGGAAAACTGCATCATAGAAAGATCAAGTGAAAGGAGCAGCAACCTGTGCTCAAGGCAATAAACTAGACGAACTTCTGTATGTTCAACAGTACTTGTTTATAGTTACAGCTTGTGCCAAGATTGTGAAGGCTTACAGAGATATTTATAAAGATGATCATATAAAATAGGAATATTTAAGAACTGTAGAAGATTTAATTGAAAAAAACCCTTTAAAATACTATATATATGCACAAAACATGACAACAGGAAAATGAGATGAATGAAAGAAAATTTAAAGGCAAAGAAAGTGACTTGATATTAAAATCATAGCATGTGATACGCCTAAAGCACACTTCTATGATTTAGAAATTCTGGCAAGAAAGTAATGTGCCTTGCAATTTGAAGGAACATTGGGTCAATTGAATGGAAAGCTAAAATAATGTCTGTTTCATTTAGGTTAGAATATATCATATTGAATATAAGAATTGAAAAACAAATTTTATACAATTATACATTAATTATGAGTTCATCTACATGAGGACTCCAGGTAACAAATACACTGGAATAGAATTGTCAGAGAACTTTGGGACTTATTGCTACCTAGAAGAACTTGGTTATTCTTAAGGACACTGTGGATTTCATTTTATTCTTGCTTTGTACTGCACTTTAAATCACGAACAATGCCATAATAATGAGAGTTGTGAAAAAATCACCTAATAATTGATCATTGGGTAATTTTTGTGTCCATTTTATGAGCTTTGTAAATTCTAGTGAAAATATTAAATACTTTCTTATTGACATTTAGAAATATGTGGAAAAATGAGAATGGCTAAAATGAAATATTTGCACATTATTGACCTTTTCCACTTCACGTTTCTTATAGTATGCAATGAGGAGCCTCTGACTTTATACCCATTGTTTTACTACCTTCTACACTTGCATTAGATTTCAGGATCTTTCCCACTTAATGCTATAAATATCTGAATCCTCCCATCAAACTTATTTCCCTCCCTACTTTTCCCTTTATATCCCATTGCCAATTTTAGGCCAAATATTAATCTTTGCCAAGTCCTTGTCTATGTGTCAATGGTTCCTTCAATGACTGACATGTGCCAATGCTATCACGATCTATTTCTGCTGCAATTCTATTTACATTTGATTCTTTTTTTTTTTTTAACTTCCAACCTGATCACTTCGGTTTGCTACATGTTCGTATGTTACCTTATTTCTTTTTCAAATATGTAGTTCAGAAAATTGTGGCCTATATTTAGCATTGGGAGATTAAAAAGGGCACACAACTATATGCCTTATTGTGCACATCCTCTAAAGTTACCAGGAGATGCTAAAGTGACTGAGCCAGTAAAGATTTAAAGATGTCAAGTATTGTTCCTGAGGAGCTGCAGCTAGCACACACAGAGCCCCTATACTGCCATCCACTCACGGGCAAGCCAAGGCTATTCTGTTCCTCACCTTATACCCTTGCGTAATTGGAAATGGAAGCTACTCACACTCAAATGCAGAATTTCATTTACAGAAACAACAGAATAAACAAGATGCTTTCAGCATAAATCTTTAGGAACCTTGATTTTTTTTCCAAAGGTTGGCAGGTGTTATCACTATAATCTACAAAATATAATTTGCCAGAATACAAATAATGCAAGGTCAAGCCAAAAGCTCTCTATATATTTATGCAGAATGAAAATGATTAAATGGTTTACTTATGGAATGTAGACTGTACTGCTTTCAAATAATTCATGTATTCAATATTTTGCTTCGGAGCCATGCAGGTGGGTTAGCAGCTCAGTTCCCCCATGTCTCCCTTCACTTTCAGTGCTATCTAATCTGGGTGATAATAACCTCATGAATTGATTGTGTTTAAAAGGTATTTAAACTTTTCTAATGTATTTTTATTGTGTTGCATATATATTATTTCAGTTTTCTTTCTGTTATGATAGACACTGTGATTAAAATCAACCTGGAAGGGCAGGGGTTTATCTGTCTTACCATTCTAAGTCAGAGTCCATTATTGAAGGAAGTTGGGGCAGAAACTGAAGCAGGAGCAAAGGCGGAAACCACATTGGTATGTTACTTTTTTACAACTTTCCCAAACCCAAATTATGCTTTTTTACAACCTGGACCATCTGCCCAGTAGGATAAATGCCCATAGTGTACTGGGCTCTTATGTATCAATCAGCAATCAAAACAACTCCCTACACACACAGCCAAGGGAAAAAAAAAATCTATCTGGGAAACTCTTATTGCTGCGACAGGAATGCTAAACCTATGAAACTTCAACAATATGGGTGCCTAAACAAGACAGGCATAATGATGACACCTGTCAACATGCCAACTTGACAAGGAGAAATCATGTAAATGCTTATCCATAGATGTTGAGCCACAATCAGTAGCTAGTGAAGGAGCGAGAATCCTTTTTTATCAGAGGTTACCCCCTTGATAGATTCTCCAATTCCTAGCTATCAGCTCAAGCCCATGTGCACAAGAGTGATACTAAATGGACTCAACAGGATGCATGTGTGTACACGCTTGTATATATACACATCTATTAACATGTGTATAAATATTTAATATTTAATTATAGGTGTGAAGTCATGAATTTGATAGGAAGTATGGGAGGATGTGAGCGAAATTAGAGGGAGGACAAAAGGGTTGGAGAGAATGTGAATACATTACACATAGGTGAAATATTAAACATTTAAACTAAAATTTAGGTGTAATAAATATGTTGAATAGACTTGATTTCAGTAACAACTTTCAAGCAGCAAGTTATATATTGTAATTATAGTGAGGGTCAGATAATTAGACATCTCTTTAGGCATCTAAATACTATTGAAAAAATACATAGATGTTTATAGTTTGGAAACAAATCACTCTAAAAGATTCACTATTCAATGGTATTTCATCTATATTGACTAGGAAATTATGTCTGAAGAATTACAATTTATGAAACAGTTCAGTGGGATAATATGTATTTAACAGCCCAAGACAGCCCTTGGACTTTCCTCTATGTAGCAAGCAATTTGTTCAAGGTGAAAAGTCTGACTTAAACACATGTGAGGTTTGCATATTTCCTAGAGGCTCCCATTAAATCCATCCAGCAGTCTAACGACCTTGCCACCAGCTTCCTCCCAGAAAACCGACATTCACATTTGTAAGGTTAAATAAAATATATTACAGGAAAACCCAAACGAAGAACTACTATGAATCAAAGAAGCGTGACATAGGTTTTTCTCATCTTCACTGCGAAGTTAAACCTTTGGATAATGATCATGTCAAGAACAATATCTTTTCATGTGAACTGTCCGAACACTGAGTCTGACAATTCAAGTTTAGGATAACACACTGAAATTATCCTTTTATGTATCAGGTGGGCTCTTAAAAATAAAATTATTCTTGGTTATGATCTGGAGAAGCATGGGTTGTCTCCCCTGGCACTGTAGTTTCCTTAGTCTATAAAGATATTATATGAGAGTAACAGTGTGACACCAAGGTATTTTAGATAAAATGTAGACTAAATTGCAATTCAGTAGAAAAAAAAAATATGGTATGAGAAGTGGATACTTAACCATATTTAAATATAGTTAATACATTTAAAATGCTTATCTACTATGATTTTAAAAATCCTGTTGTTTAATTTTTTATATTAATCACAGGTTATTTACTTTGTATCCCAGCCTTAGCCCCCTCCCTATTCCCTCCCAATCCCTCCCTCCCTCATCTCCTTCCTTTCCAAGTCCACTGACAGGGGAGGTCCTCCTCCCCTTCCATCTGACCCTAACTTATCAGGTATGTATGTCCTCCTCTGTGGCCTGGCAAGGCTGCTCCTGTTTTGTTTTTTTAAACAACTTAATATTCATGAAGTATCATGTCATGTGTCATAGATCTGTTTCTGGTTCTATATTTCTGAAAATTAATTTCAATAAGACTGCACTATATTTATTTAACACACTAGAAACTTTATTTTTATTGTTTCAAATTGTGTTTGCGTGCACATTCATGTACATAAGTACAAGAGTACAGGTACCTGCAGAGAGGCCAGAGGCGTCAGGTCCGTGGTGCTGGGGTTACAGTAAATGTGAACTTCCTCATCAAGGGTGCTGAGAACTAAAAATCTCCTGTCCTTTGGAAGTGCAACCAGCTCTCCTAACCACTGAGCAATCTCTACAGACCTAGATGCTGGGGATTTAGAAAAAGAAAATGTTTTCATTATTACTATTATTTATTACAATTTATTCAATTTGTATCCAGGCTGTAGCCCCTCCCTCGTCTCCTCCAGGTCCCACCCACTCTCTATCTTTCCCCCTATGTCCTTCCCCTAATCCTCCTCCCTTACTATCTTACTCTAGTCTATCAGGTCTCATCACGACTGTCTGCATTTTCTTTCTCTGTGGACCTAGTAAGGCCACCTCGCAGAGAGGAGGTGATCAAAGAACAGGCAACCCAGTTCATGCCAGTGATTGACCCTGCTTCCCTTACTAGGAAAGTCCCATGGATACTGAGCTGCACATGAGCTACATTTGAGCAGGAGATCTGGGTCCTCTACATGCATGATTCTTACTTGATTCATCAGTCTCTGCAGGCCCCCTTGGGCCCAGATTTCTTTTTTTTTGGGGGGTGGGCTCTGTTCTTCTCCTTGTAGAGCTCCTGTCCCATCCAGGTCTTTCTATCTCCCCTTCCTCCATAAGATTCCCTGCACTTTGCCTAAAGTTTGGCTAGGAGTCTCAGCATCTAGTTCTCCTATTTTCAGTTTTTCATTAACTTTAAATAATGCTTTCATTTTTCCTTTTGAATAAACAAATTGCTCTTTAGTTGTTACATGTCTTATTCTGTTTTCCATAAGGAGTAACTAAAAGTGTACTGTAGTGTTTACTGTAATTTTCTGTTTCTCATTTGCTTGACAGAAATTTGAAATATCAATTCAAGTGAAGTGATACTAGCTTCCCCATGTTTTTTTTTTTTACCATCTATTTCAAAAATCTCTCTCTCTCTTAGACCGTTCTCCATTCCACTATCCTGAGTTGATGCTAAGCAATCCCCTGGGTTTCAGGAATACTCTGTCCCATGTTAGCCTGAAGAATGGTGTAAATTGCTGGTTTCTACTATTTAAAGTACTTTAATTAAACTACTTACGTTTAAGTTATAAACACAAGCACAGAATAAGTATCAGGTGTCAGAAGCCGTAATATAATCAAATGAAGAAGGTGTGATACACACTTCTTTAATCCTAGCACTTGGGATACAAAGGCAGGTGGGTCTGTGTGAGTTGAAGTTCATCCTGATCTACGTATCCAGTGCCAGAAAATCCAGAGCCACATAGAAAGACCATATCTCGAACCACCAAATACTAACTAATTAACTCACTAACTAACTGAATTAAATTAAATGAGCTCACTGAATACTGATCCCTCGTATGTTCACAATAAGCAAAGGCAGCCAGCTTAACATCTTCAGAAGTAGAAAGAAAGCTCATTTCATATTGTGTGGTCATTGACGCCTCTATGATGGAGAAAAGACAAAATGATGAATAATTCTCTCTCCAACAATCCTTACAATTTCAAATGAGATTGCTGTTTTATCTTAGCATTCTTTATATATCAGTCTTTCCGGATTCTTAGACCCTTTCCTCATAAAATGAAGCCAGCCAACTTTCAGTGTTTTCTTTTAATTATAAAGATTATTTTTCTTAATTATCTTTTTCAATTTCAGAAAAAACTAAACAGATCCTAATTTTCTAATTCCCTCTTTCTACAAGCACAGAAATATGATCTGTATTCAACAAGTTTTGTTATAAGTAAGAGACCACTTATATTGAAAAAAATTTACATAATGGAATATTACTCAGCTATTAAAAAAAGGAAATCATGAAATTTGCATGCAAATGGAGGGAACTATAAAAGATCTTCCTGAGTGAGGTAACTCAGAAACAGGAAGGCACACATGGTATAAACTCACTTTTAAGTGGATAGTAGCCCTATACTAGAGGTTAAACTTTTAAAATCTACAGACCTAAAGAAGCTAAACCACAGGGAGAGCCCTAAGGAAGATGCTTAATTCTCATTCAGAAGAGAAAACAGGATAGACATTGGAAGCAGAAGAGAGAGAACAGGACAGGAGCCTACCACAGAAGTCCTCTAAGAGACTCCAACCAGCAGGGGATCAAAGAAGTTGCAGAGATTCACAACCAAACCTTTGACAGAGTGCAGGGAGTCTTATGAAAGAAAGGGGAGAAGGATCCGGAGCAGACAGGAGCCCCACAAGGAGACAAACAAAGCCAAAAATGCTGGGCCCAAAGGGTTTTATAAAGAATGATGCATAAACCTAAGACCATGCATAAAGAGGTCATAGTTTCCGTGCACAGATGTAGGCCATAGATAGATCAGTCTTCGCGTTGGTTCCCTAGTGAGGGGAAAATAGATAGTCTCTGTTCCTTGATCACTTCTCCCTGGAAAGGGGACCCAGCCAGCCTACAGAGGGAAAGGATCCAGGCAGTCCTGATTGGACCTGATATGCTAGGGTCTGACAGTAGGGGAGGAGGACTTCCTGTAACAGTGGACTAGGGCAGAAGGATAGGGAAGGAAGAGGGAAGAAGAGGGTGGGATTGGGAGGAGACAAGGGAGGGAGCTACAACTGGGATACAAAGTGAATAAACTGCTAATAATAATAATAATAATAATAATAATAATAATAATAAGAAGAAGAAGAAGAAGAAGAAAGAAAACTAAAAATCCAAAAGATATATTTGAGGTCTTAAATATAGGTTTAATGTAACATAATTTGGCAGTTAAACTATCATATCATTATGAGACATTTGATTGAGCTGTGTATGAAAATTTGAGATTTTGACCTACACAATAACTTTTGAGGATCCATGTTAAAAGCAAGGCATAAAGGCATAGGCTTATAAACTAGTTGCATTATAAGGACATGTGTGTTATTTTAATACATAGAAACTACGACTGTAAGAGTAAATTTAAAAACCCTATAATTCTCAACAATAAAATGTATGTGCTCCTTGTGCTATGGAGACAATACTATCAAACATATCCGATGTTAAAGAAATATATCTAAAAAAATAATTTAATATACTATCAGCCAGAAGTCTAGTGCTGTTGTTAGGAATGCACTGTTTAGAATCAGATGGATTGGGTTTTACTATTGTGTTATCTACACAAGTGACATAAAATGAGAGGTTTGATAATTTATAATAATTGTTTTCTTAAAAACTCAAAAAGTTGTTGTGTAAATATGTTAATTAAATGTGAGAACATGCTATAAACTTTTAAGAAATGGGCTCACAGAGAATTAGTCAATATTCTTTTAACAAGTGCAATTTGCAACTTAAAGGGGAAGAACCTAAAATTAAAGAGAACATCAATGACAAAACACATCTGTACCCCACAAAAAAAATGGCCTGTTTAGAAGTTACAAAAGGGAGTAATTATAACGTTGTTTATAATGAATGTATCTGAAACCCATGCCTCCATGTTATTATAAACATGCAGATGATTGAAATCTCTCATTTTAGGACTTTACAGTTTTATTTATAATCAACATATTTGATATGAGCAGTTGTTTTGTGGTTCATAATTTTCACTAAATCAAACTTCAATTGAAAAGTTTCCACCTGGAGACACCTTCCTTTGATATCCTCAGGCATGGCTCTGTAGGCCTGTTTGTGACAGTATTAAATGTCAGGCTGACAAATGTCAGCAGAGCAGATGGATAATTATATACTTTAACACTTCTAATGGACAGATGTATTTTAGCACAGATTTTAATATAACCTGTGATTAAAAACATAGCTCTTTAGCAATCTACAGACCTAATACACATCTATACTATACTGGCTCAATAATACAAATGTTATGAACGATAACTGTGAATGAAATCATTAATAACTAGGAGTGTTCCATTAAGCAGGGCACCGTGGCTGAATTTCTTACAGTGCGTTTTGAGACAATGGGATGTGTTGTTTCTTTGTTTTCATATGTAAATAAGCAAGGGCAATGAAGTGAGAATTGTGTTTGTTGCATGTTACCAAGGCTATTGTTAACGGGGACTGAATTTACAGGGAAAAGAATAGAAAAGTAAAAAATAAAAACAACCCAAATAAAAGAATTCTCAGGACTGTCTGCAGGCTGCAGCACCTCTGTAACAGCCACCACCCTGGGTTAGCTGAGAGCTTCTCCAGTGTTGCTGGTTATCATTCATTCCAGCCTGCTGTCCTGTAGACCCAGTCTGTGAGAATGTTAGACTCAAAGAAGAAATATAAAAGAAGTCGGAAAGGTAACTGATCTCAGGATGTTAGTTTGAAAAAAAAAAACCCGTGTGGCATTTCTGCTATGATGAAAGCTAAAGCTGGGACAAGAGGATAAGAAAAGAGATTTATATGACGCCCACACCCGACCTACCATTTTCACAGCTCACACTCTTTTTTCTCCAAATTTTTATTTTTTTATAATAATTATAGTTTATTCACTTTGTATCCCATCTGTAGCCCCTTCCCTCATTCCCTTCCAATCACCACCCACCCTCCCAATCACTACCCACCCTCCCTTGTCTTTTCCCTGCCCCTCTCTAAGTCCACTGCTCACACTCTTAGCACTCTGTTTAGTAAACATGTCTGCAGGATGGTGTCTAGTCAAGGCTTTTCATAGGGAGTGAATGAAATGGATGATTCTCTGCTCTTTTAGATAGTTCTTGGAATATAAGTGACAATATATCCACTTTGGTCTTCATGTTGGCAATATTTTTCCTTGATAGAGAAAAAGGGATAGTTTTTATATTTGGAGAGTTTGATCTATCAGGCCATAAATGCAGTTATTTCTCAGTTCCTGGGTCAATAGGCACAGAAGCACTAGGAAGTGTGCAGAGCCCCCTCCTCCACCAGACCGGCTGCTTACCCCAATGGTTAGTCACCAGAAAGACTCATGACATCCATGGCTACTACTATTACCAGCTACAGTCCCTGGATTGTGTTTTCTGCAGTGACAGTAAAGACAGTATCCTTGCTGTCATGAAATGCTGCTGTGCACGTGTGTGCATAGTCTTTAATCCCTGCTACCATGACTCCTTCATCTTAGAGCCCACTCCAGAAAAACTGGACTTGCTAAAGACAAGCTGGCAGAAAGCCCCAGAAAAATCATTCTGTCCGACACATGATCCCTTAATCATAATAGACTGAAAACCATGACCAAAATGATAAGACATTTATTATTGTTTAGGATTCCATGTACGTCTTTACCTCATACTGACCCCGTCTATACTCAAAGTAGTCAGTTAACATATAGTATGATAACATGAAATGCAAGTTGGAAGCATGTCTCCTCGTTGTCTTTAGTGTTACTGTTAAGTACGTATCAATATCTAAGTGTGTAATGGAAATACAGAAGCTAAATAAAACATTAAGATAACCTGCCTCACATTTCTGAACCATATAGGAAGCTCTCTTTCCTCTAAACTGTTTAGGGGGAATCTTCTTTATCTCGCAGGTGATCTGAGAGATAGTTGGGCCAGAATTAGGAAGGGTGGCAATTCTCCACATTCTGCTATTAAATGTGTTTAGACATTTGGATTGCCTTAGGTTTGGTAAACAATGCATATCCACTACATGTGGATTTATGCTGTGCTCAACTTCTCCTGTGTCTTAGAAATATGTTGCAACTATGTGGTAGGTACTATGCCAGGAGTTATTCACTGAAAATATTTTAATTCTGATTTGTTGATCTCCAGGCCAGCAGTATCACAGGATAATACGTGGACCTTTCTGCCTGAGTGATTCTTAATTTTGTACCAACATATTAAACACCAAAATATTAATTAGAGTTATGGAAGGTTCCAAGTAGTGTTGTCCCAACTATGGAATATAAAGTATTTTGTTCATTAAACATTTTATTTCTTTAAAAAAAAAAGACATAGGCTATATTTTACTATACCACCTGGATGTTTATCACATCTGCCCCTGGCAGGGGCATTTGATGGATTTTCTGAGACAGAGAGGAAACTGATCCATAAGGTAGTGCGTTTGTATTGCTGTGAAGCCAAATTTCACAACGTTAACAGTTTAAAACAAAACACCCAGTGAATTACTCTTCCCTAGGTCAGAGGTCTTCACAGGCATTATTTTTCTATGTTCAGGCTTTCACATGCTTTGAACAGGACACTCTCTCATATAAAATTAGAGTTCTTGAAAGTCCTGGAAGCTTGCTATTTTGTTTTCAAACTTGTTAGCAGAGTCCATTTCCTAGCAGCTGTGTGACTGAGATATCTTCTTGCTAGCTGTTAGTTGGAAAGCGTTCTTGGCTCCTTGAAGACAATCTCAAATTCTTGATATGCGACTCTCCCATGGGCTTTTACAATAATGCCATTTTTTTTTCATTTATTCAGCAGCAGAATTCTATCAAGCCTCATGAATCTCTTCTACTAGGAAGAGCCTAATCCCTTCTAAGTGCTTGCTTCGTTGGGTTTGTCCCATCTGGAGACTCATAATTTACATTATATGATTAATTAACTTAGGAATCTTGAATAACTCTGCAGAACTTCTTAATTTTACCAAAGCTACACTGGTAGAGTGAAATTAGTATGTTCTGTAGATCCCACACTTGCAAAGAAGAATTACACAGGGTGGGACCAAGACCTAGCAAGGATTGTTGAAGCCTTCTTAACAATTGTCTGTCCATTTCTGTATTGTTATCAACTGAGCACTTGTATTATGTAGCTTTCTGAAATATTTGGAGATTGTCCTTGCAGCATTATACAGAGACTCACATGCACAATGACAGCACCTATTGGGGGAAGGATCCATATTATATCTATTGGAATATAAAGAAAAACCATAACCAGTTTGGTGAAGAAATCACTTTTCTTTTATAGATTTTATTTTATTATTCTTCTCTTATATATTACATCCCAACCACAGTTTCTCCTTCCTCTCCTCCAACCCTGACCTCCCCCCCCCAAGTCTCTCCCTGACTTTCCTTCTCCCCCATATCTACTGCCTCTCCATCTCCCCTCAGGAAAAAAGCAGGCCTCCAAAGGACATCAACCAAACAAGCAAAATATGCTACAGTACTATCACATCAGGCTGGATGAGCAACCCAGTAGGAAGAAAAAGACCAAACCAGAGTGACGAGGGACACCATTATATCATTTTTCTTGCTAGTTGGTCTTTGTGTAAGTTACAGAGAGGAAATGATTGTTAAGAGTAGTGAAATCAAAGAACAATGTTTTCCATTCAATGCAGGAGTTCAATGAACAGTGAAATGAAAGCAGAAAGTCAAGGCATATGCATGTAAACAAACACATACTTACATGTATGTTTAAATATCTATGTGACTGCAAGTAAGTGAATCTTTCAGTCTGTAAGAAGAAGTTTTTCCTTGAAATTCAATTTGACAATAATTTTGACATGGATATTTCTTATTTTCTGGGGATTTAAAATGTTGAACCAACAAATTTCCACTTATTTGAAGACAGACATATTTTCTTTTTGAGCCACAGGGACAGATGTACAATTATGGAATTTCAAGGACAAAACACAGTTGAAGCTCATTTCCTTTGCAGCATGGCATTTTTCTAGTGATTTTTAGATGTAGAAAATAACTATCTACCTGTTAATTATATAACTACACAATGGATAAATTTCACGTGGAAATGACACATACATTTGGTTTAGGCTCAGGTGTTTTAGAGAAGGCTAGACTATATATATATATAAAATGTTACTACCACATGTTCCCATTTAATTTTAAAAATAAACAAAATAAAGCAGGAACAAAATACATCTAACTTCACACATTAGGCCAAAGAATGGTAGATATTATTAATCTAATCTATAAATCATAACATTAAGATTCTCCCTTGTGTACCTGAGGGTGTTTACTCACATAACAGAGTTAATAAAACCCAAAATTAATCATGTTTTTATTTACCTCTGTTCCATGATTCAGGTCTGTCCTTGTTGGATGTGGTAGGAATCATCAAGGAGATCGCAGATTGTTCTTAGGGAAATTAATCATTGTTATAAGCAGGATCCCAAAGCAAAAGATAAAGAACATCATCTATGGTAAGGGGGCCATGCACTTTGCAAACTGCTGAAGTATAGGAAATCAGTGCATGTCCTCAGCATGTGCCCAAAGTTCCCAGAGAGTGAACTTGAAAGTAGTACTCCTGTCTGAGTTCAAAGGACTGAAAATCAGATGACTTCTGCTAATAAAAGGCTCTCTAAACTGCAGTCTCAGCTCCAGACAACAGTGCACACACTTTTCCTCTGTCTTCTTTCTTTGACTTGTCCCTCTGATGATTACATGCTGCTTACTCTGTCCATTGTTTCTGAGGTCAGGCTGTCCTAGAAAGTCCTCCCTAAACATACCCAGAAATAACTTATTTATTTGTATTTTATGCACCTTGGTGTTTGCCTGGATATTCATCTGTCCGAGTGTGTTAGATCCCCTAGAACAGGAGTTATAGTTGTGAGCTGTCTTATGGGTGCTGGGAATTGAACTCAGGTCTAATGGAAGAACAGCTAGTGCTCTCAACTGCTGAGCCATCTCTCCAGCTCTAGTCCATTGTCTCTTAATCTAGTCAAGTTGGATTTGCCATTAACCATTAAAGTATACAGTGTTTTTGCTTTTAGTAAACAGAATTTGAAATATTTTTGATGTTCTGTAATAAATACTTTAATTAGCTCAAATCTTTCCAGCAAAGTTATTTTTATCTCTTGACACTTTATACATCTGCATATAGTGATGCACACATGTAGTTTCAAATAATTGTCTTAATTCACACAGTCATGGTTGTTAATGAAGCTCTAATGGAATTATTAGGCATAACTTACCTGGTTTCCTTTTCTTTTTCCTGTTTAATTCCCTCTGTGTAGAAGGCACACTGTAGGTGGTTCTTTCCTTTTTCAACAACATCAGCTTACACGGTCACTGGGTCACTGTGCTTGCAAGCTGTTATGGACAGTGACGAAAAGAATTCACTTCCAAGTTCACAGCTTTTTTTATTTTATCTATTTATCTATTTATTTATTATAATTTATTCACTTTTTATCCCAGCTGTAGCCCCCTCCCTCTTCCCCTTCCAATCCTGCCCTCCCTCCCTTTGCTCCTCCCATGCCCCTTCTCAAGTCCACTGATAGGGGTGGTCCTCTTCCCTTTCTGACCCTAGTATATCAGTTTTCATCATGACTGGCTGCATGGTCTTCCTCTGTAAGGCTACTGTCCCCTAAGCCATTGGTGATCAAAAAGCCAGCCACTGAGTTCATGTCAGAGACAGCCCCTGTACCCCTTACTACTGAGCTGCAATGGGCTAGATCTCTGCAGGGGTTTTAGTCTCCCTGGGTAAGATGATCAGTCCTTATTCAGAAAAGCAAACAGGATAGATATCGGAAGAGGGAGAAAACAGGGAACAGGACAGTAGCCACCATGGTGGGCCTCTGAAACAGTCTACCCAGCAAGGTATCAAAGCAGATGCTGACACTCATAGCCAAACTTTGAGCAGAATGCAGGGAATCTAATGAAAGAAAGGGGAGATGGAAGACCTGGAGGGGATAGGAGCTCCACAAGGAGAGCAACAGAACCAAAAAATTCTGGGCACAGGGGTCTTTTCTGAGACTGATACTCCAACCAAAGACCATGCATGGAGATAACCTAGAACCAAGTTCACAATATTAACATTCCTTAATTTACCATCAGTTTTTGACTCTATGACCTGAGCCTAATTCTCAGTCTTATGTACACATATGGTTTTTTTGCTTGTATGATTTTCAGTTTAACTAGATATACACTCGATTTTACTCTAACATTTGACTGATTGGAGATTCTGGCATAGCATGGCACAAGGTAAATAAACAAACAAACAACAACAAAACCATGTAAATAGCAGTAGAGTAGATAGAATGCCTATATATTTTCTCTTTACACCTCTACTTGGGGTAATAGTATTTTACTGTTAGAGTACATGGAGACTTCTACCTTTAGGTTCTGTCCATTTACCTTCTTTAGAGGTATATGATGAGTGTCCAGGGTTTCACCATTGTAATTTTATGTATAATACTTGATTTGACAGCTATTCCTATTAAAATTATGTTATAGTTTAAGATAACCTTAGTGGCTTAAAAACATTATGGTTGGAAGCGGGAACCAGAGGCTTCATGTTGAAGCTGTGTATGTATACACATTTCACTGCTGTATGTGACTGGCATATTTAGAGAATGTGATGGATATAGGTTACACTTATTAAACTTTTCATACCCTATCTTGGTGTGACCACTTCTGTTAATGCTTTTCTTTTTAATATCGTGCATGTTTAAATTTTTTTTATAAAATAGAGTTGAAATTTTCTTCACTTATTTATCTAGATCTTATTTATCAGATCAAAACAGGCTAAGAAATGATTTGTGTAGTGGTAGACAGAAACAGAACCTTGAAATCTGGTAATGTTGCTTACTCTTTGCTGTTTGATGTTAATTAAAATGACTGTCATTGCTTATCACATTGTCTTTGAAATCAGTTCCTTTGATCTTGAAATTATTTTTAACTTTAATTCTTTTGAAAAATCTCTCTGGTCAGACACACATTTAACAAGGAACATAGTGTCCATAATTAAAGAGTATGGTAGCTTTCATTAAACGTAGAAATATCCTTCCCCTCTCATCTTCCACTAACACATTTTCCATGTAATTTTTATTGTGCATATAAATACACATCTGTGACTCTGCACTTCAGAACATTGTGGAAAAATTTTATAGCTGAAAATCCTTAACCAGTGATTATTATGAATTCATCTATCTTCTGCATTATTGAACATTTATTTTATCTTTTTCTCCTAAGCATGTGTTCATGTAACTTTTGTGGAATACTTTAAAAATATTAGTTCAAAAGCATACCTCCAGCATCATTTCAAATTTCTAATGTACTTCAGTCAATGTCTTGGCACGAAAAGCCTGTATTAATTTCTTCTGCTCTGGCCTTTTAATACTTTTTGTTCAGTTGGTTTTACGGTCTAGTTGCTCTGTTTTTTTTTTTTTTTTTAAGTGGCTTTACAGCATGTTCTTTTAATTATTATAGTTCACCATCTGAAATATCTATAACTCGAGTTCATAATGATTTTCTAGTACTATATGTTTTTAATAAATTCCATCTTGGAAGATGTATTAGAAATATACGCTAGGTATAATTCCTACTTTTTGCTAATTCAAGGACTGAAATATGACCCCTACCAATCTCATGCTTCTTGACCTACCACATAAAGGTGGTACTTTGTAACAATGGCTTTGATGGAAATTGAAGTAATAACACATTTCAAAAACACACTTTAAAACAATTACATGACTTATACCTCTTTTCCCACTTAGCAGAAAGTTTATTATTTGCCAATATATGTTCTAACACAGTAGTGTGCTTTTAACACGGCTACGGTACAGATTGCTGGGTCCCGTGAGTGCCTGCTTTAGTTTTGTAGTTTGAAGGATCACAATTTTTGGTGGATCAGCATGAATTCTCATGGCTCATTTTCTGAGAGCCAATGTGAGACAGTCAGGTCAGAACAATGTACATTGACTCAGAATCATCCTTAATTTGAAGTCCTTCAAGAAGGCTTCCAAGTATGAGTTTTACACTGAGGTTATATTAGTTCAATGTCTGATATAGTTCAAAAGGACTCATATTTCAGAATGATATTTTCCCCCACATGTATTCTATAAATTCCAGTTCTGATTTCACACCAGTTAAACTCATCAGAACTTTCAACAAATAGACATTTTCATATTCAATGCTCGGCAGTCGCTCAATCTGTTACTGAGTTTGTTTTAAAAAGATGATTATCGCTCCTACTATACATTTCTCAAACTAGATAAATTCTGTATAACTAGCAAGTGTTTCACAGTGCATATAAAATATATGTAAGGATGTCTTTTTAATGTACTATTACTTGTAGAAGCTTAGTCCCTCAAGATGCATATTGACTTATGTGTCACTAAAACTGCTGGCATCAATATGCATCATGTCAACAGGGGTTGTTGCTGATTCCCGCTTGGCTTTGAGGATGTGCAATGAAGACATAGTCACACATTCTAACACCTCTGCATTTCATATTACCTTGAACTGCTTGGCTTTTCTGTAGTCACCTCTTCTACACAGTTGTTTCCTAGGAGAGTTGAACAGTACATAGCATGGCTTCAGAGGATCTGTCCTACACTGCAGAAACTCTTGAGGCTTTTCATTTTTGTTGTTGTTGTTGTTCTTTTCTACTACTTGGTGAAACATTCAGAAGCACAGGCAACTCCACTCAGATGTATAATGGAGATGTTAGGGTTCAGTGCATATGCTCTCTAATTTTATTCTTTAATAATTGGGGTGGTGAAGACAAGAAGGTTCCCAGGGCTTTTCTGATACCTAGCCTAATGGAGTCAGTAATTTTCAGGTTCATTGAGAGACCCAGGAAGCCTAGTGTTGTGCGTATGTCTCCTACATATGACAGAGAAGTTGTATTAGTTTCGATTATTGTCGTGATGAAACACCTTGACCAAAGCAAGTTGAAGAGGAAAGGGATTATTTGATCTGCTCCTCCACATCACTGTTTATCACTGAAGGAAGTCAGGACAGAAACTCAATCAGGGCAGGAACCTGGGGACCGGAGCTGATGTAAAGGCAATGGAGGGGTGCTGTTTACTGGCTTGTTCTTCATGGTTCTCTCAGCCTGTTTTCTTCATGAACTCAAGACAACCTGATGTGTGTGGCCATAGGGGACATTGCAACCAGTCCTGAAGAACCTGATGACCTAGGGTCAGATGGAGGGGGAGGAGGACCTCCCCTATCAGTGGACTTGGAGAAGAGCATGGGAGTAGATGAGGGATGGAGGGTGGGATTGGGAGGGAGTGAGGGAGGGGGCTACAGTTAAAATACAAAATGAATAAACTGTAATTAACATTAAAAATAAAAAATTTAAAAAATAAATAAAATAAAAATGTACTTATTATTTTAAAGTTTCTTTTACATTGAGACAGGTCATCTCCTGGCAGCTCCCCAGCTACCTTAAAGAAGATAATGCACATCGAAGAACTTCCATATGGAGATGGCTTCAAATATGGCAAATGAGCCACTCTGGTGAAGAAAATACCCTTGTTTCACTACAGAGAGAATCTGCCAAAAATGGCAAGCTTAAATGCAGGACAAGTTGACTGCCAAACTCTGCCAAGACAGGGTAACAAATCCTAAACAGTTTCTGCTTCAAATTTATGTCTGTCAAATATTCTGAGCCAGAAGCTGAAGATGATGCTCCAACATTATAGAGAGTTATTGGGTGACTGTTCAGGCAGCAAACTGTCTCTGTCAATTTTCATTTTTATTTTTTTGAAAATTGCTAACATGTACTTCCTATTTACTCCAGTAACTAATTTTATTCCTTCTCAAGTCTCTGGTGGGTTTGAATAACAAAGAGTTATAGTTCCACAATTAAACTTAAGTTGTTTAGAATTAAGAAATTGTTTTTATATAGGTAATATCAATAAGAATAAAAGTTAATTTAGGTATAGAATTCTAAACTTGTTACAATAGGCTACATAATCAAATACTTTCTCTTAAATTGTTAAATACACATGGACTGGACATTGCACATGCAAATCTTACATAACAGTTTTCTTAACTTTTATAATTATTATTGTATTGAAAGAAAAGAAGTCTTTTATTGGTCGTAAAGGGAGAAATGTTGATATAATGTTCTTTTGGAATGTATACAATTTACCCTTGTTCATTCAAATGCTGATTTCTCTACCTCACTGTCTGGTTTCAATCTAAGCATCACCTGTCTCAAGTTTGTGTAAAACATAACACCATTTGTTTTCTATATTGTCAATTAAACAACCAGCTCCAATGCTGAGCAATGGAGAGGTTAAGGTGGGAATCTCCTGGTTCCGAGGTTTGGGGGAAGGAGGCAGAGAAGGAAGCGAGGAAAGAGGAGGAGTAAGAGAATCCACAGGAGAGGTCTTGGATCGACGTGGAGAGATGGACCAGACTTAAGATATGACTAAAAGCAAGTATAAAAGGTGAAATCTGAAATTATGTGGGTTTGGAGGTTTAGGATGGAATAACTATTGCCCAGCATTGTGATCTAGGTTAATTAAATAAATCCCTGTCTCTGTGTGATGATTGGGTATACAGATGGTTTAGGACTAACAGCTGCTTAACTAAAAGATATACCAATAATAAATGTTAATATACCACAATATTAGTAGAAAAAAAATGTGATGTGAATTTAAAGAAATATAATTTCATTAATCAGAGTTATTTTCTTCATTCTGACAAGAGGGCTGTATTGATGATATCTGTACAAGATAAAACACTGGAGTGAGTATTATGAAAAGGCACTCAGGACCTCTTATGCTATCGTTGCTCCTCACTGCAATTTTACACACACACAGAGAGAAAGAGAGAGAGAGTACATGAGAGAGTTCGGACATAATTCCAGTATATATGTGTGATTGATATATGTACATACATATATATACATGTTTTAATTCATACAGTGTCTTACAAATGAAAGAATATCTATAAATTTCATCATTCAATATCACAGTAGCTAGAAAAAAATTAGTAAATGGGAAATTTGTTCATAGTAGCAATGATATTACTTATTATTTCAGAGCAATGAGAAATTACTGAAAGTATAATTTGGAATTACATTCTATAGAGGATGAAATCAGGAATATTTTTCATTTAATAACTATGGGAAGTATGAAATAACTGGCAACTTGCATGAATAGACTGAAAATATATCTGGGCCCACAAATAAGAAATCATAGACCTTGGTATCTAAAAGCTATGAAGATCTTTCCTTTTAATATCCATGTTATATTTAAATGAAGTATATGGGTATGTACACATGAGTGAAGATGTCAGAGGAAGCCAGGAGAGCATGTCAGACCCCTTGGGCTAAGTTTATAGATGGTTGTGAGATATGGGACTTTACTGAACAGGGGTCATCTGACAGAGCAAAGTCCACTTAGCAAGGTATCCAGCCCAGAACACACTCTCCCTCTCCTCCCTCTCCCTCTCCCTCTTCTTCTCCCTCTCCCTCTTCCTCTCTCTCTCTCTCTCTCTCTCTCTCTCTCTCTCTCTCTCTCTTCTCTCTCCCTCCCTCTCCATGTTATATATGTAAATATTTATGTTCTTAAAAATGTTTGTGCATGTGTGTGGTGTGGATGCTGGAGTTTGTCACTGGGTAATTTCCTCAATTGTTCTCTGTGTCTTTCTACCTCACTCAGGATGTTCTTTTCTAGATCCAGCCATTTGCCCAAATATTTCATGATTTTCTTGTTTTTAATTGCTGAGTAGTATTACATTGTGTAAATGTACCAAAATTTCTGTATCCATTCCTCAGCTGAGAGTATCCTTTGTGTTACCAAAGTTTTTCAGTTTCATGAGTTCACATTTATTGATGGTTGATCTTAAAGCCTATGCTGTTGGTATTCAGTTCAGGAAGTTGTCTCCTGTGCCAATGAGTTCAAGATTCTTCCGCACTTTTTTCTTCTAACAGATTTAGCGTGTTTGGTTTTATGTTGAGGTCTTTGATCTGCTTTAACTTTAGTTTTGTGCAAGGTGATAAATATGCATCTACTTGCATTTTTCTATGTGTAGACATCCAGTTAGAACAGCACCATTTTTGAAAATGCTGTCTTTTTTCCATTGAATGGTTTTGGCTTCTTTGTCAAAAATCCAGTATCCATAGGTGTGGGTTTATTTCTGGGTCTTCTATTCAATTACATTGATCCACCACTCTGGTTTTTTTTTTTTTTGTTTGTTTGTTTGTTTGTTTTCATTACCAAGCAGTTTTTATTACTATTGCTCTATAGTACAGCTTGAGGTCAGGGATGGAGAGACCTATAGATGATCTGTTGTTGTACAGGATCATTTTGGAAATTCTGGGTTTTAGGTTTTTCCATATGAAGTTGAGAATTGTTCTTTCAAGCTCTATAAAGAATTATGTTGGTAATTTGATGTGAATGGCATTGAATCTGTAGATTGCTTTTGGCAGGATGCCCATTTTCACTATGTTTATCCTACTGATCTATGAGCATGGGAGATCTTTCCATCTTCTGATATCTTCATTGATTTCTTTCTTCAGAGACTTGAAGGTTTTTTCAAACAGGTCTTTCATTTTCTTGGTTAGATTCACACCAAGGTACTTTTTGTTATTTGTGGCTATTGTGAAGGGTAGTTTCCCTAATTTCTTTCTCAGCCCTTTTTTCTTTTGTGTACAAGAGGATACAGATTTTTTGAGTTATTTTTATATACAGGCACTTTACTGAAGTTGCTTATCAGTTGAAGAGGTTCTCTGATTGAATTTTTATGGTTGTTCATGTATACTATCATATCATCTGCAAATAATGATAGTTTGAGATCCAAGATGGCAGCAATAAGCATGCACCTTATCTGAGGGGCAAAGGACCTGAAACGCCGAAATTGGTGAGTTAAGGGGCTACTGAACCCAGAACAGAGTTATCTAGGCTTCCAGGGAGAAAGAGACTAATCATGAACTTAGTGCATCTAGAATCAGGTCACCTGCAGAATCCTTTGGGGATTTGATCCCTAGGCATTCCTCATATCCAACTTCCTATTCCCTCTTTGGAAGAGGCAGAGGAGGCCACCAGCAGAATCTGCCACAGACCACAATGACCATGCCCCAGTGACAGCAGTGGCTCCTACCAAGGAAACCCTGGCTCAGGATCTGGGACTGAGAATACTCAACCCTTTTGGGCACTTCCCTGAGACCACCACCATAAGCCTGTCCTGGCACAGCAGAAGGATAGAGAGGCGCACTGTGTGTTCTCACAAACTACAGCACCCAGGTTCCAGCGCAGCCAGCTGCTCCTAGCAAACAAACTCTGCCTCATGATCTGGGATTGAGGTCGCTCAACCCTTCCTGACACTCTCCCGGTACCAGAAGCATTAAGTTCTAGCACCAATGGCTCTTGGCAGAAAAACCCTGGTTCTGTATCTGAGAATGAGGACACTCAGCCCCACCTAGTACTCCCCTGGGACTGGCCACCATAAGCTATAACGGCTTCTGGCAGAGACACCCGGGCTGGGATCTGGGACTGAGGACACTAAACTCAACCCTTTCTGTACTCCCACGTGACCAGCCGCCATAAGCCTTCCCTGGAAGAGGGCAAGACAGAGAGGTGGCCTGCGGATTCTATCACAGACCACAATACCTGGGCCCAGGCTTCAGGATCTGGGACCAAGTAGATTCAGTCCCTTCTCTCCCACCCACCTCCACCCCTGTAATTCGCTGGGATCAGACTCCAAAATCATTCCCTGGTGGAAGTGAAGGATACAGAAGGGGCCTGCAGAGTCCGCCACAGACCACACTGCCTGGGCCCCAGCTCGGGCTATGCCTAGCACAGCACACAGTGCAGGTGGACACCCAGACCTGCTGCTACAGTGCCACTGAGCTAATTGTAAGCTTACACCCGCATTTACCACAGCAGGATCAAATTGGAGAGTTGAGAGCAAGGGAAACCCCTCTGCTTTCCAACTGGTCCTGCAAAGGAGTGAGTGTGCATTCAAGTAAGTGTTTGCAGAGCCCCAGATGCAGGGCCCCTCTACACAAGCCACCAGACAAAAGATCCCTACCACCCACACCCTTAGTGTGGGCATCATAGGGATTCTTGGGACAGCGATCCCAACACTGAAGCCTCTGCTCTGCGGGTCTACCAGTGAAAACAAGGTAAACAATTCCTGGATCCCAGACAGAGCTGCATACCAGTGGCCTGCAGGCCATGGCAATAGTCAGGGAATCCGCGCATGCACACTGCGCTCGCTAAATTAGCTGCGAATAGTGCCAGTAACACATTCCTCACTTAGGTAAAGCTGAAACCACAACACACACTCCCAAACCATTGAACCTCTCTCATCTGGACTGAAAAACAGTCCAGAAAACAGAAAGAGATGGTCCTAGCCTGAAGTACAGACTCCAGGAACAAACAGTGAGGGTTACAGATAAACAAATGGCCAGAGGCTGATGTAAGAACACACCCAACAAAAATTAGGACATCATGGTTTCACCAGCAAACCCCCCCCCCAAATCAATGGACACTTCAATTCACTAGATACATGAGAAAACGACTTTAAAACTATGCTTTTCCAGCTATTAGAGGCTCATAAAGAGGGAATGAACAAATCTCTCAGAGAAATGGCCACACAAATTGAGGCAAACAAAGAGGAAATGAACAAAGCTCTTGAAGAAATAACCACACAAATGGAGGCAAATAAAAAAGAAATAAAGGCAAATACAGCCAAACAAGTGGAGGCACAATTAGCGGCATATAGAGAAGAAATGAACAACAACAACAAAATAAAGCCATTATTGAAAAGCCGGACTCCATATTCAAACAGATGAAGGAAATGGTGCAAGGCATGAAAACAGAATTAGAATCAATAAAGAAAACACAAATAGAGAAAAACCAGGAGCTGGAGAACATAGAGAAAAGATAAGGAACTACAAAGGTAAGCATCACCAATGGAATACAAGGGATGGAAGAGAGAATCTCAGGTGCTGAAGATACACTTGCAGAAATTGAAACATCTCTGAAAGAAAAAAAATCAGAAAAGTTACAAACAAACAAACAAACAAATAGAAAAAAATCCAAGAATTCAAGGACACCATGAAAAGACAAAATCTAAGAATAATAGGAGTAGAGGAAAAAGAAGACATCAGGCTCCAAGGTCCAGAAAATATTTTCAAGAAAATCATAGAAGAAAATTTTCCCAACTTAAAGAAAGAGATGTCCATAAACATAGAAGAGGCCTAAAAACACCAAATAGACTTGACCAGAAAAGAAATTATTCATGTCACATCATAGTCAAAACACTGAACCTACAGAACAAAGAAAAAATATTAAGAGCAGGAAGGGAAGAAGGCCAACTAACATAAAAAGGTAGATGTATCAGAATCATATCACATTTCTCAACAGAAACTTTGAAAGCCAGAAGGAACTGGGCAGAAGTCATACAGACCTTAAGGGACCACAGCTGCCAACCCAGACTACTATACCCAGCAAAATTTTCAATCAACATAGACAGAGAATTCAAAATATTCCATGACAAAACCAAATTTAAACAATATCTACACAGTAACCTATCCCTACAGAAGTTACTAGAAGGGAAATTCCAACTCAACGGAAACAACTACATCCAAGGAAACATAGGACATAGATAACTACACACAAAAAAATCAAAAGAATAGAAGCAATGAAACACAGCAACACCACCAACCCCACATCAAAAGAAAGTAACATTCTTTGCTCACTAGTATCTACCAACATCAATGGAACTCAACTCTCCAATAAAAAGGCACAGACTAACAGAATGTTTGCAGAAACCAGATCCAATATTCTGCTGCATCCAAGAAACACAACTATGCAACAAACACTACCTCAGAGTAAAGGGCTGGAAAAAATGTTTTTCAAGCAAATGGATCCAGAAAACAAGCTGGAGTAGGTATTCTAATATCTACTAAAATAGACTTTTAACCAAAATTAATCAAAAAAAGATAAGAAAGGGCACTACAATATCATCAAAGGAAAAATCCACTAAGAGGACATCACAATTCTGAACATCTATGCTCCAAATACAACAACACCTACATTCATAAATGAAACATTATTAAAGCTTAAATCACACATTGATCTCAGTACCTTAATAGTGGGAAACTTCAACATCCCACTCTCACCAAGGGACAGATCATCTAGAAAAAATCTGTATAGGAAAATAAAGGTACTTACAGAGTCCCTCAATCAAATGGACCTAATAGATGTCTACAGAACTTTTTACCCAAACTCAAAAGAGTATACCTTTTTCAGGTATACCTCATGGAACCTTCTCCAAAATAGACCATACAGTTGATCACAAAGCAAGCCTCAACAGATACAAAAAGATTGAAATAATCCTCTGTATTCTATAGGACCACCATTGACTCAAAGCTTGACCTTGACAACAATGGAAATAACAAAAAGGCTATATGAACATGGAAACTGAACAACTTGCTACTAAATGACAGCTAGGTTAAGGAATAAAGAAAGAAAGAAATTAATGACTTCCTAGAATTCAATGAAAATGAAGGTACAACATACCCTAATTTATGGGACACATAGAAAGCAGTGCTCAGAGAAAAATTCATAGCACTAAGTGCCTTCAAGAAGAAGTTTGTAATATCACATACAAGCAACGTAATGGCACAACTAAAACCCTTAGAAAAAAGAGAAGCAGACACACCAAAGAGGACCAGACGGCTGGAAATAATCAAACTCAGGGAAGAAATCAATCAATTAGAAACAAATAAAACTATTCAAAGAATCAATGAAACAAAAAGCTGGTTCTTTGAGAAAATCAACAAGATAGACATACCCTTATTCAAACTAACTAAAAGTTTGACTAAAAGTCAAACTAAACTAACTAACTTAGTCAAACTATTTCCTGTGCTCATGGATTGGTAGGATTGACATAGTGAAAATGGTCATCCTGCCAAAAGCAATCTACAGATTCTACACAATTCCCATCAAAATAACAACACAATTCTTTACAGACCGCGAAAGAAAAATTCTCAGCTTCCTATGCAGAAACAAAAAACCCAGAATTTCCAAAATGATCCTGTACAACAACAGATCATCTGGCGCTATCTCCATCCCTGACCTCAAGCTGTATTGCAGAACAATAGTAATAAAAGCAGCTTGTTATTGGCATAGAAACAGAAAGGAGGATCAATAGAGTTGAATAGAAGACCCAGAAAGAAACCTATGTATCTATGAATACTCAATTTTTAACAAAGAAGCCAAAACTATTCAATGGAAAAAAGAGAGCATCTTCAACAAATGGTGCTGGTCCAACTGGATGTCTACATGCAGAAAAATGAAAATAGACTCGTATTTATCACCCTGCACAAAACTAAAGTCAAAGTGGATCAAAGATCTCAGCATAAAACCAGTCACACTAAGTCGGTTCGAAGAAAAAGTGAGGAACAGCCTTGAACTCATTGGCACAGGAGACAACTTCCTGAACAGAACACCAACAACACAGGATCTAACCAACAACCGATGGCACCTCAGGAAACTGAAAAGTTCTGTAAAGCAAAGGACATAGTCATCAAAACAAAACAACAGCCTACAGACTGGGAAAGGATGTTCACCAAACCTATATCTGAAAGAGGGCTGATAAGCAGAATATATAAAGAGCAAAAGAAGTTAAAAATCAGCAAATTTAGCAACGTAATAAAAAAGGGGATACAGAGCTAAACAGAGAATTCTTAGTAGAGGAATACAGAATGGTAGAGAAATGTTCAATTTCCATAGCCATCAGAGAGATGTAAATCAAAACGACCCTGAGATTTCACCTGACACCCATCAGAATGGCTAAGATAAAAAACTCACGTGAAAACACATGCTGGAAAGATAGTGGAGAAAGGGGAGCCCTCCTCCATTGCTGGTGGGAATGTAAACTTGTACAACCACTTTGGAAATCAATCTGGTGCTTTCTCAGACAATTAGGAATAGTGCTTCCTCAAGATCCAGCTATACAACTCCTAGGCATATATCCAAAAGATGCTCAAGTACACAACAAGGACATTTGCTCAACAATGTTTGTAGCAGCTTTATTCATAATAGCCGGAACCTGGAAACAACCCAGATGTCCCTCAGTTGAGGAATGGATACAGAAATTGTAGTACTCTTACACAATGGAATACTACTCAGCAATTAAAAAAGAGGAAATCATAAAATTTGCAGGCAAATGTTGGGAACATAGAAAAGATCATCCTGAGTGAGGTATCCCAGAAGCCAAAATACACACATGGTATATACTCACTTATATAGACCTATAAGATAGGATAAACATACTGAAATCTATACACCTAAGGAAGACAAACAAGAAAGAGGACCTGGGGTAAGATGATCAATCCTTACTCAGAGAGGCAAATGGAATGGACATTGTATGTAGGAGAAAACAAGTAACAGTACAGGAGCCTACCACAGAGGGCCTCTGAAAGACTCTACCTAGCAATGTATTAAAGCAGATACTAAGAATCATAACCAAGCCTTCAGCAGAGTGCAAGAAATCATATGAAAGAAGGGGGAGTTAGTATGACCTGGAGGGGACAGGAGCTCCACAAGGACCAACTATATCTGGGCACAGGGGTCTTTTCTGAGACTGTTTCTCCACCCAAGGACCATATATGGATATAACCTAGAATTCCTGCTTGGATGTAGCCCATGGTAGCTCAGTATCCAAGTGGGTACCCTAGTAAGAGGAACAGGGGATATTTCTAACATTAACTCAATGGCAGGCTCTTTGACCGCTCCCCCGCCCAGGGAGGAGCATCCCTGTTAGGCCACGGATTAGGAATTTGTAGCCAGTCCTGAAGATACCTGATAAACCAGGGTCAGATGAAAGGGGAGGAGGTTCTCCCCTATCAGTGGACTTGGAAAGGGGCAGGGAGGAGATGAGGGATGGAGGGTGGGATTGGGAGGAATGAGGGAGTGGGATACAAGGTAAATAAACTGTAACTAATATTAAAAATTCTAAAAATTAAAAAAATACTAATAGTTTGTCTTCTTCCTTTCTGATATGAATCCCCTTGATCTCTAGTTGTCTTATTGCTCTAGCTAGGACTTCAAGTACTATGTTGAAGAGATATGGAGAAAGTGCGCAGCCTTGCCTTATCCCTGATTTCAGTGGGATTGGTTTAAATTTCTCTCTGTTTAGTTTGGTATTGTCTATAGGGTTTTTGTACATTGTCTTTACTATGTTTAGGTAAGTGCCTTTTATCCCTGATCTCTCCAGTACTTTAAACATGCATTTGTGTTGGAATTTGTCAAATGCTTTTTCAGCATCTAAGGAAATGATCATGTGCTTTTTCTGCTTCAGTTTGTTTATATGGTGGATTACACTGATAGATTTCCATGCATGTCTGAGATGAAGCCTGCTTGGTCATGGTGGATGATATATTTTTTGTTCTTGGATTTGGTTTGCAAGTATTTTGAGTATTTTTGCATCAATGTTCATAAGAGAGATAGGTCTGAAGTTCTCTTTTTTTGTTGGGTCTTTGTGAGGTCCAGGTATCAAGGTGTTTGTCACTTCATAGAATGAGTTTGGTAATGTTCCTTCTGTTTCTATTTTGTGGAATAGTTTAAAGAGAATTGCAGTTAGCTCTTCTTTGAAGGTCTGGTAGGATTCTGTACTTAAAGCATCTGGCCCTGGGCTCTTTTTGGAAGGAGAGTTTTTATGACTGCTTCTATTTCTTTGGGGGATATAGGACTATTCAGTCTAAATACCTGATATTGATTTAATTTTGGTAGATGGAATCTATCAAGAAAATTGTCCATTTCATTTAGATTTTCAAATTTTGTAGCATATAGTCTTTTGTAGTAAGCCCTATTGGTTGTTTGCCTTTCCTCAGTGTCTGTTGTTATGTCCCTTTTTTCACTTCCTATTTTGCTTATTTGGATAGTTTCCCTCTGTCTTTTAATTAGTTTTGCTAAGGGTTTTTATATCTTGTTAATTTTCTCAAAGAACCAGCTCTTGGTTTCATTGATTCTTTAAATTGTTTCATTTGATTCTAATTTATTGATTTCAGCTCTGAGTTTGATTATTTCCAGCCATCTATTCCACGTGGGTGTTTCTGCTATTTTTCTCCCCAAGGGCTTTCAGCTGAGCAACTAAGTTGTTCATATGAAATGTTTCAAATTTCTTTTTGAAGGTATTTAGTGCTATGAATTTTTCTCTTAGCACTGCCTTTCACTGTGTCCAATAAGTTTGGGTATGTTGTTCCTTCATTTTCATTGAATTCTAGGAAGTTTTTAATTTCTTTCTTTATTTCTTCCTTGTTCCAGCTGTCATTGAGTTGGGGACATTTAGTTTCCATGTGTGTGTAGGCTTTTGCTATTTCTGTTGTTGTTGAGGTCCAGCTTTATTCCATGGTGTTCAGATAGGATACAAGGGATTATTTTGATCTTCTTGTATCTGTTGAGGCTTGCTTTGTGACCAACTCTGTGGTCTATTTTGGAGAAAGTTTCATGAGGTGCTGAAAAGAAGGTATGCTCTTTTGAGTTTGGGTTTTTAGGTTTTTGTTGGGTTTTTCCTTTGATGAGAATTTAGTGCCCCTTCTCATCTTTTTTGATTAATGTTGATTGAAATTGTATTTTATTAGATATTAGGATAGCTACCTCAGCTTGTTTTCTGGGTCCATTTGCTTGAAAAACAGTTTTTCCAGCCCTTTACTCTGAGTTAGTGTTTGTCTTTGTTGCAGAGGTGTGTTTCTTGGATGCAGAAGAATGTTGGATCCTATTTCCAGAACCATTCTGTTAGTCTGTGTCTTTTTATTAGAGAATTGAGTCCATTGATGTTGATAGATAATAGTGAATGTTATTTCCTTTTTATTGTGCAGTTGGTGGTGTTACTGTGCTTCAATGTTTGTTTTCTTTTGTTGTGAAGTTATCTATATCCTGTGGTTTTTTTAGGTGTAGTTGTTTTTGTTGGATTGGTGTTACCCTTCTATTTTTTTCTGTAGGGCCTAGTTGCTATGTAGATATTGTTTAGGTTTAACCTATTCATGGAATGTTTCGTTTCGTATTTTTTTTTCATATATGTTGATTGAAATCTTTGCTAGTTTTAGTAGTTTGGGTTGGCATCTGTGATCCCTTACTGTCTGCATGACATCTGCCCAGGCGTTTTTGGCTTTTATAGTTTCTGTTGAGAAGTCTGGTGTGATTCTGATAGGTCTCCCTTTATATGTTACTTGGCTTTTTTCCCTTGCTGTTTTTAATATTTTTTCTTTGTTCTGTATTTAGTGTTTTGACTTTTATGTGATGTGAGGAATTTCTTTTCTGGTCTTTTCTATTTGGTGTTCTGTAGGCCTCTTGTATGTTTATGGACATCTCTTTCTTAAGTTAGGAAAATTTTCTTCTGGGATATTCTTGAAAATACTTTCTGAACATTGGAGTTGATAATCTTATTTTTGTGTTTTCCTCTTATTCTTAGATTTTGTCTTTTCATGACATCCTTGATTTTTTGGATGTGTTTTGTTTGGAACTTTCCCGATTTTACTTTTTCTTTTAGAGATGTATCTTCAACATCTGAGATTCTCTCTTCCATCTCTTATATTTTGTTGGTGATGCTTACCTTTGTAGTTCCTTATCTTTTCTCTAAGTTCTGCAGATCCATGGTTTTCTCTGTTTGTGTTTTCTTTATTGATTCTAATTCTGTTTTCATGTCTTGTACCATTTCCTTCATCTGTTTGAATGTGGAATCCTGTCTTTCCATGATGGCCTCAATTTTTTTTTTCTCTCAATATGCTACTAATTGTGCCTCAACACAGGTCTCTATTTGTTTGGCTGTATTTGCCTGTATTTCTTTGAGAGCTTTGTTCACTTTCTCTTCATTTGCCTCCATTTGTGTGGCTATTTCTTTGAGAGATTTGTTTGTTTCCTCTTTATTCTTCTAATAACTGGATAGGCATAACTTTAAAATCATTTTCCTGCATTTCCAATGAATTAAAGTATCCATTGATTTTGGGGGTTGCTGGTGAAGCCATAATGTCCTGATTTTTGTTGGATGTGTTCTTACGCTGACCTATAGACATCTGCCTATCTGTAACCTTCGCTGTTTTTTCCTGAAGTCTGTCCAACAGTTTGACAGTTTGGGTTGTTCCTTCAGCTGTAGTTAAGGGAGGAAGGTCTCAGCACTGGCACACAAGTGTGGGTGCATATGTGCAGGTATATGGGTGGAAGTGTTCTTTGAAGGACAGGGTGCTAGAGAGTGTAGATGCCTGGAATGTGGTAATTGCAGGAGGGAGTGCAGTTGCTGGTGCTGTTTGCGGGTACAATGTGTATGTGCAGGTTCCCTGAATACCTCAATGGCCTACAGGCCTGTCATACTGTCCTCCTGGTATTCAGATCTATCTGGGCTCCAGGAATTATTTGCCTGAACTCCACTGGTACACACACAGCGCAGGGGCTTCAATGTTGAGAATGTTGTCCCAAGAATTCCTATGTTGCCCACACTGGGGCTGTGGGTGGGAAGGATCCGATGTCTGACTGCTAGCATGGATGGATCCTGGATCTGGGGTTCTGCACGCACTCACTTGATGATGCACTCACTCTCTAACAAGCCTAATAGGAAAGCACAGGGTTTCCCCCTGTTCTCTATTCCTAGATTTGGTCCTTCAGGGGCAAATGTGAGAGTGTAGGAGATCCATCAGCTCAGTGGTACTGCAGCCGCAGAACTGGGAGTCTGGTTCGGTTGCTGGCTGGGAGGACCTGCAGAGTCTGGAACTTGTGACCTGGGATATGGTACAACCGGCTGCCTGCCACTGAGGAAGTAGGAGGCCTGCCCTTGCTGTCTCAGTTATGAAGCAGGGAATTCTGTGCTAGGAGCAATAGGCACTGTGGGCAGCTTCTGCTGAGGAGGGAGACCCATCACGGGGAAGGGCAGGGGGATTGAATATTCACCACTCTCAGTCCCCTGGTGATGTGGATCCAAATGTTCTCAACTCTCCGTTTGTCCCCTTTCACCCAGGAAGCCTCAATGTGGATGTTCTGGCTTCAGCTGCCTCTCCACTCACCAATTTCAGAGTTTCCGATCTTCTGCCCCTCAGATATGATGTGCACTGGTCATTGCCGTCTTGGATCCCCATAAGTATATTTTTAATTGCCATATTCTGTAGGTCTCTGAAGTTTTTGAAGACTTACCTATTTTTATGTAATCGATCTGTCTACAGCATTATATCTATCTGTTAAACATAGGATGTATATTCCTGTAATAAATTAGACTGGTGTCTGATATGAATATGAGTTGATTAACGAACATTTAACTATTACCTAATGTCTTTAACAGTTTGTAATGGCAGTTTAAAAGTATTGGAAGTAACCTTGAATTTTTAGCAATATACTAAAATTTACCAATGTATTAAAAATAGACTTATTTTTGCATAAATGTATAAAATCTTATACCAGAGTTAAAATTAACCTTATTTGAGAATAACAAATAAAACCTTAATTTGAGTAGACTCAATAATCTACCTTTTGTCTTATTATTACTATAAGATATCCCTGTATTTCCCTTTCTTTTTTTAACTCCTTTTCCCCTTATCTAAAAAAGAAAGATAGAGAAAAGAAAAAGAGAGAAATTCCCGAGTCTAACCTTGTTTCTGTCTGAATAAGAACATTAATAATTTATAACTATCTCCCAATGACAATAAACATTCATATCCATAGAAAATAACCAAAAACATAACCAACTCCCCTTAAAGGAAATTGGATATCGTTGTCATGAATTTCTTCTAGCTGACATTTTGGACATGCAGAAATCCTGTTAGGGGGCTCAAAGGAAATTGGGAAACATGGTTAATTAATCAAGCGTTAACATTCATCGTCTAGCTTTGAAAGTTGAGAAATTTCAGGCTTAATAAAAGTCCTGTTTGGAACAGTCTAAAATGCTGGACCATTTGAGATTAGTAGCTTTCTTCAAAGCTCTCTTTGGAGCAGGTTTTGATAAGATACAGAAATTGAAGCAGTTGAGGCAGGAACAAGCAGAATGCTGGAACATGCAAGATGCTAGAACAGATATTTCAGTGTCTCAACATGCTGGAAGAACAAATTCTGTTAGGTTTGATCCAGCATCTCTGGTGTTCAGTCCTTTTGTTCTATAAACATATAACTTTCACAAGCATTATACAGTTCTAAATTATAAATGTATGAGATGTTCAAGATGAAACTGAACTGTAAGCCAATTTTATCTATGCCAATTAAAAGAATGGCATAATACATTTTGAGGATATTGTAGCCAAGGATTTATTGGTCATGTCTTGTTGAAGTTCTGGCTGGAGACATTTTATGTTTCAGTCAGTTTCAGAGTTGCTCTCATGTAAATGGATGAACAATATAAGTTACCATTATTATTGACCATACAATCATCATCATGCTGAAATCAAAACAAGGTTTTATAGATCAAAATATCTTTTTTTTTGGGGGGGGGGTGTTCTTGGGCACCTGTTGTATTAGGCTAAGCTGTTACTTATGTCCTGAGGGAAGGCTTTTCATTAGAGAGACAAGCTGGTTGCCTTGAGCAAAAGAAAAGGCATGTTTTAAGCAAACTTTATAAAAACTTCTTTTTTTAAATTAGAGTTTAAGCATACCTGAGGCATCTTGTACCTCTTTAGAGGTTTAGGCCTAGGTTTTCATATATGTTGTGGCTATTTTTGTTCTTGCCCTCCCCCCCCTTTTTTTTTTTATACAGAATGGGCAGTTATGCCTTTATAGTCAAACGTTATATGAATTGCCTTTTACTTTTCACATATAAGCATACCCTAGACATCTTGTATCTGAATTTTTACATTGGTTGTGGCTATTTTTGGCTTGTACCTTTTTTTGTATAGAATGGGCAGTTATGCCTTTAGAGCCAAACTTTATATAAATTTTCTTTTACCTTTAGCATTTAGGCATATCCTAGGCATCCTGTACCTGGGTTTTTTCATTTGTTTTGGCTATTTTTGGCTTGCCCCCTTTTTGATACGGGATGGACAGTTCTGCCTTTTAAACATATAAATTACAATTTTTGAGTTCTTAGGACTTAAGTAGGGTGGTGTGTACTTTGCCACCTGTAAGCCTCCTGTGCCTTTTTTGCATCAGGCATGACCAATATTTGTCCGCAGTAAAAACGCCTAACATTCGAAAGGAGAAGCCAGCTTCCAAAACAGTGTGACACCTTAATTTTGTCAGCATTTCAAAGCTTTTTGAGATGGGAGGCATGCAGTTTGCGTGTTTGTCTCCCTCCCTAATTTTGAGTCCTTACATTGACCAACAGAACATATTTCTTTTTTTTTTTTTAATTTTTTTTAATTTTTTTTATTGGTATTTTTTTTTAATTTTATTTTTCTTTTTAGTTACATTTTGTTAACTCTGTGTCCCAGCTGTATCCCGCTCCCTCATTCCCTCCCCAACCCCACACTCCCTCCCTGGTCTCCTCCCTGCCCCTTTCCAAGTCCCCTGATAGGGGAGGACCTCCTCCCCTTTCATCTGACCCTGTTTTATCAGGTATCTTCAGGGCTGGCTGCAAAGTCCTCCTCTGTGGCCTAACAGACTGCTCCTCCCCTTGGGGGGGGGGGTCAAACAGCCTGCCCTTGAGATCCTGTTAGAAATAGTCCGTGTTCCCCTTACTTTGGAAAACTACTTGGTTACTGAGCTACCACAGGCCACATCCGAGCAGAAGCAGAACATATTTCTTAAGCCAAAATACTCTTTGGACCAGTCTTGTTTGGAAGTCTCACTTTCTGAGATTGGCTGGCCTTTTAAGAGCAGTGTGACATCATCTCTCTTTACATAAACCTAAAATTGATGTGAATCCAATCTTTAGAACAGTAAGGACATAACATCTATTATTAAGAAAAAAAGAATTTACATGGTAATCTTAAGGAAAATTTTGTCATTTTGAATCTTAGACTATCTATGCAAGTGGCAAAACAACAGGGGTTGCCATCCTCGCTTATATTATGTAGATTAGGCTGATCTGGAACTCAAAGATCTGCCTGTTTCTTTTTACTTTGTATTGGGATTAAAAGCATGTGCTTTCACCAACTTGTTCAAATATTTTTTTCTCAAATCAGTATCAATGTAACTCAAAGCCTTTAAATGAAAATCAAGCAAAGAGACAAGAAAATTTTAAGTTTTTGGTCCATTGTGCCAACATAGGCTATAACAAACAAAGCCCAGTTGGTTATTTTTTGGAATTTAGTTGTTACAGTGAATCAGTGGACCCTTACCAGAAAGAGCTGACAAGTATATTGCAGCCAGAGAGCTTGGAATTTTAGCTGCTATTAATTTAATTTTTATTAGAAAGAGTGAGTGCCCTTTCTATTGTCTGTAACTTAGTATTCCATTCCTTGGCTTTTTCTCCTTGAACTCTCTTGGAGAAATCATGGAAAAAGAAGATCCATTACCATTAAACATATTGCAACCATAAACCCACTAGAATCTGTACATCTAAACAAACTAAGCAAAAGAGAGCACCCTAACTAAAATGTTCAATCCCCATCCTGAAAGGCAAAGAGGATGGACATCAGAAGAAAAAGAAAATAGGAAACAACCTCGGAACCTGCTACAGAGGGCCTCTGAAAGCCAGAAGAAAACAGGAAACAACCTAGGAACCTGCCACAGAGGGCCTATGAAAGCCTCTGCAGTATAGACTGTCAAAGCAGATGCTGAGCCTGATGGCCAACTGATGGGCAGAGTGAATGAAATTTTATGTAAGAAGTGGGAAATAGTAAGAGTTGGAGGGGACAGGAACTCCACAAGGAGAGCAACAGAACAAGATAATTTGAACACAGGGAACTTCCCAGAGACTCACACTCCAACCAAGGACTATTCGTGGAGATAACCTAGAACCCCTGCACAGATGTAGCCCATGACACTGTAGTTCAGTGTCCAAGTGAGTTCCATAGTAATGGGAAGAGGGACTGCCTCTGACATAATCTGATTGGCCTGCTCTTTGATCACCTCCCCCTGAGGGGGGAGCAGCCTTACCAGACCACGGTAGAGGATAATGCAGCCACTTTTGATGAGAACTGATAAACTAAGATCAGAAAGGAGAGGAGAACCTTCCCTATCAGTGGACTTGGGGAGTGGCATGCATGCAGAAAGGGGAGGGAGGGTGGGATCGGCAGGGGAGGAGGGAGGGGTTTATGAATAAAGTGTAATTAATAATAAAATAATAATAAAAAATAAATAAATAAATAATTAAAAAAAAACCTCAATGACTGGCTCTTTGGCCTCCCCACCCCCCAAGGGAGGAGCAGTCCTGTTAGGCCACAGAGGAGAGCTTTGCAGCCAGTCCTGAAAATACCTGATAAAACAGAATCAGATGAATGGGGAGGAGGTCCCCCCTATTAGTGGACTTGGCAAGGGGCATGGTGGAGATGAGGGAGGGAGGGAAGGACTGGGAAGGAATGAGGGATCGGGACATGGCTGGGATACAGAGTTAATAAAATGTAACTGATAAGAAAAAATAAAATTAAAAAAAATAATAAAATAAAAAAAAATAAAAAAAACCATATTGCAACCAGATCCATGACTATGACAACCAAAACAAAGCAAAAAAAGATTAAAACACCCTCTGCTATGGCATTGTTTATTTTAGATGCAGTTTTAGGCCAAGCTCTGTATAGGGGTCTGTCTGCCTCCAGTTCCTGTCTTTCCCGCCATGGCTGCTGAGCTGAGCCAGCCACAGGATAAGGAAGCCATGCTGTGTACCTCTCCTATTAGACTATAGCAGCATCCAGTTTTGTTATGTTCAGTCTCAGGTCTGCTCACAGTAGGCTATCTTTTGCTCCTAGGCTTTTTTAAGAATCTCTCTTAAAGAGACAGTAATTGACCTGAGAGTTTTCAGGTTTTAAGTTTGGGTTGTATCACTGGGAGTTTACTCCCCACACCAAATTATGATAAAGTATGATTTAAAGGGTGTGGATTGTTAGATTAGTTGGGTGCCATTTGTTGTGGTATATTAATATTTATTATTGATATATCTTTTAGTTAGTCCTAAACCAGCTGTTTACCCAAATCACCACCCAGAGACTGGGATTTATTTAATTAATCTAGAACACAATGCTAGGCAATAGTTATTCCATCCTAAGCCTCCAAACCAACATAATTTCAGATTTCACCCTTTATATTTGCTTTTAGTCATATCTTAGGTCTGGCCCATCTCTCCATGTGGTTCCAAAACCTCTCTTGTGGATTATCTTACTCCATCTCTCCCCTTGCTTCCTTCTCTGTCCCCCCACCTCTCCATCCCCTATCCCCAGAACCAGGATGTCCCACCCTATCCTCTCCATTGCTCAGCATTGACAATATAGAGAGCAAATGGTGGCATGTTTACAGAAATTTGAGGCAGGGGATGTTTAGAATAAGCATGGCAATGCACTGTCCAGATTGAAACCCAATAGTGGGGTTGAGAAATCATTTGAATGAACAAGGGTAAATTGTGTACATTCCAGAAGAACATTATACCAAAATACTAATATCATATTTATATTCAATATTTTACCCTAAAGAGCTAATTGTATTTACTTTGTTGTTTCCTTACACTTTCTTTGTCTGTTAAAGTTTTTTAGTCTTTTCTTTTCCTTCATTAATTAATATACCAGAGGACTACTAATACATGGTAAAGGAAAACTCACTGGAAAAATGCAAATTCTAGTGTTAGACAGGACATAATTGAGGCCTACCTCGGTTATTTTGTATTGCTAGAAAATACATAAGTAATCAAAACAACTTTAAAAATAGGGAGAATGTCAAAAGAAACCAAGAATTATAAACTAAATATCTGTAAAGCTTAAGTTGGAACAATTTGATCAGCAAAGTAGACTGTCAAAATTGAGTGATAAAGTCCAAAAATTGGATAGCTGAATGTATTTTCATAAAACTTAGTGGCTGGTAATGAATAACTGCCAAAAGGAGATTTGTTTTTGCAAAACAATTCTAATAATTAAGCATAGAAATTATAGGTTGTATGTTATTGGTTTTCTAAATATAATAACCACTGAATTTAATATCATCTGTTAAAATAGATTGGTTAGTTTTTATCAGATATATAAACAACTTGAACTGTTTTATTTTATCAAATTTAATTTACAACTAACAATATTATTACATTATTATTATTACTTTATAAAATGCTAAACATATATGGATTAAAACAATAAACGTTCAGTTAGGTTATAGATTAAGAAGACTTGGATTTTCTGTATTAAAGTTTTTAAATTGGAATTTTTTAATGCTTTTGAATGTTTATAAATAATTTACACAAAATTTGGTTAATGTTGGATGTGTTCCAATATTAACATACTGTGGTGACCAGTATGCACTGTGTCTGAGGGGCATGGGTTTGAGACTGTGAAACCAGTGAGTGGACTGGAGGCTGGATCCATAGCATCAACCCTGGGGCTTCCCAGGACAAGAGGGGACATCCCAGGAATGGGGGCAAATAGGATACAGGCCCTAGTTCCCGGGTATTGAAATCATAAACTGTGCCCTCCTGGCATTTTCTGCACACCCTACCAAGTGCAGAACTCCAGGTCCAGCAGCCAAACATCAGATCCCTCCTGCTCCTCAATTTTCCTCCAACATTTGGGGCTAATCATATCTAGGCCCCTGTGGCCCATCCCCTGGTCTGAGAGGTGGGACCCCAGCACTCTCCACATACATGAGGGAGTGGGAAGCTCCAGGTCCACAGACCCTCCTCTCCAGCAGCAAGACTTTGGATCCCTCTGTACCCTCTGAGGGCAGAGTTGGATTTCTGGGGCATCGCTCCCAGCATTCAAGCCACTCTTCTGGTCACCCAGTGGAGACCAGACAAACAGTGGAAGCACACAAATCATGAATCCAGGATAGCGGAGCCCAGAGGGGTCTGAGTGGCAGAAACAGAGACTGGCAGGCTTGTAGGCCATGACTCAGCTCCTTCTGAGACATCCTGAGATTGCTACTCACACCTAGCCCAACTGAGCACATGTGTGTGGGAGCCCTGCCCACACCACAACCTGAGTCTTCGGCCTGCCCTTCAAGACAACTGCAAACTAGTGTACCCTGACCTTTGACACCACACAGTCCTGCCTAGGCCCCCGTGCCCTTGCATGTGCCCAAGCCAGAGCACATGCACGGGCATGTGCTCTTCCCTTCAAGACACTCACCCGAGAGCCTGAGCCATGCCCCTCAAGACACTGTATCATTGCCCTCCCTTATATGCATCCTAATGGCCAGGACTCATTCTCTAGCCCCTGGATCTCTATCATCTTTCTGTAGGCTACTCCAGACTCCAGAGACAGGTGGACCCAGTCTGCAGTACAAGCTTCAGGAACAAACACTCAAGACTACATACAACTAGATGGCAAGAGAACAGCATTAGAATACAATCGACAAAAATCAGGACATCACAGTTTCACCTGAATCCCTAAAAAAATCAATGAATATTCTAATGCAGCTGAAACACAGGAAAATGATCTTGAATTTTTGACTATGTGATTATTATGCACATAAAGAGGAAATGAACAAACAAAGAGACTGTCATGGACAGATAGGAATCCACAATCAAACAGGTGATGGAAATGAATAAAATCATTTAAGACATGAAAACGGAATTTGAATCAATAAAGAAAACACAAACTGAAAAATCCCTGGAGATGGAGAATATAGAGAAGAGACAGGAGCCACAGAGGAAGGCATCATCAACAGAATACAAGATATGGAGGAAAGAATCTCAGGCACTGAAGATACAATTGTAGAAATCAATACATCACTCAAAGAAAACATACAAGCAGAAAAGTTCCTGACACAATACATTCAAGAAATAAAGGACACTATGAAGAGATGAAACCTTAGAATAATAGGAATAGATGAAAAAGAAGAATCCAGGTTCCATGATGCAGAAAATATTTCCAAAAAAAAAAAAAATCAAAGAACATTTTCCCAACCTTAAAAAAAGAGATGCAGGATAAACATACTAAAATCTGTACAAGTAAAGAAGGTAAGCAATAAGGAGGACCCTGGGTAAGATCAATCCTCACTCAGGAAGGCAAACCAGATGGACATTAGAAGAGGGAGAAAACAGGAAACAGGACAGGAGCCTACCAGAGAGGACCTCTCAAAGACTCTGCCCAGCAGGGTATCAAAGCAGATGCTGACACTCATAGCCAAATTTTGGGCAGAGTGCAGGGAATCTTATGAAAGAAGAGGGATATAGAATAACCTGGAGGGGACAGGAGCTCTTCAAGGAGAGAAATAGATAAAAAATTCTGGGCACAGGGGTCTCTTCTGAAACTGATACTCTAACAAAGGTACATGCATGAAGATAATCTTGAACACCTGCACAGATGTAGCCCATGGCAGTTCAGTGTCCAAGTGTGTTCCCTAGTAATGGGAATAGGGATTGTTTCTGACATGAACTCAGTGGCTATCTCTTTGATCACCTCTCCCTGATGGGGGAGCAGCTTTAGCAGGCCACAGAGGAAGACAATGCAGCCAGTCTTGATATGATCTGGTAGGCTAGGATCAGATAGAAGTAGAGGGGGACCACCCCTATCAGTGGACTTGGGGAGGAGCAAGGTAGGAGAAGAGGGAGTAGGGGGTTGGGAGGTGATGAAGGAGGGGTCTACAGCTGGGATACAAAGTGAATAAGCTGTAATAAACAAACAAATAAATTTTAAAAAGAGATGCCCTTACCATACAAGAGGCATAGAGAACACCAAATATACTAGACCAGAAAAGAAATTCTTCCCACCATATAATAATCAAAATGTTAAATCTACAGAACAAAGAAAGAAATATTAAAAGAGGCAAGGGAGAAAGGCCAAGTAACATGTAAATGCAGACCTATCAGGATCACGTTAGACTTCTGAATGGAAACCATGAAAGCCAGAAGGGCCTGGGAAGACATCATTCAGACACTAACAGACCATAGATGCCAACCCAGACTACTCTACCCAGCAAAACTTTCAATCTAACTGGAGGAAGAAAACAAAATATTATATGACATAACTGAATTTAAACAGTATATATGCAGCAACCCAGTCCTACAGAAGATACTAGAAGGAAAACTCCAATCCAACGAGATCAACTACACTCAAGAAAACACAGGATAAAGATAACTTCACAACAGAAAAGCAAAAGAAAAAAAGCACACAAACACACAATCACCACCAAATCCACAAGAAAAAAAAAAAAAAAGAGTTAACAATCATTGGACCCAAATATCCATCAACAGAAATGGACTAAAGTCTCCAATAAAAAGACACAGACTAACAGAATGGTTGCAGAAACAGGATCCAAGATTTTGCTGCATCCAGGAAATATCTTTGCAACAAAGATAGACACTACCTCAGAGTAAAGGGCTAGAAAAAGGTTTTGCAAGCAAATGGACCCCAGAAGCAAGCTGGGGTAGCCATCTAAATATCTAATAAAATAGAATTTCAACCCAAAGTTAATCAAAAGAGATGGGAAAGAACACTTTTTTTCTCATAAAAGAAAAAAATTCTACCAGGAGGATATCACCATCTTGAACATCTATGCACCAAATACAATGGTTTCCTTTGTGAAAGGAACAGTATTAAAGCTTAATTCACAGATTAATCCCAACACTTTAATAGTTGGTGACTTCAATTCTCACTAACGGACAGACCATGGAGACAGAAGTTAATTAAAGAAATAATAACATTTACAGAGGTCTTAAATCAAATGGACATGCTAGACATCTCCAGAACTTTTAACTCAAACACAAAAGAGTATAACTTCTCATCACCTCACAGATCCTTCACCAGAATTGACCATACAGTCTAGCACAAAGCTAGCCTCAACAGATACAAGAAGACTGAAATAACCCCTTGGATCATAGCAGACCACCATAGTCTAAAACTAGACCTCAACAATAAGAGAAATACCAAAAAGTCTACACATGCATGGAAAGTGAACAACTCTCTACTGACAGCTGAGTCAGGGAAGAAATAAAGAAATAAAGACTTCTGAGAATTCAGAGAAAATGAAGTCACAACTTCCCTAAGTTTATGGGACAAAACGAAAGCAGTGCTAAGAGGAAAGTTCATAGCACTGCCTTCATAAAGTAATTCGAGACATCACATAAAAGCAAATTAAAAGCACACCTGAAAGCACTAGAAATATAAAAGAAGCAGACATGTCTAAAAGGAGTAGACAGCTGGAAATAATCAAACTCAGAGCTCAAATCAATAAAACAAAAACAAGGAAAACAATTCAACAAATCAATGAAACTGAAAGGTGGTTCTTTGTGAAAATCAACAAGATAGACAAATCCTTAGCTAAACTAACAGAAAGGCAGAGAAACACTATCCAAATCAGCAAAATCAGAAAAGAAAAGGGGGACATAACAACAGACACTGAGAAAATACCAAGAATCATTAGGTCCTACATCAAAAGACTATTTGCCACAAAATTTAAAAATCTAAACAATATGGACAATTTTCTTGATAGATTCCATCTACCAAAATTAAATCAAGATCAGGTAAACAGACTGAATAGCCCTATATCCCCCAAGGAAATACAAGCAGTCATCAAAAGTCTCCCTTCCAAGAAGAGCCCAGGGCCAGATGGTTTCAGTGGAGAATTCTACCAGACCTTAAAAGAAGAGCTAACTCCAATTCTCTTCAAACTATTCCACAGAATAGAAACAGAAGGAACATTATCAAACTCATTTTATAAGGCCACAGTCACCATGATACCTAAACTTCACAAAGACACAACGAAGAAAGAGAATTTAAGATCAATCTCTGTTGTGAACATTGATGCTAAAATACTCAATAAAATACAGGCAAACCGAATCCAAGAGCACATAAAAGATCATACACCATGACCAAATAGGCTTCATCCCAGGCATGCAGGGATGGTTCAATATGTGGAAATCCATCAATGTAATCCACCATATAAACAAACTGAAGGAGAAAAACCACATGCTCATCTCCTTAAATGCCAAAAAAGCATTTGAAAAAATCCAACAACCATTCATGTTTAAAGACTTGGAGAGATCAGGGATACTACTAAACATAGTAAAGACAGTATAAAGCAAGCCTAGAGCCAACACCAAACTAAATGGAGAGAAACTTAAATCAATCCCACTGATAACTAGGATAAGAAAAGGCTGCCTAATCTTTCCTTATCTCTTCAACATTGTACTTGAAGTTTTAGCTACAGCAATAAGACAGCAATAGAGATCAAGGGGATACAAATTGGAAAAGAAGAAGTCAAAGTATCACTATCACTCATAGTATACATGAGTGACCCCAAATATTCTACCATACAAAACTAAAAATCAACAACAACAAAAAAATCAGTAGCCCTCCTCTATACAAATGGACAAATGGTCTGACAAAGAAATTAGGGAAACAGTACCCATCACAATAGCTACAAACAACAGAAAGTACACTGGTGTAACTCTAACCAACCAAGTGAAAGATGTGTATGAAAACAAAACAAAACCAAAGAAAAGAAAACAAACAAAAAACTTCAAGTCTCTGAAGAAAGAAATTGAAGAAGATATCAGAAGATAGAAAGATTTCCTAACTCATGGGTTGTAAGATTAACAAAGTGAAAATAGCCATCCTAAAAAAAGCACTCAACAGATTTGATGGAATTCTCATCAAAATACCAACACAATTCTTTTTTTTTCTTTATTAATTGCACTTTATTCACTTTGTATACCCCCTGTGGTTCTCTCCTTCCTCCATTCCCAATCCCTCCCTTCCTCCCCCCTCTGCATGCATGCCCCTCCCCAAGTCCACTGATAGGGGTGTTGTAGGTGTTTATTAATATTTACTATTGGTTTATCTTCTGGTAATGCTGCTGTTAATTCTCAGCAGCTGTATAACCAAATCACCACACAGAGACTGGGTTTTTAGTTAACCTAGAACACAATGCTAGGCAATATTTACTCCCTCCTAAACCTCCAAGCCCTCAGTTTTCTAACATTTAGATTTCCCACATTATACTTGCTTTTTGTGAAATCTTAGGTCTGGTTCATGCTCCATGTCCTCCAAGATCTCTCCTCCAACTCTGCACTCACTCTTCTCTGGCCCTTTCTCCTCCCATTCTTCTCCTGCCTTCTTGCTCCTCACCTCTTTCCTGTCCTCTGGCTCCTCCCTGCTCAACATGTGTCTAGTTGCTTTATTTTGTGTTTACACAAGAGTTGAGACAGGATGCTTAGAATGAGTATCATAATTCAATATCCGGATTGAAACCAGAGAGTTGAGGGTGGGGTGGGGGAGAAGTCAGTATTTGACTGAACAAGGGTAAGGTGTATACATTTAAAAATAAAACACATTATACCAACATAGGGGAGGACTTCTTTTCCTTCCTTCTGATCCTAGTCAATTGGGTCTCATCAGCAGTGGCTGCATTATCTTGTTCTGTGGCCTGGTAATGCTGCTTCCTCCTCAGGGGGAGGTAATTAAAGAGCAGGCCAATCAATTCATATCAGAGACAGTCCCTGTTCCTATTACAATGGAACCCACTTGGATAATGACCCTCCATGGGCTACATCTGTGCAGGGGTCTCAGGTTATTCCCATGCATAGTCCTTGGTTGGAGTATCAGTCTCAGGAAAGACCCCTGTGCTCAGATTTTTTGGTTCTGTTGCTCTCCTTGTGGAGTTTCTGTCCTCTCCAGATCTTACTGTTTCCCACTTCTTTCCTAAGATTCCCTGCAATCTGCCCAAAGGTTGACCATAAGTCTCAGCATCTACATTGATAGTCTGCAGGGCAGAGCTTTTCAGAGGTCCTCTGTGTCAGGCTCCTGACTTGTTCCCTCTTTTCTCCTTCTTCTGATGTCTAGCCTCTTTGTCTTTCTGGATAGGAACTGAGCATTTTAGCAAGAGTCCTCCCTCTTTAGGTGTACAGATTTTAGTAGGTTTATCCTATATTATAAGTCTGTATGAGTGAGTATATACCGTGTGCATCTTTCTGCTTCTGGGATAGCTCACTTAGGATGATCTTTTCCAGATCCCACCATTTACCTACAAATTTCATGATTTCCCTGTTTTTTTATTGTTGAGTAATATTCCATTGTGTAGATATACCACAATTTGTGCATCCATTCTTCAGTTGAGGGGCATCTGGGCTGTTTCCAGCTCTGGCTATTACAAATAAGGCTGCTACAAACATGGTTGAGCAAATGTCCTTATTGTGTACTTAAGAAACTTTTGGATATATGCCTAGGAGTCGTATAGCTGGATCATGAGGAAACGCTATTCCTAGTTGTCTGAAAAAGCGCCAGATTGCTTTCCAGAGTGGTTGTACCAGTTTACATTCCCACCAGCAGTGGAGAAGGGTTCCCCTTTCTCCACAACCTCTCCAACATGTGTTGTCTCTTGAGTTTTTCATCTTAGCCATTCTGATGGGTGTAAGGTGAAATCTCAGGGTCATTTTGATTTGCATTTCCCTGATGGCTAATGAGGTTGAGCATTTCTTTAAGTGCTTCTCTGCCATTCGATATTCCTCTACAGAGAATTCTCTGTTTAGCTCTGTACCCCATTTTTTTAATTGGATTACTTGAGTTTTTGCTGTTTAACTTCTTCAGTTCTTTATATATACTGGATATTAGCCCTCTGTCAGATATAGGGTTGGTGAAGATCCTTTCCCAATCTGTAAGCAGTCGTTTTGTTCTGAGGACAGTGTTCTTTGCTTTACAGAAGCTTTTCAGTTTCATGAGGTCCCATTTATTGATTGTTGCTCTTAGAGCCTGTGCTGTTGTGTTCTGTTCAGAAAGTTGTCTCCTGTGCCAATGAGTTCAAGGCTATTCCCCACTTTTTCTTAAGAGGTTTAGTGTGTCTGGTTTTTTGTTGAGGTCTTTGATCCACTTGGACTTTTGTTTTGTGCAGGGTGATAAGTATGGATCTATTTGCATTTTTCTACATGTAGACTTCCAGTTAGACCAGCACCATTTGTTGAAGATGCTGTCTCTTTTTCCATTGAATGGATTTAGCATCTTTGTAAAATATCAGGTGTCCATAAGTGTGTGGATTTATGTCAGGGTCTTCTATGCGATTCCATTGATCCACCATTCTGTTTCTATGCCAGTACCATGCAGGTACCAACACAATTCTTCATGATCTTTAAAGAACAATTCTCAAATTCAAGTGGGTTACATAGTAATGGGAAGAGGGACTGCCTCTAACAAAATCTGCTCCTTGATCACCTCCCCCTGAGTGGGGAGCAGCCTTACCAGGCCACAGAAGATGACAATGCAGCCACTCCTGACGTGATATGATAGCCTAACACCAGAAAAAAGGAAAGGAGGATGTACCTTATCAGTGGACTTGGGGAGGGGTATGCATGAAGAAGGGGGAGGGAAGGTGGGACTTGGAAGTAAGGAGGGAGGGGCTTATGGGGGATACAAAGTGAATAAAGTGTAATTAATAAAATAAAATTAAATTAAAAAAAGAAAAACAACAACAACAACAACAAAAACCCAGAATAGCTAAATACAATACTGTACAATAAAAGAACTTCTGGTGGTATCTCTATTCCTGATCTCAAGCTTTACTACAGAGCAACAGTAATAAAAACTGTTTTAAGCAACAGACTGGTGTATCAATGTAACTGATTCAAAGACCCAGAAATAAAACCACACCCATTAGGACACCTGATATTTGAATCCAAAACCATATAATGGAAAAAAGATAGCATGTTCAACAAATGGTGCTGGTAAAATTGGTTGTTTATATGTTGAAAATGCAAATATATCCATACTTATCACCCTGAACAAAAGTAAAATTCAAGTGTATCAAAGACTTCAACATAAAACCATACACACTAAATCTGTTTGGAGAAAAAGTGGGGATGAATCTTGAATGCATTGGATCAGGAGACAATTTCTTAAGAGAACACCAATTGCTCAGGCTCTAAGATCAACAATCAATAAATGTGACCTCATGAAATAGAAAAACAATGGACACTGTCAACAGAACAAAACAACATCCTACAGATTGGGAAAAGATCTTCACTAGCCCATCATCCAACAGAAGGCTAATTAATATCCAGAATATATAAAGAACTCAAGAAAGTAAACACCAACAAACCAAGTAATCCAATTAAAAAGTGGGGTACAGACCTAAACAGAGAATTCTCAACAGAGGAATATCGAATGGTAGAGAAACACTTAAAAAATGCTCAATGTCCTTAGTTATCAGGCAAATGAAAATATAAACTGAGATTCTATTTCACACCCATCAGAATGGCTAAGATAAAAAACTCAAGTGACAGCATATGCTGAAGAAGATGTGGAGAAAGGGGAGCCTTCCTCCATTGTTGTTGGAACTGTAAACTTGTACAAGTGCTTTGAAAAACAATCTGGGAATAGTGCTCCCTCAAGACCCAGCTATCCCTTTCCTGGACATATATACAAAAGATGCTCAATCATAGAACAAGGACATTTGCTGAACTATATTCAAAGAAGCTTTATCTGTAATAGTCAGAATCTAGAAACAACCTAGATGTCCCTCAGCAGAGGAATAGATGCAGAAATTGTGTTATATTTTCACAATGGAATACTACTTAGCAATTAAAAACAATTGACATCGTGAAATGGATAGAACTTCCATCCAGGAAAATGAATGAAACTTGAAAAAATCTTCCTAAGTGAGGTAGCCCAGAAGCAGAAAGGCATGCATGGTATATACTCATGTATAAGTGGATATTAGTGATATAATATACAATAAACATACTAAAATCTATAGACCTAAAATTGCTAAATAATAAGGAGGACCCTTGGAAAGATACTTAATTTTCATTCAGAAAGAAAAACAGGATAGACACGGGAAGTGGTAGAAGAGAGGGAACAGGATAGGAACCTACCACAGATGTCCTTCCTCTAAAAGACTACCCAGCAGAAGATTGAACCACATGAAGAAGCTCACAGCCAAACTTTGTACAGAGTGCAAGAAGTCTTATGGAAGAAGGGAATAGAAGGATCTGGAAGTGACAGTTGCTCCACAAAGAGACCAATAATGCCAAAAATCCTGGGCTCAGGGGGGACTGCAGAGACTGATGCTCCAAACAGAGGTCATAGAGAGGACCTAGACTCCTGCTCAGATGTAGTCAATAGACAGATCAGTTTCCATGTGGGTGTCCTAGTAAGTGGGAAATAGAGAGTCTCTGACATGAACTTGGTTGCCTGCTTCTTGATCCCTTCTCTCTGGTGGAAGCCCACAGTAGAAGAGAATCCAGACAATCTGATTGGACCTGGTAGGCTAGGGTCAGTCATTAGGGGAAGAGGACTTCCCCTCTCGGTTGACCAGGGGAGTGGAATAGGGGAAGAAGTTGGAGGGAGAGTGGTACCAGGAGGAGATGAGGGAAGGCACTACAACTGGAGTACAAAATGAATAGATTGTTATAATGATAATAATAATAATACTTTTAAAAATTGATTATTTTTACACATGCTAACTTACTTTTACATTTTATTTCCTAAATTTCTTGTTACACTGTTGATATAAAAAAAAACAAAAAACAACAACAACAAAAGAAACAAAACTGCATCAAGGTTTAGGCTTCTGTCATTTTTTTTTCTCACATATCTTTATTAATGCTGGATGTATCATTTTGTGTAACCTCTTTGCTTATTTTATATGATTAATTTAATGACTGTTTTTTTGCTATTTTTCCAAGAGTTCAAGCATATGATATATACAATGAAAGTATTCAGACAAAGTTTTATGGGAACATATATAAATTTATTATGCATGTAGTTCAGACCATGTTTTCTTCCAATGGTTCATCAAAACCAGTAGATACCTCTATTCATTATCTATAATTTAAAACTGAGTCTTATGTTGCAAACCCTTTTTGTTCAATTTGTTTCCTTTTAGGAACTGTATTATATAAATAGCATTCAAAATCAAATATAATGAATGGAGTTATTAACTTATGTACATTGAGCATATAAATAAATTAAAACTAATTTTAGGGTCTGATAATTTCAACATAAAACTTACCTCATCACAATTTCAATAAAATTTAGACTTTGAAGTATTGGTGGGGGCTACTGTGAGAAGGAGTATTTGTTGGAGGCCTTTATAACTGTAGCCTAAAGTGCATACTTTGTAATTTCATTATGATTCCCATATTTAGAGGAAATGCAGATCTCTTCTTTAATAACACAATACTGACTTTGACCCAGTCTATTATGTTTCTTGCCAGGTAACAACAGTATAATAAGATCAAAATCTTCAATTTTAGAACACCTGAAGAGTTTAGAAGGAACATTAAGTTCTCTCACCAATTGCAAGAAAATGCAAAATTCAAGATGAAATGCACATTTCATTATGTTAATTTCTTTAATCAGCAAAACTTGAAAAGCTTATGCATCTGTTGAATCAAAACATGTTTGCCAAGCTCTTTATGCCTTTTAAATTTTGTGTGTTTGAAGAAAAATGAAATCTGTTTGCTATCCTTACATTTAGATTCTATCAGAATTGAACAAGTTTGCACGAGTTTGGCTTGCCATTCCTCTCAGTTTCGTCTTTATGAACTTCAGATTTTAAGATTAAGATTATAAAGAGTGACAATAAAACTTGATGCTAATCACATAGATTCTGTCTTTTTTTTTTTCATTTGCTTTTTCAATAAGTCATGTTTGGTGAAAAATTGAAGTTGCTGTGTTAGACTATGAAATCTGCAAAATTTTAAAGATGTCATGATTTTGTTCCTCAGGCTTTTTACAGTACAGTTCAGTAATAAGAAAATAACAAAAGCCTTGTCAAATACACAGAGAAAACTAATGTATGAGGGGCTTCCACCTCCTTGATAAAATGGGAGAGAAAAGCCGGCATTACTGGAGTAATTCTAGGAACATGTAGACTTCTGGTTAAGGGAAGTATCTGGTAAACTAATCATGTTGGTTTCTCCTAATTGCAAGAAGGTGCAAATGAATGCAAATAAAACTATGGTCATACTTAGTGAGTAAATAGATTGATATGAAGTGACCTACTAATTTGTATGATAACAAATGATGCTACAGTCTTACTGTATGGCAAGTGCTCGTCAATGTTCTTTTTTTATTAATTACACTTTATTCATTTTGTATCCCTCCATAAGCCCCTCCCTCCTCCCCTGCCGATCCCACCCTCCCTCCCCTTTCTGCATGCATGCCACTCCCCAAGTCCACTGATAGGGGAGGTTCTCCTCTCCTTTCTGATCTTAGTCTATCAGTTCTCATCAAAAGTGACTGCATTGTCCTCTACCAGTGGCCTGGTAAGGCTGCTCCCCCCTCAGGGGGAGGTGATCAAAGAGCAGGCCAATCAGATTATGTCAGAGGCAGTCCCTCTTCCCATTACTATGTAACCCACTTGGACATGAACTGCCATGGGCTACATCTGTGCAGGGGTTCTGGGTTATCTCCAGAATAGTCCTTGGTTAGAGTATGAGTCTCTGGGAAGTTCCCTGTGTTCAAATTATCTTGTTCTGTTGCTCTGCTTGTCGAGTTCCTGTCCCCTCCAGCTCTTACTATTTCCCACTTCTTACATAAAATTCCATTCACTCTGCCCATCAGTTGGCCATCAGGCTCAGCATCTGCTTTGATAGTTTATACTGCAGAGGCTTTCAGAGGCCCTCTGTGGCAAGTTTCAAGGTTGTTTCCTGTTTTCTTCTGGCTTTCAGAGGCCCTCTGTAGCAGGTTCCGAGGTTGTTTCCTATTTTCTTTTTCTTCTGATGTCCATCCTCTTTGCCTTTCAGGATGGGGATTGAACATTTTAGTTAGGGTCCTCTCTTTTGCTTAGTTTGTTTAGATGTACCGATTTTAGTGGGTTTATTCTATGTTGTATGTTTATATGAGTGAGTATATACCATGTGTGTCTTTTTACTTCTGGGACAACTCACTCAGCATGATCCTTTCCAGGTCCCACCATTTACCTGCAAATTTCATGATTTCCTTATTTTTCATTGCTGAGTAATACTTCATTGTATAGATGTACCACAGTTTCTGCATCCATTCTTCAGTTGAGGAGCATCTGGGTTGTTTCCAGCTTCTAGCTATTACAAATAAAGCTGCTATGAACATGGTTGAGCAAATGTCCTTTTTTTGTACTTGAGCCTCTTTTGGGTATATGCCTAGGAGTGGTATGGCTGGATCTTGAGGAAGCGCTATTCCTAGCTGTCTGAGAAAGCGCCAGATTGATTTCCAGAGTGGTTGTACAAGTTTACATTCCCACCAGCAGTGGAGAAGGGTTCCCCTTTCTCCACAACCTCTCCAGCATGTGTTGTCCCTTGAGTTTTTCATCTTGGCCATTCTGATGGGTGTAAAGTGAAATCTCAGGGTTGTTTTGATTTGCATTTCCCTAATGGCTAATGAGGTTGAGCATTTCTTTAAGTGCTTCTCTGCCATTCGATATTCCTCTACAGAGAATACTCTCTTTAGCTCTGTTCCCCATTTTTTAAGTGGATTACTTGGTTTGTTGCTTTTCAGCTTGTTTAGTTCTTTATATATATTGGATATGAGTCCTCTGTCAGATAAAGGGTTGGTGATGATTCTTTCCCAATCTGCAGGCTGTCGCTTTGTTTGGATGATGGTGTCCTTTGCTTTACAGAAGCTTTTCAATTTCATGAGGTCCCATTTATTGATTGTTGCTCTTAGAGCCTGTGCTGTTGGTGTTCTGTTCAGGAAGTTTTCTCCTGTACCAATGAGTTCTAGGGTATTCCCCACTTTTTTTTCTAGCCGATTTAATGTGTCTGGTTTTATGTTGAGGTCTTTGATCCACTTGGATTTCAGTTTTGTGCAGGGTGATAAGTATGGATCTATTTTCATTTTTCTACATGTAGACATCCAGTTGGACCAGCACCATTTGTTGAAGATGCTATCTTTTTTCCATTGTATGGTCTTGGCATCTTTGTCAAAAATCAGGTGTCCGTAAGTGTGTGGGTTTATTTCTGGGTCTTCTGTTCGATTCCATTGATCCACCATTCTGTTTCTGTGCCAGTACCATGCAGTTTTTATAACTGTTGCTCTTTTTTTTTTTAATTTTTTATTTTTTTCTTATCAGTTACATTTTATTAACTCTGTATCCCAGCCGTGTCCAGATCCCTCATTCCCTCCCAGTCCCTCCCTCTCTCCCTCATCTCCACCGTGCCCCTTGCCAAGTCCACTAATAGGGGGGACCTCCTCCCCATTCATCTGATCCTGTTTTATCAGGGATCTTCAGGACTGGCTGCAAAGCTCTCCTCTGTGGCCTAACAGGACTGCTCCTCCCTTGGGGGGTGGGGAGGCCAAAGAGCCAGTCATTGAGTTCCTGTTAGAAATAGTCCTTGTTCCCCTCATTATGGGAAACCAATTGGTTACTGAACTACCACAGGCTACATCTGAGTAGAAGTTCTAGGTTATATCCATACATGGTCCTTAAAGTTTCACTTCTTACAATAACTCAGTGAAATGGTAAAATTTCTCCCATTTTAAAAGTGAATGATTTGAGCTGTTTGAACCAGGTCCAGATACTAAGGTCTACATTCACTCTATTGCCATTCAGAAGGATGACTACAATGAAATTAAATTAAACAAAGGTATAGAAGTGTTCTGGATAATATTCTCATTCTTCTATAAGTTGTTCTCAAACATGGAGCAAGAGTAAAATTTAGCCTTTTTTTTCAGTATTTAAAATTATTTAATGTTGTTAATTTCACATGATAAAATATGTATTTTCACCTAGTAACTACAAATATATGTTCCAAGAAAGTTTCTTTTTGTGTCTACATTTTAATACAATTTATGGCATCAGCCTTATATACAGGGAGACAATGTAATACCGCACAAGTCAATTCTTCCTGTGTATTTTAGTGGGTATTGCTCTCTTTGTCAGAACAATACAGGAAGGAATTAATACTACAATGGACAGCTAGGGAAGTCTAACTCCTTAACACAAATGCTGAATAATGAACTAAGATAGAACAACACAAACTTGCTATACTAAATAATAATGTTTCAAAGTTTTTAATTGGAACATAGAATACGAAACTGCATAATAGTGGGATGGCTCACAATGTTTTAGTACATCGTGCACATTTACACTGTGTAAATATCAAGTGACTTTAAATATATCGATTTCCTCAAACTCTCATTGCTTATCCTTCCTTTTAGCTTCTTTGCGAAAGCTACTGTGCCACTGCACACTAGAGCTTCCTGTTCTTAATATAACATAGTATTTGTTCACCTAACTGTCCCCATCCTTCCCACACTTTGCTCTTCTCAGCCACTTTAATCTGGAAAAGGTATTTTTTAAATTTCTTTTTAGATTCTTCTGGATCCTATCCTATTCTATCCTATCCTGTCCTGTCCTGTCCTGTCCTGTCCTGTCCTATTCTGTTCTGTTCTATTCTATCCTGGCCCAGACATATTTATCACAGTGATGTCCAGTTCTATTTATGTTGTTGAAAATGACAGCATTTCAACTATTGATTTTCTGTGACATATCTGAACATTTCTGGCCAGTGTCCCATTGGTATGAATAGATACAGGAAACTATAAATACTGTTATAGAGTTTAAAAGTAACAGTATAATTAAAACCGAACATATATTTTAGGATTCACACATTTGTTTGAACAATACCCAGCCTAATCTTTAATTCTTGGGTATAAAAAAGGAAAATTTATCACAATCAATATTCAGTGTAAAAACACAATTATCCAATCCAAATGTTAGTCTTTTGTTTAGCATTAAGTTTGAAAGAAATGAAAAAGTAACTAGAAAAATTAAAGGATGAAAGTATTCAGCTAGATTCTTGATAAGAAGGCATCTATTAGAATGGAGGTCAGAGAATATCATTTTTATAACTTTTAAAATTAAAATGTGATCACAGCATTTATTTCTCACCTTTGATTCCTCCAGTCTCTTCCATGTACCCTTCCTTCTTGCTTTCTCTTAAATCATGGCCTCTTTCTTCTTGAATAATTGCCATAAGTGAAAAGACTCATAAAATATGCTTATTAAACAGCATACACAAATTGAAAAGAATTGAGCAGAGACAAATTATCCTCATTTTTCAATTTAAAGAGTACTAAGTAATGTATGAGTCTAATAATTAATGCTAACTATATTTTGTGAAACATCTTAGTAAAATTAAAATTATTTTGCAAACCTTAGAATCAGTGAAAAGTTAACATGAAACAAGCACACTATATTGAGAAAACACACAAGCCAAATTACTTATAAAATGTTAAAAAGAAGATATTAGAGAATAATTTATAAAGTAATAAAATAAAGCAAGGTTGTTAACAGTACTTCCAGGCAAAACTGAGTTTCAGTGAAAGAAACTGAATGAATGAATAAAAGGATCTCATTTCATATGACTGTATCTGAAGTAAATTCTTAGTGAGGAGAAATGAGTGATAATTAATTTTAAAACTTAAAATAAAGGACATCTCAATAAAGAAAATGGACATACTGACTTTTTAACATGAAAAGAGCCCATTAAAATAATATAGAAAATATTACATAATATTCACTTAATGTGCAGCAGACTCCCAGAATTAAACCTTTTTGGTAGATAAACCAGTTAATGAAAACTAAGATTGATATTACCTTGACACCGTGCTTTCTCTCTCCCAGTCTTTTCTTGCTATCAGAATTCTGACAATACATGTATTTATTTTTTTTCTGTCAGGAAGATGACCTAAATAATTCTACACCTCAGCCTGTATTACAGCTAGTGAGATACCAATAGGTTTTTATTAGTGAGAGGAGCAAGAGCTATTTACTCTCTCCCCAAAGGTGGAATTCTAGGAAGATCCCTTAAATATCTGATCCAGGCAGATGTACTTGTCTTGCTTTTATAGTCCTCCTTTCAGTTATCTGAATGAGACATGTTCAGCTAGACACTTAGTAGTCATCCTCAATACTGGAAAGCCTTCTTGAGGAAATTTTACTATAATAGCCACATATTAGTATAGTAGTCAGAGTGGTAAAGAAATCTGGGTTTCTGACAGCACTGGAATCCTACTTGAAACCTGGTTTAGTTATTTGTATGGTTGTTTTATATAAGAAAGAATAAGAAAAAAACTTATATTGTTCAAACTATATCTTTTGGAATTCTGTTTATTGTAATCACACATCATTTCTAATCAAAACAAGGAGCCTACCACAAAGGGCCTCTGAAAGACTGTACCTAGCAGTGTATCAAAGCAGATGCTGAGACTCATAACCAAACCTTGAGCAGAGTACAGGGAATCATATGAAAAAAGACGGAGTTAGTATGACCTAGAGAGGAACTCCACAAGGACCAAATATATCTGGGCACAGGGGTCTTTTATGACACTGTATCTCCAACTAAAGACTATGTATGGATATAACCTAGAAACCCTGTTTGGATATAACCCATGTTAGCTCAGTATACAAGTGTATTTCCTAGTAATGGGAACAGGGACTATTTCTGACATGAACTTGATGGCTGGCTCTTTGACCCCTCACCCCCCACAATGGAGGAGCAGCTTTGCTAAGCCACAGATTAGGACACTGCAGCCAGTCCTGAAGATACCTGATAAGCTAGGGTCAGATGGAAGGGGAGGAGGACCTCCTTTATCAGTGGACTTGGAAAGGGGCAGGGAGGAGATGAGGAAGGGAGGGTGGGACTAGGAGGGAATGAGTGAGGGGGCTATGGCTAGGATACAAAGTTAATAAACTATAACTAATATTAAAAAATAAAAATATAATTAACTTTTTTGGTGTTTTTTTAACTTTTATTAGTTACACTTTATTCACTTTGTATCGCCAATAAATCCCTCCCTCCTCCCCTTCTAATCTCACCTTTCCTCCCCCTTCTTCATGCATGTTCCTCCCTAAGTCCACTGATATGGGAGGTCCCCCTCTCCTTCCTTCTGATCTTAGTCTATCAGATCACATCAGGAATGGCTGCATTGTCATTTCTGTGGCCTGGTAAGGCTGTTCCCCTCTCAGGGGGAGGTGATCAAAGAGCAGGCCAATCAGTTTATGTCAAAGGCAGTCCCTCTTCCCATTACTATGGAACCCACTTGGACACTGAACTGCCATGGGCTACATCTGTGCAGGGGTTCTAGGTTATCTCTGTGCATGACACTTGGTTGGAGTATCAGTATCTGGAAAGAACCTTGTGTTCAAATTTTCTGGTTCTGTTGCTCTCCTTGTGGAGTTCCTGTCCTCTCCAGATCTTACCATTTCCCACTTCTTTCATAAGATTCCATGCACTCTGCACGTAAGTTGGCCATAAGTCTCAGCATCTGCTTTGATAGTCTGCAGGGCAGAATTTACAGAGGCCCTCTCTGGCAGGTTCCTAACTTGTTTCCTGTTTTCTTCTTCTTCTGATGTCCATCCTCTTTGCCTTTCAGGATGGGGACTGAGTATTTTAGTCAGGGTCCTCTCTCTTGCTTAGTTTCTTTAAATGTACAGATTTTAGTAGGTTTATCATATACTATATGTCTATATGAGTGAGTATATACCGTGTGTGTCTTTCTGTTTCTGGGACAGCTCACTCAGGATGATCTTTTTCAGTTCCCACCATTTACCTGCAAATTTCATGATTTCCTTGTTTTTTTATTGCTAAATAATATTCCATTGTGCAGATGTACCACAATTTCTGCATCCATTCTTCAGTTGAGGGACATCTGGGTTGTTTCGGTTGCTACAAACATGGTTGAGCAAAAGTCCTTATTGTGTACTTGAGCCTCTTTTAGATATATGCCTAGGAGTGGTATGGCTGGATCTTGAGGAAGCATTATTTCTAGTTGTCTGGGAAGAACAACAATCAATAAATGGGACCTCATGAAAGTGAAAAGCTTCTGTAAACAAAGGACACCGTCATCAAAACAAAATGAATGCCTACAGATTGGGAAAGAATCTTCACCAAACTTTTATCTGACAGAGTGCTAATATCTAGTATATATAAAGAACTAAAGAAGATGAAAAGCAACAAACCAAGTAATCCAATTAAAAAATGGGGAACAGAGCTAAACAGAGAATTCTCGACAGACAGAGGAATATCAAATGGCAGAGAAACACTTAAAGAAATGCTCAATCTCATTAGCCATCAGGGAAATACAAATCAAAATGACCCTGAGATTTCACCTTACACCCATCAGAATGGCCAAGATCAAAAACTCAAATGATAACACATGCTGGATAGGTTGTGGAGAAAGGGGAACCCTCCTCCACTGCTGGTGGGAATGTAAACCTGTACAACCACTCCAAAAATCAATCTGGTGCATTCTCAGACAACTAAGAAAAAGCTTATTAATTCTTGTATTTTCTGAAATTAAACTAATTATGTCTTATGCCCTTTCCTTCCACCAATCTCACTCACAACCCCCCTTTCACTCTCTCAATATATCCAAGAAAAACTATTTTTCATTCAAATAATCACATGCAATTTCTTTTAAAATACTCTACATTGGTGCACCAATAAATCTTTGTACTTCATAAAATTCTATAAAGTAAAAGTTGACAGAGTATAACTTGGAGACTAGAGACTACCATACAGAGTTCAACAAAAACTCAAAATTACAACTATTTGATGACAACAAAACAACAACCTACAGACTAGGAAAAGATCTTCACCAATCTTATATCTGACAGAGGGCTGATATCCAGAATATATAAAGTATTCAAGAAGTTAAACAGCAACAAATCAAGTAACCTAATTAAAAAGGGGTGCAGAGATAAAGAGAGAATTCTCAATAGAGGAATATTGAATGGTAGAAAAACACTTAAAGAAATGCTCAACATCCCTAGTCATCAGGGTAATGCAAATCAGAATGACCCTGAGATTTCACCTTACGCCCATTAGAATGGCTATGGTCAAAAATTCAAATGACAGCACATGCTGGAGAGGACGTTGAGAAAGGGGAACCCTCCTCCATTGCTGGTGGGAATGTAAACTTGGACAGCCACTTTGGAAATCAATCTGTTACTTTCTCAGACAAATAGCAATAGTGCTTCCTCAAGATCCAGCTAGACCACTCCTAGGCATATATCCCAAATAAGGACATTTGCTCAACTATGTTCATAGCAGCTTTATTTGTTATAGCCAGAACCTGGAAACAACCCAGATGCCCCTCAATTGAGGAATGGATATAGAAATTGTTGTACATTTACACAATGGAATACTCTTTGGCAATTAAAAACAAGGAAATCATGAACTTTGCAGGCAAATGGTGGGAACTAGAAAAGATCATCCTGAGTGAGGTATCCCAGAAGCAGAAAGACACACAGGGTATATACTCACTTATAAGTGTATGTTAGACATATAATGTAGGATAAGCATACTAAAATATGTACACCTAAAGAAGCTAAGCAAGGAGGAGGACCCTGGGTAACATTATCAATCCCCATGCAGAAAGGCAAAGGGAATGGACATTGCAAGAGGGAGAAAACAGGAAACAGGTAAGGAGCCTACCACAAAGGGCTTTTGAAATACTTTACCCAGCCAGGTCTTGAAGGAGATGCTGAGACTCATAGTCAAACTTTGGGAAGAGTACAGGGACTCTTATGAAGGAAGGGGGAGATAGGAAGACCTGGAGGGGGACAGGAGCTCCACAAGGAGAGCAACAGAACCAAAATATCTGGGCACAGGAGTCTTTTCTGATACTGATACTTCATCCAAGGAACATGCATGGAGATAACCTAGAACCCCTAGAACTCCTGCACAGATGTTGCCCATGGCAGCTCAGTATCCAACTGGATTTCCTAGTAGTGGAAACAGGAACTGTCTCTGACATAAACTCAGTGTCTGGCTCTTTGATCATCTCCCCCTGATGGGGGAGCAACCTTACCAGGCCACTGAGGAAAACAAGGCAGCCAGTCCTAATAAGACTTGACAGGCTAGGGTTAGAGGGAAGGGAAGCAAGACCACCCCTATCAGTGGACCTGGGGAGTGGCATGGAGGAGATGAAAGAGGGAGGGTGGGATTGGAATACAAAGTGAATAAACTGTAATTTATAAAAATATAAATAAATTTTAAATAGTAAAAAAAGAAAAGAATAGAAAAAATAATACATAAAATATTGGGAATTATAAAAGAGGAAATTATGCTTGCATGAAACATCACAAGAATACAGACTCAAAACATATATATGGATTCATATATATATATATATATATATATATATATGTATGTGTATAAACACACACAGACACACACACACATCCACAGACACACATACATGGACACACACACACCCACACACATACACACATATTCATCCACTAAGGAATTTAAGGCTTAGGACACTTTGTGCTCATAATATTTGTTAAGATAATCATTAATCATATCCATTAGGTCATTGTAAGGGGTGATTTGTAACTTTGACACAATGGCTCCCCTCTTATACATACAAGGTAAGTGGTTGATATAAAAGACAGAATATGTGTTTAATATATATCTTATTTGAAATGTAATAAAAAGTGAACAAATAAACCATATCTAACAACAGGAAAACAGTTAATACATTATAGTGACTATATCTTAATCCTGCCAGTATATGGTCATAGACATGATTAGGGATGCTAAGGTAAGCTACTGTGGATGGTCTGTTTAGTAGATAGTAGAATTTTATCATAGTTCTGGAGGAACTGCACTCTAAGAAGAACACTATGACTCAAGGCCTCTAAGAGACAGGAGCTTCTAGAATTGCAATAAATTTCTACATTTGAGGGACTTAAGTTTCTTTTCTGAGTTAAAATATATTTAACAGTATCTTTCATTGTGATATTTTCATGTATGTATGAGTTCTGATAATATTCACTCACATTGCTGTTCTTCCTCTTTCAGCTCCTTTTGATTCCTGTGAGTTCCCTATTTGTCCTCTTTATGCTCCCTTGTTTCCATATGACCCAAGGAATATCTTTCCCTCTCCCAGCAATTAACTGCCTATAGATTCCCAGGGAGTGATGGATCTTCATGAACCTCCCCTAGTTCCATAACGAAATTTGATAAACTCAGTTTTAGATTTTGTTCAGATGTTGTGGATGGTGTGAGTTGAAGAGTACAAGAGCCATATCCCACCAGAAGGGCATCATTATACCAAATTTTCCTTTCTCTTCCTATTATATTACTTCACCATCCCTCTTCCATTTTCCCTGAACCTTGGGAATAAAGATACATATGTACCATTAATCTTGAGCTTTCAGTATTCACTTATTCTGATCACACTAACCTTCCAAAGTAATGGCATCAAGAGTCTAAGATTTTAGGAGGTAGTTAGGTTATAAGTGTAGACTGTAATAAAAAAAATACTGTTCATATAAAGGGCTTGAAAGAGATTGTTTACCCTTTAATACAATACACAGCAATAGGATTCTGTGCCCCTAAATCTTTAATTAGTACATGTAATTGCTACTTGTGTCCCTTGACCACCATACGTTGGTGGTAAGAGCATGGACTTCAAGATGACAACTGTCATCACTTACCCTAGCTGAAAGGTTTTCTGAATAAAGCTGAAAGTAGTGTTATTTTATAGGCATGACCATAGATATTTAGAAGGCAATTTGTTCAGCACACTGTGCCCACTGAGGAAAATAACTCTATCACAATGGTCCGTGACATCTCCATTCATAGGCTTTTGACCAGATTTACAGTATGAGAGATAAATTATAACTCATGAAGCTGGCCTAAAAAAAAGAGTGCTTGTTTTCCTTCACAACAGAGTTGTTACTATTGCACCAGTGGAACTTCAGTATCTTGCTATGCTAAGTCCTCAGCTGGGCAAGACTATAGGTGCCATTTATTCTCTCATATCTTTGTAGGATCTTCTGGCACTGTAAAGAAAAGAAATCCATTTTTAGCTCAATTTAATTTTGCTTTCCTATGTCTTATGGTAAGAATACTTTGATTTAGGTGAACATTTCTTAAAAACTTTAAAATATAAAAACAATATGAACTAGATAAACACCTCCTGGGATTATATATTCAAAAGACTCTTTGTCAGACTGTAGAGATACCTTCTCATCTATGTTCATTTTTTCCCTATTTATAATAGTTATGGAATGTAATCAAGCTAAATGGTCACCAACAGAAGAATGGATAAGGAAAATAAAGTACACATTAAAAATGGAATTTTATTAATCCATAAGAAAGAAACTATCATATTTGCAGGTACATGGAAAGAATTTGAAAAGAACTGTATTGCATGAGCTAACTCAGAACCAGAAACCAAATGCCAAATGGTCTCTCTGATATGTAGATCCGAGCCTAGATTTTGAGAGCTGTGTTTAACTTAGTGTAACTTTAAATGAAGGAAGTTAGAAAGAGGACATGGATGAGTATCTTAAGAGAGCCTTAAAGGAAGGCTAGTAGAACATAGGCAATGGGAAAGCGAAATTGAGAAAGGTAGGGTACATGGGTACAGATAAGGATTGGTTGGAAGTAATGGGAAAATAATAAATGAGTGTTAATTATTTTAAAGAGTCTTTTAAAAAGCAATATGGAAACTTATTATGTTGGTTAGACAGCTAAAAATACAAATTACAAGTGAAGTAGCTTATTTGGCTGGGTAATGACATTTGTGGAACCCACAGATTATTAAACAAAAATCGTAGCCGTAGGCATAAGTTATCTTTATGAATTATTGGTTATGGAAGCCACAGAGGCACCAAAAACAATACAGATTCTAGATATCATTCTGGTTACCCAGCATATCTAACGGACAAGATCTTACTGCTGAAGACACCACATAACTTGCTTTCAATTTCAAAAGAAACCCAGCTGGAACTAAGCATTAAGCTCCCTTCCAGCTTGCTGGGTTCACTGTGCAGGAAGCTGTCATGCTGTCTGCTAAAGAATAAACATATAAGCAGTCTAATCTAGTTCTAAACTCTTTGGATATGATACTGACCCATCAGGCAAGATGTTCTTTATGGTGACATTACTATTTTGGTGGCAAATAATTACAGTCTGCTTAGATTTAAGACACAACATTCAGGATGGTGTTCAAACCTGATAGTGTAAACATAGCCAAAAGCCTATGGACAACAAGGTCATAGGCCCTGAGGGGAAACTACTGCCACTGTTTATCATGTTTACTACTAAATTACCAGGGCATTCAGCTGCTTTCTAAACATTTATGTTTAAACAAGTCATGGGTAAATTATGTGTCCAGCCTCCAACAGAGAAATTTCTCTTTATAATGAACAGGAAGTAATAGCAGAAATTCTTGACAGCTCAGGATGCTGTGAAAGAAGATAGTTGAGTGCTCAGTCCTGAACAGTGAGTGCTGAGGAAGGGGCTGAAAGGATGTAGGAGCCCAAAGAGAGGGAAACTATGATAGAAAGGTTGTTTTCTAAGTATGACATGGCCGTTATAATCATAAGCATATAGCAGCTGTGGCTGCTTGCACTGGTATAAGACTAAAACTGTCCATAGTCTATCATGGATTTTGGTTTCCATGACTCCTTCTTGAAGCATTGGCCACAGAATAATTCTGGAGGGTAGGGGATGGGCAGCCATTATCTACAGATGTGTACACCACTAAAGAGCCCACTCAGTTTCTACTTCCATACTCAAAGTAATACAAATGCCCCGAGAACTTCAGGGTGCCACAGAACAAAACAAAAGACAAAAATACATAACAGGGACACACAGGGAGGAAAGGGGTGTTATCAGTAGTGGCAGAGAGAGTATGGGTGTGAGAGTAATGCATTGTATGTACATATAAATTTGTCATTGAGAATATAATTAAAACAAACCAAACAAAATACAGCCACATATGGGCAGATAACATGTTGATAATTTAAAAAATGAAATTCTATAATTATAAAAAAAATCACACTTTATGATTTTTAACAAAATAATATATAATTGAAGGACACACACACCAAAAGAAAAAAAAAACAGAAGCAAAATATCTATTTCTAAGTGCCCTACCCACAAAATTTGCAAATTAAGAAATTATCAATATTTCTTGTAGAATGTGCCTTACTTTATACTCTCAAATTTACTCTAATTGCTTTACATATTTACATAAACTGAAGTTAAATTAGTTCATATTATTTACAAACTGATATCTCTGTGAGTAGAGATGCTAATACAATAGTTTTCAACTAAGAAAAAAGAAGTCATTAGCTTTAATAAGTTCACGATTGAGTAACTTATCCAGTTATTTAGATGGCATAAAGACCAACAAAAAAATAATCCGGTCTTTCTCAGCGTACAGTTGTGCCTCTTAGTCACACCAAGCAGATCTGACAGGAATTCTACCCACCTGCATCACGTTTTCACCAAGACTTGTGGGGAAACAAATTTGACATATAATTCAAACATTTCTCCATTCCTTTCCTTTTGTTTTATTTATTTAAGGAACAACTGAGTGATTTTTTTTCGTGGAAGTATTATAATATAGAGATTATAGAGAAAAACTAAAAAATAACACACAACAGCAATTTCAAGAATTATTAGGCTAATAATAACTAAAGTTACATATATATGTATATTATATATATATATATATATGTTGCTTAGAACATAAGTCAAATCTATTAGTCTGAACTCAATGTAAGTGTATAGTACATAATAACAGTAAGTGAAAATACGTTTTATAATATCATAGTTACAAAAAAGATTTTTTTCTACTGATTTTTTTTTATTTTGACTTAGTAGGAAAAGAACATTCAAATTAGGAGAAAATATTGATAACAGCCTAAAATTAAAAATGTGTTTCTTTCACTTTGCATTGACCAAAGGCTATAAAATATTCTGTAAAGATTCAGTGGCAAAAAATAATGCCATTCTCAAATTCAAACTTCTTTTTTGGAACACTGTTTCCAATCACGAGGTATGTGCCTCATGACTTAATCACCTCTGAAAGATTCCAAATCCCAGTAGCATCATGTTAGGCGTTAAGACATCAATACAAGTTGGGACACACAGGACTTAGACTAATAAATTTAATTACATAGATAATTTTAATAAAAATTTAAACAATCATGAAATTTTATGTATATGTTATCAAGAAAATTATTTATAAAAAGACAAAAATATAATAGTGTTTTATAATAGAAAAATAGACAATTATTATATTTAAACATTTTTTTTACATTTTTCAGTTTCTCTTATGTTATTTCAAGCAAAAGACTTAGAGAGATATTACTATTTGTAAAAAACATGAAATTATATGGTACATAAACATGTTTGATAAAAATGTTACACAAATTTTAATTTATAATATTTTAGAAAAATCAGTAGTTACTTTCTTTTTAATCATGTTATTTAATGCATTTTCTCAGATTCAATGAATGATTGTTTTCTATATTTATTCATGTAGATATGTTCAGAGGGAGGAAAATGTGGTTTTTATCCATGCTTGCCCTTGAGCTGAGAATGGTATTTCATCTGAAGCTCAAGAGTTCACTTTCTTATACACGAAAGATTTGTGTGACCAAGAGCAATTCATCAGTGTCTTGTTGTAGACAAAAGGAGCCAGATGCAAAAAATACACCCTAAGTCAAAAGGCAAATGGCTTTGACCTCTTTCTTACTAAATCCCATTCAGCCCTCTACAAGAGTGTAGTGTGAATGATACATCTTATTTCTTAATTTTTTCCTGTAAATTGTTTTGGAAATTACTTCAATATGGAAAAATTCCATAAAAATAACACAACTGAGTAGTTTTGGTATATCAGAAAATTTATTGACTGCAGGATACTATATATTCCTTAAAGATCTACTTATCACTGCTGAAGTTATACAATGTTCTCCTGTTTTCTGATCCTTACAGGCCAAACATCTTGGGACTTTAGGCTGCTGCACCCACAGAACAGTTGTCCTGATGAGAGCTCAGATAAAGATATTATGATTCATAAGAAAATGTGTTCAAAGAGAATTTCTTGAATATGCATAACTCAACATTTACAGGATATTTTATGAAACATTCTCGTATATAGTCTAATAGTTTTATATGTGTATTGTTTTCTAATTATTCTTATTTAATAAAATGTATTCTTTTTTGTTTGTTTGTTTGTTTGTTTGTTTGTTTGTTTGTTTGTTTTAAAGAGGACATAGTTGGGTGAATTGGGAAGGGTGGTGGATCCGGGAGGAGAGGTGAGGGTGCGCGCATATGATCAAAACACATTGTAGGAAATTCTCAAAGAACTGATAAAAACTGACGGTTAGAGGAAAACAAAATATTTCAAATGTTAAAAATGTTACATCTATAAAATGCTTCTTACACTTGAAAATTTTCAATACATTTAACAACACTGTACAAGTGTATAAGAATCTCTACAGGCAGAAGAGAAGGCTGCCAGCATGTGAGATATGAGACAGGGTGATGCTGGCCCCAGGAAAAGGTAGACAGTGCCATCTAAGGAAGCACAGGAGTGGGGAGCCAGAGTGAAAGAAGGAGGGTGGTTCTCAACCAGGGAATCACATTTCAAAGTGTCTTCTCAAAATTAATCCCAATTAACCATTGGTACAGGGAAAGTGTTTCACTGGTGCATTTAAGAAATGCCACACATTTGTCCCTCTTGGTTAGGATTTATTGGAATATCAAACTTCTAGGAATTGCCACACTTATGGTATAATATTTCCCACTTATATAATATCTAATATCTCATTCATCTCTCAAGAAATGTGCTATGGTCCTCAGTTTGAGAAACCCAAATGGGTGGTCTAACACTCCACATCACATTTTATGTGGATAATTTTGACACAGTTTTACTAATTTTTATAACTTATACTAGAAGGTTTAAAACTACAGAAATGCACCATAGTCCTCTGGTTAGAGAAATAAATATGCTCTCCAAAAGTGATGCTGAAAGTACTCTCAGATTTAATTACGAGTTTACCCATGTTTAGAGACTCAACCCTTTTCTATTGGTGAGAAAATTGAAGTACTATGGTATCTTTTATTACTTCAAATTTAACATATGTTTTAACTGCTTCTTCTTTCTCTTCAAAATTGCTTTTCTGTGATGGTGGTCATTTTCCAAAATTTTGAAGGTCTGTTGGATTTATTTCATGTTATATGTTTTAATGAGAGCCATATTCATAATCCCTTACTCCAATTTTTTAAATACATTTTTGTAGGTCATGTCACGTTTTTTTAGAATAGGAGCCTCATATAGCCACTGAGTATAATTAAATCTTTCTCTAGTCTCATACCCTCTCTCCAACCTGCCATGTTGCTGGAAAGTTTCCAATCAACTGGGCCCTGAACTCAGCTTGTCTTCCTAAAATTACCTCATTTTCCACTCAAGAATATGCACTGTGTCTCTTATTACCTGTCTACTAAAGCAAGTAGGTTCTTTAGTAACATTTCAAGTTTCCTCAAAACAGTTGTCAGACTACCGCTCTTCTGTGAGCATTTACATCTTTAGTAACTCATCTTTAGTAACTCGTAGGGTTGGCTTAGAAACTGGGTTCTTGGAACAATAAAATGTATTCTTATTTAATAAAATGTATTTCATATATATATAAATGAATAAAACTGATCGAAACTTCTCAGTAAAAATAAAAAGGAAATCACATTAGAATTTTTCTACCAACATGTTTAGAATTATTATCTATGCTTACTAGTACATCCCCCCCCTCCCATATTTTCTGATGTATAACAATGTCTCTTATTTTGGCCTTAGTATATAAACATCTCTTTGGTCAAAGGAGTTTTGTCATAGCAGCATCCTGAAAAACACTGAGATAAAAAAATTGAGGTTTTAAATTTCAAAAAGGATCTCTCCTTTTATCTAACCTTAACCTATGAGCTCTAATCATAGATGATGCACTTTTCTTCTGTGCTGCATCATCTTCTTCTGTGGCCTCGCTAGGCTGCACTCCCAGGGAGAGGTGATCAAAGAGCCAGTCACTGATTTCATGTTAGAGACAGGCCCTGCTCCCCTTACTTGGGAACCCACTTGAATACTGAGCTGCCATGGGCTACATCTGAGCAGGGGCTAGGGAAGGGGCATAGGGGGAGAAGAGGAAGGGTGGGTGGAATTGGGAGAATATGAGGGAGGGACCTACAACCTGGATACAAAGTGAATAAATTGTAATAAACCAATAAGCCAAACTACCAACATATAAAGACAGACATACATACATACATAATTAAAAAATAAATTTCAAAAAGAAAAAAAGGCATTTGAGAAGTGTACAATGATACATTTCTTTGTATGCGAAGAAGAGAAAATGATGAAACTATAGGGGATCATGAGTCATAAAGAGAATCATATCGTTTTCAAAAGTATGTCTCAGTTGTAGGTTTGAATGTGTCTAAAATAAGATACTGGGGCTTTGAAACCTGGAATAACCTGTTATTCCTGTTTTTCACTAGTCCTAGAGAGCAGTTATATCCTGCTCTGAGCTGCTAAATGGAGAGGATGGTGGATTAGGAAAAGTTGCCTGAGCCTGACACTTTGAAGTAGTATGGACCCAAAACAACCATAGAACAGTTCTTTAATGCCATGAAAATGGATCTAAGAAATTCATATTGTGCTAAAAAGAAGCCCAGAAGTGCCTGGTACACACAGGACTTAGAAAGGGCATATGGTTGGAACTAAAGACAATCACTATGTGACAAAGTGAGATTTCAATGTGACAATTAAGATGACTTTGAAGTCTATACAAGACAATATAATTCTCAAGGAATACTAAGTCTCAAGGAATATTACTTTAGTCCAAAGAACCTAGCCTCTGTCTATGCAATTTGTAGCAACAGGAAAAAGTACATAGACTCCTAAATTTAGAGATCACCTTCAGTTAAACAAAAAAGATATAACTCATAGCCATCCCTTTTATGGATGCTCAAAAATTGTCACTTACACATAACTGCAAGCACAAATGTTCAGGTAAGTGGTGCTTTGAGGAACCCATAGTTTGACATTTATGATCATTCCCCAACATCCCCTATATTTAGAATCTTAATATTATGTAAGTATTAAGAACAGACTCATGAAACATTAAAAAGGATTTTAGAGAAACAAACTGTGTTAAAAATACAATATATTGTACAAAATTTTAAAGAAAAAGTATTTTTATGAAAACAAACCAAATAGTTCTAGAGCACAAAATATTTTACAACTGGAATCACCAAGTATATATTTCGAAGTAATATTGCAGTAGCCTTTTGAATATATCTGTGAGTACAATAAGCAACATGAATTTAATTTGCAAAAGTCAAACCAATTCATGAAACTTTTTAAGTTGGTAGCCTCCAAAGGTAGAAGGATGTCTCTTGTATTATATGCAGTCATCACTAAGTCTTGTTCATTAGGCCTCTTTAGTGTCTCTCCACAGCTATCTGGTTTGTCATCCTTTCTGCAAGGGCAAATATCCTTGAAGCTTTTATTGTGGACAAATATTGTGCAAAGTGGAAAAGTAACCACTAATTATTTAGACAGTGATGCATTGCATGAGAAATGTTTTATAGAATTTAGAGTGCTGTAACAAAGGGGTCTTTTTAATTTTAATTTTTATTAATTACACTTTATTACCTTTGTATTCCCCCATGTCCCTCTCCCTCCTCCCCTCCCGATCCCACCCTCCCTCCCCTTTCTGCCTGCATGCCACTCCCCAAGTCCAATGATAGGGAAGGTTCTCCTCTCCTTTCTGGTCTTAGTCTATCAGTTCTCATCAAAAGTGGCTGCATTGTCCTCTACTTTGACCTGGTAAGGTTGCTCCCCCATTAGGGGGAAGTGATCAAAGAACAGGCCAATCAGTTCATGTCAGAGACAGTCCCTGTTCCCATTACTATGGAACCCACTTGACAACTGCCATGGGCAACATCTGTGCAGGGGTTCTAGTTTATCTCCATCAACGGTCCTTGGCTGGAGTATCAGTCTCAGAAAAGACCCCTGTGTCCAGATTTTTTGGTTCTGTTGCTCTCCTTGTAGAGCTCCTGTCCTCTCCATGTCTTATTATTTCCTACTTATTTCATGAAATTCCCTGCACTCTGCTGAAAGGTTGCCCATAAGTCTCAGCATCTGCTTTGATACCTTCAGTGTAGAGCCTTTCAGAGGCCCTCTGTGGCAGGCTCTTGTACTGTCCTGTACTGTAATTTTAAGTTTTTTTTTTAATTAAGGCTGATAGGAAGTTTATTGAGTAAAATCTCTATGGGTTGAGGATTAAAATGTGAAAAGAATATTAACTTAGGAAAATTTATGTGTGTAAAATCTAAGAAAGAGTAAGCCTGTCTATGATTGGTGGACAGGGATTCTGAGAGTCACATGACCTAAAGCTGAGCTGGGAGAAAGTTTATAAGCATTAAATATGCTAGTGTCTTCCCAAATCAAAGGAAACCATTAATAGTTTCAGTCATGACATTGAAACAGTCTGCATTTAACAAAGAAAGTCTAATTGTGAAAAGCATGGGGTGGAAAAGCCTGACAAAAAGTTATAGCAAGACTTGCTTCCTGCAAAGAAGTCCGTGAAGTGGCAAGTGACTGATGTCAGTGGCCTCAGGATAGTTTCCCATGTGTATATGAAAAGTAGGTTAATGAATATAGTTGCATAGATGTTTATTCTTTAATGACATATGATCATACATTATATAACATTCTTTAGACAACCTAGGTAAGAAATCCCTAGAGAAGTAGTCTTTGGAAAGGTTGTCTTTCATGGTGGTGATTTAGCTTCATAGATTAGAGACAAAATGGCATTTATTCTATTTCTAACTGTCCTACGTGTTTGCTGACATGTCAGCAAGGTGTCACCTGATTTACTAATTGAAATGCAGGACATTTCCTTCAAGCAATAGAAGCCACCGCCGGTTTGTGGCACGCAGAATCCTTCGTGATGTGGAAGAGAGTGTCAGAGTGTCAAGACCTTCAGTGTCACTGCGGAAGCATGCCCATCATGAATTCACAGGCGGAAGAATTGGCACATTATCTGCTTCAATACTCAGTGTTTATGGGAGACTGACCTGCAGAAGGAATTTGGAGGATGACTGCCAGGTCATTTTGGAGGTGAGATGAATTTAAGTAATTATCTTCGAAAATGAACACAGATTAAATAAAGATTTATAAAATTGAACATATTGTTAAAAAATCGATATGCCTCTAGTAAGGCCAGCAACTCATAAAGAGAAACAGTAATAAAAAGATGAAATATCTTCTTTGTTGCTATAGAAATTCATTATAACCATTACAGCCCAGTATGAATTATGAATTTGTACCAATGTTTTGATAACAGTATAATTAAACTGAGTATAAATAATATTTGCACTATAACAATATATATTTCCAATATAAAACTGTTGGGGGAAAAATTATGGCTTATCCCTATTTTGGCAATAAATGCTTAGCATAGTAAGACAATCAAAAGAATAGTACTGTCATCATGTTATATGTGAAAAGCATTCACAGACCTATGAAACCAAAGAGACATGTTTATGTTAACATCGTCCATCAAGAAAGAGCTTGGTATTCATATACCATTTGATATCAATCCCCTGAAAATATGGATTTATGCTCTGTGAATCAGCTCAGTCATTAAAATATTTACCTTGTAGGTATAAAGATCTATGTTTAACCTCTAGAACACGTTAAAAAAAAAAAAAGCCAAGGTGGTGACATATACTTGAAATCCCAGGACTGGAAAGGAAAATGCCTTAAGATTCATGAAACCTGTAAGCTAGTAGACTTGATGAGCTCCTGGTCGTTCGGCAGAGTGCAGGGAATTATATGAAAGAAGGGGAGTTAGTATGATATGGAAAGGATAGGAGCTCTACAAGGACCAAATATATCCAGGCACAGGGTCTTTTCTGAGACTGACACTCAACCAAGGACCATCTATGGATATAACCTAGAACTTCTGCTCAGATGTGGCCAGTGGTAGCTCAGTAACCAAGTAGTTTCCCAAAGTAAGGAGAACAAGGACTATTTCTAACAGGATCTCAAGGGCAGGCTCTTTGACCTCCCCCCACAGGGGAGGAACAGTCCTGTTAGGCCACAGAGGAGGACTTTGCAGCCAGTCCTGAAGATACCTGATAAAACAGGGTCAAATGAAAGGGGAGGAGGTCCATCCTTATCAGTGGACTTGGAAAGGGGCAGGGAGGAGACCAGGGAGGGAGTGTGGGGCTGGGGAGAGAATGAGGGAGCGGGATACAGCTGGGACAAAGAGTTAACAAAATGTAACTAAAAAGAAAAATAAAATTAAAAAAAATAAAGAAAGTGGAAACTTTCTGTAGTTTAACATGAGGTCAACCTCTGAACTGAACACTCATGTGCATACACATGTACTTAACACCCACACATACATGTGCATACACATATACACACACATCAACATATATGTTTATGATGGTCTCCGGACTCATTAAAAACATGTATTAATAATAAATACATAGTCTTTCTGTCAGTTATAAAATTATCTGTGAATATGAACAAACTATTGAGAAAAAGTACAGTTTGAAAGAGCTTCATCCATGGAATATACAAGCCTGCTTCAGGCTTCTTCCTTGAGTCCCTGCCTTGGCTTCAGTCAACTGTGGTCTCAAACCTATATGCTAATATGAGCTCGTTACTTGGCAAGTTGCTTTTGTTCATTGTGTTTACCACAGCTACAAAAAAGTAACTTAGAACTATGACATTGAATCAATTTTTTACTTCAGGTTACACTATAAGAAACTTGATTTAATTGCTTTTAACTATTTCAGTGGTAAATATTTTTGCTTTGAAAGTGTATAATAAAATCTGATTCCTGGAAACAGCATTTTCATGGATTAAATCACAATCCAACTCACTCCCCAAATATTAGCACATACGTTATAGTCCTTTAGGATTTTCAAGATCTGCACCATCTCCCACAGAGATGCTGAATCTACCAACTGATAATGTTGTCCTCACTGTTTACCTTAACATTTATTTGTTTACATTTTATGCACATTTGTGTTTTGTCTGAATATACGTATGTGCCCTGTGTGAATGCCTGGTGTTCCTGGATTCAGAAGAAGGCCTTTGATACTCAAAAACTGGAGTTATGAATGGCTGTGAGCTGCCTTGCTGGTGTTGGGAATTAAACCTGGGTCCACAGCAAGAGCAAAATATACTTTTCACCTCTGAGCTAACTCTTCTTAACTTCATCAATGTGAATGATACGCAATATATTGGTTTCATACTACTTCTGAGTGAAATTTTGTTTGCTGTCAGTGTAAAAAAATCTGTGAGAAGAAGTTGATGAATCAATCTAGAATCATAGGGCAACAAGGGGCCACCTGCTCCACTTAATACCCTTATAATATGGTTGTTCCAACATTTGTCTGGATCCCAAGTTCCTGGAGTAACTTTCTGTTTTAAAAACAATATTCATTAATAGCTTCACATCAACATATATGATATTCCTTAATCAAAACCTCCCTCCCAATTTCCAATATTATTCTCTTCCCTTTCTCGTCAAATTTCCTCTGAGCTCCCTCTGTCAGAAGACAGGCCAAGATTGGAATCCTGTTGGGAGATTTCTGACTATTTGTGAGACAACAAGACCAAGGCAAGAGTCTTGTGACCTAAGTTTCTTCAAAAACATGGATTAGTCCTTGGATTATGCTTTTTTGCCCCTTCCAGGTATAGCAGATATGAGTGAGTTGACTTCAGATTATTCATGACAACTGGCTATTATTATTTGTTCATATACCTCGGTTGAAGGGCATGGTTTTTCCATGTGAGGCTTGCCCTTCTGATCCTACACTTTACTCATGTGACTACTCTAGCTCTCAGAGTATAAACTGTCTGATGCTCTGAATAGGATTGGACATTGAATGAGACTTTGTCTGCCTCGTTTATTGGCTCCATTGTCATGGGTCCCATTGCCTCTAGGTAACACCCTTCTTAATTTCATATCTCTACTCTGTGTGTGTGTGTGTGTGTGTGTGTGTACGTGTTAAACATGTGCACTCACACACATGTGCATTAGTGCCCCACTATATTTGTTCAAGGTTGCTTGCATGAGCATGGGTTGCAGAAATATTTTCTTGAGTAACTGAAATGTGACTACATCAGTGAAACATGTGACTTTCCTCCTGTTACTTTTTTTTTTTCAGCAACAAGGGAATATTTATTATTTTGATCTGTTATTTGGTTATTTTAAATTCAATTACACAGTTTTCAAATGTTGACCTTGAAGATAACAATGTCAGTTTTAGCTTACAATATCAAAAATTTGGACACTCTGTAGGCCCCCATGATAACAAGTTACTTTATTTATTTATTTATTTATTTATTTATTTATTTATTTATCTATCTATCTATTTATTTATTTATAATTTTTTATTTAACTTTTATTTATTACACTTTATTTGTTTTGTATCCCCCCATAAGCACCTCCCTCCTCCCCTCCCGATCCCACCCTCCAACACCTTTCTGCATGCATGCCCCTCCCCAAGTCCACTGATAAGGGAGGTCCTCCTCTCCTTCTTTCTGATCTTAGTCTATCAGTTCTCATCAGAAGTGGCTGCATTGTCATCTTCTGTGGCCTGATAAGGCTGCTCCTCACTCAGGGGGAGGTGATCAAAGAGCAGGCCAATCAGATTATGTCAGAGGCAATCCCTCTTCCAATTATTATGTAACCCACTTGGACACTGAACTGCCATGGGCTACATCTGTGCAGGGGTTCTAGGTTATCTCCATGAATAGTCCTTGGTTGGAGTATGAGTCTCTGGGAAGTTCCCTGTGTTCAAATTTTCTTCTTCTGTTGCTCTCCTTGTGGAGTTCCTGTCCTCTCCAGCTCTTGCTATTTCCCACTTCTTTTTTTTTCTTTTATTTTTAGTTACAATTTGTTAACTCTGTGTCCCAGCTATATCCTGCTCCCTCATTCCCTCCCCCTCCTAAACTCCCTCCCTGCCCCTTTCCAAGTCCACTGATAGGGAAGTATCCCAGAAGGAGAAAAACAAATGGGATATGCATTGAATGTATTTCCCACTTCTTACCTGTTACTTTAATTTTTTCTCTGTAGGAGAATGTGATGGACCGAATCGCTCCTTTTTCATCTATAATAGTATGCTGATGAACCTAATCTTGTATAGGTCTTTAGCAGGGACCCACTACTATTTTGAGTTGATAGATGCATCTACTACATCACCTTTAAGAGGAATATTTGCCAGCATTACTTTCCATTCTCCAGGCCTTACATTCTTTCTTTGAAGTCTTTCACAATGTTAGCCAAGTTCCAGGGGAGTGATGTAGTGTCTGATTTAGAGTATCACAGTTAGCAGTCACTTTATATCAACATGTTGATCAGTTATGAGTCTTTGCATTAACCACCTCCATTGCAAACAGAAACTTCTCAGACTAAGGTTCCAGGTCCTGTTTGGCTTGAGTATCATTTGGGGCTTTCTTGCATGGTTTAACTTTTAAAATGAACATAAAAATAGAATGTTTACTTTGTATATCGCTTTAATTATTGTTAAGGGAAAAATTAATTGAAGAGTGAGGAGAGTATTGACAGGTGAACTATATAATATGGGAGTATTCTAGTTAGAAGGTAAATTCATTAAAACAATTGACTTGAGAAAAACAGGAAGGCAGTCTGTTTAGAGTCTAATATGTATGCCTAATTTTCCATTAGATCTTCTATATCTATCTATTATCATTTTACTTGTTATAATAATTACAAAAATGTATAGGAATACATTTTTCCTTATTTGAGTCTCCTTTGCGATAACACATTTTTACCACTTTGCTCTTCATGTTATTTAATTTTGTATCTTATATAAAATTGAGTATGCAATACTCATTTCCTAAAGTAGCTATGTTCTAAACAATATGAGCTGTAAAAAAATAAAGAGTTTATCCATTTTTTTCTGGGAATACTTGCTTTTTAAAATTTAGAATATCTAATTCACACATCTACTCCCAGAAAACATGTCTGTTCCATCCTAAGAAAGGCACATAAGGACTCCCATGTGTCTTGTGCAAATAAAGTAATTTCAAGTTATATTTTCCAGACACATTTAAACTTGTGAGTAATTATAAAGATGTGTTAAAAAATATATTTAGATAAGGTCCTTCTAAGTACTTATAACATCAATAGCTCTCTGTGGTACACAGAAATACACATATTAGTAAGATGTTGCAAGCTGAAACTCCTTAGAATCTGTTTAAAGCAAAAGAGTTCACACTGTTTTGTGCATAAATACACACATTAAATATATCACACAGGATATCACTATTAAATAATACTTACAATGGTAACAGTACTTACTCTGAAAATGCAGGGGAAAATATATAATCAAAAAGACATTGACCAACAAAGATATAGACTTAACCACAAAGAATCATGTAGTTTAGAGCAATAGATACAATTTAAGAGTTTAACAGTGTCTTGAACTGTCACATTCTTCTTTATAGTTCAACTAGATATCATCTGACCTCAAAATAATTAAAAAATTATCTTTACAAATTTTTATAATCTTGGAATGTATTCTCTAATTGTCTCCATAATCAATATATGTCAAATCAGTTCAATGACTTTGAAATACTTCTATTTGTTGTCTAGGAAAAAAGTCTTTCTTCACTTTAATGTTCTAATCTAGAACACGGTTGCTTATGCAGGAAGTACTCATTTAGTTTACAATGCCAAAGATTTCACAATTATTCTGTTTATCTAACACATTCTCAAGTTGGTGAAAAATGAACTAAAACTTACCCCATCTTCAATCATTATATGTAGAATTTTAGATCTCAAGATATTCTAGAAAGAGGATTGGCACTGGATAGTCCTTGAGGGATCAATAACTAGCTGTGAAATTCCAAGGACATCTGCAGGGTAAGTAGAATTGCTCATGGTGAATAGGTGGACACTGGTATGTGATCATCTCTCAGCTGTTCAGTGATGGCTTCTAGCCAAGAGTCATTTACACTTCAATGCCACTGTCATTTACTTGATATTTGTTAATTAGCATGGTTTTACTCTTTTATTTCTCTCCATAACTCTAACATTTAAAATGTTGGAATGATGTTAAAACTGAGCATAAACTATGATAATATAAGCTCTCTTTAGGGAAGGAGGTGACAAAGATAGAAAGATACATAGAGAGTGTTGAAATTGGAATTTGGAGAGCACCAAAAATAATTTAAATTAATAATGGATCAGTTTGAAACTAGGTAACCTATTACAAGGAAAATGACAATGTTGTGAAGATTAAACAGGAATAACACGAAAATATTGAGGTGTTCTCTTTTATTGAGCTCCCAGATAGGATCCAGAAAATAACTACAACACAGAAACCATGGTAGAGTCATGATCTTACCAGTATGTCTATAAATCAGAACATTGATTAGATTATTTTCTATTTTTCCTGAAAACTCAAGTTTAAAAATAAATTTTCCAGTGTTGAGAATTTCTGATAGTTTCTCTTTGACTACAGAAATACTTAAAACTCAGCTCCAAATCTTGCCCTCCACAAGGCTCAAAAAAATGTTTCTGGGCAGACAAAACATGTTTAAAGTTGTTCTCTCATTTCACATGTACTTGGTCATGCAAAATGCTTTCTGTTTCACCAGGTTGGACCCCACATACCATTCAGAACACAATTTATTTTCTTTTATTTTGATAGGAGAGAATTTATTTGGAAGAGTATGCACAATGCTGGTGAGGAATGGGAACAGGCTGTCTGCGCAGGAAGTTGAGAGATTACATCTTCAACTTGAAACATGAAGCAGATAGAGAAAAAGTGTGGAAAGGCTGAATGATCTGTTGCCAATCTCCTAGTGATATACTTCCGCTAGGCCTCACCTGCTAAAGGCTCTATGAACTCTCCAAACAGTGCCATCTGTGGTAGCTCAGTAACTTTCCCATAGTGAGGGGAACAAGGACTATTTCTAACAGGAACTCAATGACTGGCTCTTTGGCCTCTCCACCCCTCAAGGGAGGAGCAGTCCTCTTAGGCCACAGAGGAGAGCTTTGCAGCCAGTCCTGAAGATACCTGATAAAACATTATCGGATGAATGGGGAGGAGGTCCCCCCATCAGTGGACTTGGCAAGGGGCACGGTGGAAATGAGGGAGGGAGGGAGGGACTGGGAGGGAATGAGGGATCGGGACACGGCTGGCATACAGAGTTAATAAAATGTAACTGATAAGAAAAAAATAAAATTTAAAAAAAAAGAAAAAAAAAGGGGGACCAAGTAGTCAAATACTTGTTTATGGAGTTCATTTCTCATTCAAACCAACAGCTATGTGCAATTGTCCATATCAAAGTTAATGCATTAGCTGGACCAAGTATGTTTCAACTAAATTTACCACAAACCAAAGTTAATTAGATATTTTAATAAATTATTATTAGGGTACAAACAGAAGAAGAAGAGAGAAATATCGGAGCAGTGCAAATATTCCCCGTGCACAGCAAAGCATGAACAAGAGTATGTTATGAACTTTGTGTGCCTCCATCACATGTGTGGTACTATATGAGGCATGGGTATACAAGTAAGGAACCAAAGTATATGGACAATTTTAATTTTAATTTCCTCTTATTTTGGGAGTGAACTTAATACTGCCATGAAATAAGTGTGAACAGTTAATGAAAAAAAAAAAAAAAGATAAACCTCATTCATTGTTCAGGACTTTGACAACACCAGCCTTAACTTGGTTATCTTAAGTATTCAATTTTCAAGTGTTAAGTGAACAATGTTGAGTATTTGTTTATATATATGTTATCTCATTTAATCTGTCCTATATAGTTAAAGTTAACTATGGTGATTTCTGATGTTTCCCAACTAAAACAAATTAAAATGGTAGTAAGTAAATTGTGGTAAAACTGTAGGCCACACTGCATGTCTAAGTCATAACACATCTTCCAGATTTGTTCCTGTCTCTGGAAGGTAGTAAAGAAATCAGAGTAATTGGCAATGTATTTAGCAGCTGGGGATAAAATCTATTTGCCAAATTGTCAGAAATGCTGAGTAATAGAGTACATCCCATACTTGCTGCACTCACTGATAATCAGCTGGGCAATTGTAACAGTGGAGACCATTTGTATATAATCAGTGGGATGGTATATTAGAATACCACTGTTTTCCCTTAGTATGTCTAATAAGCATTTACTGCTCTCCCCCACCCCACTTCAGAAAGTGTCCACTTCCTATAGAGTGAATATGTGACTACTGAGTAAATTTATTGAGTAAATTAATGAAGTGGACCACGTGCAAATGTTCATACCACTCTTGAGAAATAGCCATGCTACTAACTAAAAAAAAAAAAAAAAAAAAAAAAAAAAAAAAAACCGTTTCCTTTGTCATACAAATGCTAGTTGTTGTGAAAAAAAATCCTTCCTTTCCTATATTTTCTTTTTAATGTATTTAAAGAACATTCTTCCTGTGCATATACTTAATTAAACAGATTTAGAGTGAGTGAATATCCTTGTCATATTTCTGATTTTAGTGAAATTGCTTTGAATTTCTGTCCATTTAATTTGGTGTTGGCTCTTGACTTGTGTAATTTGTTATGCTTAGATATATTCCTTGAATACCTACCTTCTCCAAGACTTTTATCATGAAGGGGTGGTGGATTGCTATTGATAAATATGTATAAAGTCAGATGTAAGGAAATGTAAAATGGTTATGCAATAAAATGACTATCTCTCATTTGAAATTTCTGATAAAGATTACTTTTTTGTTGCATGATATTTTCAGTTCTATTTCTATTTTAAAAATCTGCATGTAGGAACAGGCACTGTCTCTGACATGAACTGATTGGCCTGCTCTTTGATCACCTCCCTGTGAGCGGGAAGCAGCCTTACCAGGACATAGAGGAAGAAAATGCAGCCACTACTCATGAGCCCTGATAGACTAGGATCAGAAGGAAGGGGAGGAAGACCTCCCCTATCAGTGCACTGAGGGAGGGGCATGGGTAGAGAAGGGGAAGGGAGGGTAGAATTGGGAGGGGAGGAGGAAGAAAGCTACAGGGGGAATACAAAGTGAATAAATTGTAATTAATAAAAATAAAAATTAAAACAAAACAAAAAATCTACATGTAATTTTACACTGTAAGTTTTAAATAATGACACATGAAGGTATAGTGACTAGATCATATTAGAAATTATTGAAGACTGAGTCATTCAATAGTCTAATGACTTTTTTTTTTTTTTTGTAGAGTATATAATTAAGAGTTTTGTGAATTTGAGAATCTTTTGGATAAATGCCTAGGAGTGGTATAGCTTGATCTTGAGGAAGCACTGTTCCTAGTTGTCTGAGAAAGCGCCACATTGCTTTCCAGAGTGGTTGTACAAGTTTACATTCCCACCAGCAGTGGAGGAGGGTTTGCCTTTCTCCACAACCTCTCCAGCATGTGTTGTCTGTTGAGTTTTTTATCTTAGCCATTCTGATGGGTGTAAGGTGAAATCTTAGGGTCGTTTTGATTTGCATTTCCCTGATGGCTAATGAGTTTGAGCATTTCTTTAAGTGTTTTTTTGCCATTTGATAGTCCTCTACAGAGAATTCTCTGTTTAGCACTGTGCCCCATTTTTTAATTGGATTACTTGGTTTTTTGCTGTTTAACTTCTTTAGTTCTTTATATATACTGGATATTAGCCCTTTGTCATATATAGGGTTGGTGAAGATCTTTTCCCAATCTGTAGGCTGTCGTTTTGTTCGGAGGACAGTGTCCTTTGCTTTACAGAAGCTTTCATTTGCTCAATCATGTTTGTAGCAGCCTTATTTGTTATAGCCAGAAGCTGGAAACAGCCCAGATGCCCCTCTGTGGAGGAATGGATGCACAAATTGTGGTTTATCTACACAATGGAATATTACTCACCAATAAAAAACAAAAAAAATCATGAAATTTGTAGGTAAATGGTGGGATCTGAAAAAGATCATCCTGAGTGAGCTATCCCAGAAGCAGAAAGATACACACGGTATATACTCACTCATATAGACATATAATACAGGATAAACCTACTAAAATCTGTACACCTAAATAAACTAATTAAGAGGGAAGACTGTTGCTAAAATGCTCAATTCCTATCCAGAAAGGCAAAGAGTCTAGACATTAAAAGAAGGAGAAAAGAGGGAACAAGACAGGAACCTGACACAGAGGACCTCTGAAAGGCTCTGCTCTGCAGACTATCAATGTAGATGCTGAGACTTATGGGCAACCTCTGGGCAGAGTGCAGGGAATCTTAGGAAAGAAGTAGTAAACAGTAAGATCTGGAGAGGACAGGAACTCCACAAGGAGAGCAACAGAACCAAAAAGTCTCAGCACAGGGGTCTTTCCTGAGACTGCTATTCCAAGGAAGGACTATGCATGGAGATAACTCAAGACCCCTGCATAGATGTAGGTCATGGCAGTTCAGTATCCAAGTGGGTTCCATTGTAATAAGAACAGAGACTATCTCTGACATGAACTGATTGGCCTGCTCTTTAATTACCTCCCCGTCAGGGGGAAGCAGCATTACCAGGCCACAGAAGAAGACAACACAGCCACTCCTGATGAGACCTAATTGACTAGGATCAGAAGGAAGGAAAAGAAGTCCTCCCCTATCAGTGGACTTGGGGAGGGGCATGCATGCAGAGGGTGGAGGAAGGGAGGGATTGGGAAGGGAAGAGGGATGGAACCACTGGGGGGATACAAAGTGAATAAAGTGTAATTAATAAAGAAAAAATGAAAACAACAACAACAACAACAACAAAGAGTTTTGTGAGCCTTTGAAATTTTATAATTGCATGTCATTTAGAGAGGCATTGTTATCAATACTGCTTTTAATATGTACAAGAGAATTTGCTTGAAGATTATATTCAGTTAGTAAATCTCATTGGTGAATTCAAGAAATGAATATTTGGGTTCTAGTTCTAAAACAAGAATTCATGAGTTATATGACTATAGTAAAACCAATGGCAGAATAATTTTCTTTGTCCTTAAGAATTTTTGGGCTGTCTCTTTGATCACCTTCCCCTAGGGGATGCAGCCTTACCAGGCCACAGAGGAGGATGTTGCAGCAGGCCTTGCTGAGACTAGATAAAGTAAGGTCAGATAGAAGGGGAGGAGTTCCTTGTCTTTCAGGGGACTAGGGAAAGGGCATAAAGGGAAGAAGAGGCAGGGTGGGTAGGACTGTGAGGAGACGAGTGAGGGGGCTGGAACAGGGATACAAAGTGAATAAATTGTAATAAATGAATATATAAATAAAATTTAAAAATGTTACAACTGGGAGAACTATGTGTCTGAATATTAATGTCTTAAGATGCATTCTGGAATTTCATATCTTGTGTTGTTGTAGCTATATTGATGTTTTTTCCTTGGCAGTCAGATGTGTTTGGTTTTACTGGGAGATATTCTGGCCTTTCCAGTATATTTTATAGAAAATTTTGGTCTACCATTTGTCTTAGTTATTTTTTTATTGAAGATGCATGTGACAAAGACAACTTACAAAATAAAGCATTTAATTAAGGGTCAGAATTTCAGAGGTTAGTTAAGTCTGTGACCATCATGGTGGGAACCAGGTGACAGGAGGCATGGTACTGGAGCAGTAGCAGAGATCTGGATTTAGGTCCTGGTCCACAAGCAGGAAGCAGGAGAGAGAGAGAAAGAGAGAGAGAGAGAAAGAGAGAGAGAGAGAGAGAGAGAGAGAGAGAGAGAGAGAACAAACTGGAATGAAATGGCTGAGGGTTTTGAACTTCAAAGTTCATCCTCAATAACATACCCTCTCTAACATGGCCCTCATAGTCTCATATAGCTGAATGCTTAATCACCAGGGACTGAAACTCTCTGACAAGATTAGAATGCATTGCCTTGTTGAAGAAGGTGTGGCATTAGAGGTGGGTATTGCGGTTTCACAAGCCAATGCTAGGGCCAGTCTCATTCTTTCTCTCTCTCCCATACCCACAGATCATTAGAACTCACAGCTGCTTCTCTGGCACCATGTTTACCTGTGTGCTGCCATTCTCTAGGCCATGATGATAAAGGACTAACCTCTAAAACTGTAAGCAAGGCCCCAGTTAAATGCTTTCTTTTATAAGAGCTGCCTTTGTCATGGTGTCTCTACATAGCAATAGAACAGTGACTAAGACAAGCCCCACTGTCATTCAAACCACCACAGCATTGCTTTAGGCTTTTATCCCTACGGTCCAGTTTCAGTGAAGGTTCAATATTCCCCAATGACTGATCTCTGCTTCACTTCCAAGTAATCTTTGATTTCAAAGTTTTTAGTTTTGATGTTTTCCATCTCTAAGATTTTTGTTTGTCTGGCTTTGTTAAAAGTTGCTCTATGAATCTTCTCTGTTTTCACTTAAGGGAGAGAAGTATTGTCCTGATAATTAACCTAAACAAAAATTAATAGCCAAAATATTTAATTATTATATACACTATCCCAAAAAGAAAGACAGGAAGAAAGAAGAAAGGAAAGAAAGATATATGGAAAAAAGCAGACATTTTCACACTTAATTTATAACATGGTAAAATGTCCACTTTCTGTCAAGTGGTGACAGAATGTACAAGACCATCTTTTCCTTCCATAATGATTGGAGGGGCATTCTCTCTCTCTCTCTCTCTCTCTCTCTCTCTCTCTCTCTCTTATTGAATCTCTGACTTTTCTTCTTTTGTATATTCTTTAATGAGTATTTTGTCTTGATCTTGTTTGGTAAACACTTTTACTCTTGCACTTTTGCCTTGTCACTATAATTTCCAAAATAACACATGAAACAGATAAACTCTTTCTAATTTTCATACGAACCTCCTTTTCTAAATATTTATTTTTTACCTTCCTAAGAGAGCATTAAATAATTTGATCATGCTGGAAAGGTTGTGGAGAAAGGGGAACCCTTCTCCACTGCTGGTGGGAATGTAAACTTGTACAACCACTCTGGAAATCAATCTGGCACTTTCTCAGACAACTAGGAATAGCACTTCCTCAAGATCCAGCCATACTACTCCTAGGCATATATCCAAAAGAGGCTCAAGTACACAAAAAGGACATTTGTTCAACCATGCTTGTAGCAGCTTTATTTGTAATAGCCAGAAGTTGGAAACAGCCCAGATACCCCTCAACTAAAGAATGGATGCAGAATCTGTGGTACATCTATACAATGGAGTATTACTCAGCAATGAAAAATAAGGAAATCATGAAATTTGTAGGTAAATGGTGGGACCTGGAAAGGATCATCCTGAGTGAGTTGTCCCAGAAGCAAAAAGACACGCATGGTATATACTCACTCATATAAACATACAACATAGAATAAACCCACTAAAATCTGTACATCTAAATAAACTAAGCAAAAAAGAGGACCCTAACTAAAATGTTCAATCCCCACCATGAAAGGTAAAGAGGATAGACATCAGAAGAAGAAGAAAACAGGAAACAACCTAGGAACCTGCCACAGAGAGCCTCTGAAAGCCTCTGTCGTGCATACTGTCAAAGCAGATGCTGAGCCTGATGGCCAAATGTTGGGCAGAGTGAATGGAATTTTTTGTAAGAAGTGGGAAATATTAAGAGCTGGAGAGGACAGGAACTCCACAAGGAAAGCAACAGAACAAGAAAATTTGAACACAGGGAACTTCCCAGAGACTCATACTCCAACCAAGGACTATTCATGGAGATAACCTAGAACCCTGACAATGCAGCCACTTCTGATTAGAACTGATAGACTAAGATCAGAAAGAAGGAGAGGAGGACCTCCTCTATCAGTGGACTTGGGGAGGGGCATGCATGCAGAAAGGGGGGGAGGGGGGGAGCAGGAGGGGAGGAGGGAGGGGCTTATGGGGGGATACAAAATAAATAAAGTATAATTAATAAAAGTTAAATAAAAAATTAAAAAAACATAATCTCCCATATCTACAAGGGTTAGTTGTAGTTATTTCTGGTATTTATGTCCTATAATATGGCTGTTGACAAAGCAAACATGAACATTGATCATTTGCTTTTTAGGGGAGATAGGGCTTATTGACCAATCAATATATAGCTTGTTTTATGAGTGTTTTGGCTAGAAAGATACCGTACTTAATATAGAGTTGATTATGACATTAAATTCATAAAATCACTGCAATAATACTTTAAAAATGTTTGACAATATATTTTCTTTGTAAGGAACATTACAGTCTTCTTTTTCTTAAAAAAAAAAAAACACTAGCCTACAAATCAGGCTGTGCTCAGGGAACTTGGAAACCACAGAATTCCTAGTAAAAATCACATGGATGAAAACACATGGCATGTCACTTGGAAATGTATATGCATTTAAAGTATGAGCTAAAATAGGTAGTGGCTTGTTTCATTTTTTACCTCAGCTGAAAATGTACCCATCAAGAAAATCAAGTGGTTGTATATGTTGTGCATGTTTGTAAAAGAATGTGAAAGTTCAGCTGACTTTTTTTGTCACAAATAATCATTAAGAAGTGATTGATTTTGTAAATATAGAATCTACAAATAACCAGAATTCTTAACTATTTTTAGGTAGTTAAGAATATAACAAACCTTTTGTTATAAAAATATAACAAACCTTTGCAAATGGATTTAAATCTTCTCCCCTACACCCTGAAGAGTGCAGTGTTCATATTGGAGTGTTCACATGCATATTCTAACTTCTGGAATAGTGATAATGAGAAATTTTATATTGAATTCTCATTCTGTATCGGCTCACGTGACAAGTACTTCATGTTAACTCCTGTAACTCTAATGTGATCACATGGCTTGTGAGAGCAAAGTCATAAGAAAGAAGCCTAATCTTTAAGGTGGGCAGTTCCATAAGACAAAGCACGTGACATTGTCTTCCTCCAACAGATAAAGAGGCATGAATGATCCTACTGCAGTCATAAGCAATGTATATTGGGAGTGGACAACTCTAACTAACGGGGTAAAACCACACTTGCTTACCCTCTTTTAAAACCAGAATTATGACTACAGCACTCAACCAAATGCAGATAATGTACAGCCTTTTGGAAAAGAATGATAAGCTGTGAACTTTCAAGAAAATAATTCCCTCAAAACTGTCAATTTAATACATAGTATCTAAGCTTCCAAGAAAGTAAAAGTCAGTCTTTTGGAGGTTGGACTTTCAATATCCCATATTTGCACTTTCTTTTTCTGTGTTCTCACTATAACTATATTGAATGAGAGTGAAGCATTCACTTGTGTGGCAGAAGATGAGGAAAACTTTTAAACTGTATCTTGGCTAGCATTTGCCTAAGAAATGTAAATGCAGTCCTGACTTTATGTTCCTTCCCTGGGCAATTTAGTAGTTAAAAGTATCATGGATGCTTTTAAAGACTGACCTTTGACAGGTCACTCAAAGTAGGACATTTTACATATGTCAAGTAGATTTAGTCAAATAAATAGCCAAGAACATTTCCCCTAGAAAAAATAGTGTTTTTTTTTTAAACCAAACAAACTAATATATTGTCAGCTAATGTTCTCTGACCCTCATGGTAGAATTGTCCCTGCTCTCAGTGTTCCCACTCAGCTCTCCTCTCATGGACACACCATTACTACTTCCTTTAAAGAGTCATTATACTAGACACTATGCTATCAGGTAGACTATTGTAAGCCATCTACATCCATTAACAGATCTATGAAAAAAAAAGGTGAGGAGGGCAGTTAATTTAATTAACAAGTAGCTTTTCCTCCACAAAATAAAAGTACTAATCGCCACATGTTGTTACTACCTTGAAAGCCAATTTAAACCAACAGCTCTAAGTAGGTTAGGTCTAAAGGGCTGAGATGAAAAGGGAGAAATGAAACATTGAAAGATAAGATGTGACTATCCCCCTCAAATAAAGCTCTAATGCTACTATTAGCTTGCAGTGAATTTCTTCCAGATTGCTAAAATATTGGATCCAACACATTAGAGATAGTGTCTTAAAGAGAAAGAGAAAAATAAAAAAAAATAAAAAAAATAAAACTGACAGAAAAAAAAAACGCATAAAACTCATACAAGATCTTTTCTTGTTCTACATAGTAGTATGCTCTAACTTGTCCTCATGTTTGTTATTACTTTCACTATTTGACATTCTTGTTCTCATCACATATGCCATGGGTCAATCATTTGTCATTCTAACCAGAGAGGATTTAAACTGAAATCTTAGAGTTGTTAATAACATTCATGTCTCCCAAAGGCTTACTGTCTTCTCTACTCTTCATTCCACTTTTTATTAAAATTATAATAGTAGGATTACTGTTCATTCTAAATATTTTTCCACTTAGGAAAATTCCATTTATTGGATTACATAATTGGTAGGTTTCAGGGAACAAGTGTATTATAATTGCAAATTCATTTGGTGTATTTTCCAGTGGATACTAAAGGAAAAAACAAGATGAAATCCATAAAGTTCTGGTCAGTGAAGAAAAAAGACATGAACCAGGCAGGTAAAAGACTCTCTTGACGGGTAGGGTCACTTCTAAGAGACAAAAATAGCATGATATCCACACAAGTAACTATAATTACAGACAGAGTCAAATGCGCTGGAGGAAGGCATACAAACATGTGAGCACAAAGGCTCCACTGAAAAACCCCTGAGTTAGAAGTAGCTTCTCTGAGAAAGTTGAAATGGACCTGTACTTAAGCACAGGAAGTTTAGCAGCATATGGTGTATCTGAAAAGAAATGCCACAGAAAGACCTATGGAAAAGAGGAAAGAGGGAATTTGAGGAGACAAGATATGAAAACAGTTGCTTAAAAAAATATGCTGGCAGGGGAAACTGACAAGGTCAGAGCTGTGATAGCATTAATATACCAGTAAGTTCTGTTTCATATTCCATATCCTAAAGTGATTCCAAATCAAAGGATGATTATAAGCCAGGAATAGAAAAAGGAGTGCAGGGACCATATACACAGATAGTCTATGCTCTCCAAATCAATGAATTTTAAATCAGAAAATCAGAAACTTCCAAATGGTTCTTGGTTGGAGTATCAGTCTCAGAAATGATCCGTGTGCCCAGATATATTTGGTCCTTGTGGAACTCCTATCCTTTCCGTGTCATACTAACTCCCCCTTCTTTCATATGATTCCTTGCACTCTGCTGAAGGTTTGGTTATGAGTTTCCCATTTGCTTTGATACACTTGCTAGGTAGAATCTTTCAGAGGCCCTCTGTGGTAGGCTCCTGTCCTATTACTTGTTTGCTCCTATGACCAATGTCCATCCTATTTGTCTTTCTAAGTGAGGATTGATCATCTTTCCCTAGGTCTTCTTTCTTGTTTATCTTCTTTAGGTGTATAGATTTCATTATGTTTATTCTATCTTATAGGTCTATATAAGTGAGTATATACTATGTGTGTCTTTCTCCTTCTGGGATACCTCACTCAGAATAATCTCTTCTAGACCCCACCATGAGACTGATACTCCAACCAAGAACCATGTATCAATATAACCTAGAACTTCTGCTCATATACAGCCCATGGTACCTCAGTAACCAAGTGGGTTTCCCTAGTAAGGGGAACAGGGACTATTTCTGACATGAACTCAATGGCAGGCTCTTTGACCTCCCCACCCCAAAAGGAAGGAACAGCCCTGCTAGGCCACAGAGAAGAACTTTGCAGGCAGTACTGAATATATTTGATAAAACAGGGTCAGATGAAAGGGGAGGAGGTCCCTGCACTTGGAAAGGGGCAGGGAGGAGATGAAGGAGGGAGGGTGGAATTGGGAGGGAATGAGAGAGCAGGATACAGCTGGGATACAGAGTTAATAAAATGCAACTAATAATAAAAATTAAAAAAATAAAAAAGAAAGAAATTAAAAAATAAAACAAAAAAATAAACTTCCAAATGTCTGAGTAAGACATATTTTTGCCTCCTGTTTTTGGTATCATAATGACCACACACTGAATGAATCATTTAATATTTATTTTGTCCCTAAACTCAACAGTTTGTTCTGTCAGTAATACAAAGAATATTTCAAAATACTATACTTTATGTAGTTAAAAAAATAATTAATCAGATCTCTTCTTTCTATACGGATTAACAATGCTTTACCTATGCATGTTAAATGACCGTGACAAAGCCGAATTTTATAGTAATTTGATGTCTAAAAAGTATTTTCTTGAACTTTCTCTGACAATTAGGAATAGAGCTTCCTCAAGATCCAGCTATACCACTCCTAGGCATATATCCAAAATATGCTCAAGTACACAACAAAGACATTTGCTCAACCATGTTTGTAGCAGCCTTATTTGTAATAGCCAGAAGTTGAAAACAACCCAGATGCCCCTCAGTAGAGGAATGGATACAGAAATCGTTGTACATCTACACAATGGAATATTATTCAGTGATGAAAAACAAGGAAATCATGAAATTTGAAGGTAAATGGTGGGAATTTGAAAAGATCATCCTGAGTGAGCTATCCCGGAAGCAGAAAGACATACAGTATATATAGTCACTCATAAGTGGATATTTTAGATATATAATATAGGATAAACATACTAAAATCTGTACACCTAAAGAAACTAATCAAGAAAGAGGACTCTTGCTAAAATGCTTAATTCTTTTTTTTTTAATTTTATCTTTATTTTTAGTTACAATTTGTTAACTCTGTGTCCCAGCTGTATCCCGCTCCCTCATTCCCTCCCCCTCCCCAACTCCCTCCCTGGTCTCCTCCCTGCCCCTTTCCAAGTCCACTGATAGGGGAGGACCTCCTCCCCTTTCATTTGACCCTGTTTTATCAGGTATCTTCAAGGCTGGCTGCAAAGTCCTCCTCTGTGGCCTAACAGGACTGCTCCTCCCCTGGGGGGGGGGGGGGGGGCAAAGAGCCTGCCCTTGAGATCCTGTTAGAAATAGTCCTTGTTCCCCTTGCTTTGGAAAACTACTTGCAGAAAAAATGCTCAATTCTTATTCAGAAAGGCAAAGAGGGTGGACATCAGAAGAGAGATAAAACAGAGAACAGGACAGGAGCCTACCACAGAGGGCCTCTGAAAGGCTCTACCCTGCAGGGTATCAGAGCAGATGCGTAGACTTATAGCCATATTTTGGGTGGAGTCCAGAGAATCTTTTGAAAGAAGGGGGAGATAGTAAGACCTGGAAAGGACAGGAGCTCCAAAAGGAGAGCAACAGAACAAAAAATCTGAGCACAGGGGTCTTTCCTGAGACTGATACTCTAACTAAGTGCCATGCATGGAGATAACCTAGAACCCCTTCACAGATGTAGCCCATGGCAGTTCAGTGTCAAGTGGGTTCCATAGTATTGGGAATAGGGACTGTCTCTGATATGAACTGATTAGCCTGCTCTTTGATCACCTCCCCCTGATGGGGGAGCAGTCTTACCAGGCCACAGAGGAAGACAATGCAGTCACTCCTGATGAGACCTGATAAACTAGGATCAGAAGGAAGGAGAGGAGGCCCTCCCCTATCAGTGGACTTGGGGAGGAACATGGGTGGAAAAGGGGGAGGGAGAGTAGGATTGGGATGAGAGGAGGAAGGGAGCTACACGGGGGGATACAAAGTGAATAAACTGTAATTAATAAAAAGAAAAATAGAAAAAAGTATTTTCTTACTAAAAATTAGATTATGTACTTTTCAAGTGATTTTAAGATGCAGAGTTGTAGGCCTCTTCATATTTTTTTCATTAAATTTTTATTTTTTATATTAATTATAGTTTATTTACTTTATATCCCAGCTGTAGCCCCCTCCCTCATTCCCTCTGAATCCCACCCTTCCTCCCTCATCTCCTTCCTGCCCCTCTCTAAATCCACTAATAGGGGAGGTCCTCTTCCCCTCCCATCTGAATTTAGCTTATCTGGTCTCATAGGACTGGCTGCAATGCCCTCCTCTGTGGACTAGCAAGGCTGTTCCTCCTTAGAAGTGTGTGTGGGAGGTCAAAGAGCCAGCCACTGAGTTCATGTCAGTGACAGTCCTTTTTCTCCTTACTAGGAAACCCAGTTGGATACTGAGCTGCATCATCTTCCTCTGTGGCCTGGCAAGGCTGCACCCCACAGGAGAAAGTGATTAAAGAGCCTGACACTGAGCTCATGTCAGAGAGAGCCCCTATACTCCTTATTATGGAACCCACTTGGAAACTGAGCAGCCAATGGGCTTTCTTTGAACAGGGGGTCTAGGTACTATCCATGCATGATCCTTAGTTAGAATATTTGTCTTTGCAGGTCCCCCAGGGCCCAGGTATTTTGGCTCTTTTGGCCACCTTGTGGAGTTCCTGGCCCCCAATGTCTTTCTAGCCCCCTCTTCTTCCATAAGGATTCTGGCACTCTGCCCAAACTTTGGTGTATTTCAGTATTTCTTTTGATTCCCTGGTGAGCAGGGTCTTTCAGAGTTACTCCGTGGAAGGCTCCTGTCCTATTTAATAGCTATTGTTTCGTGAATCTCCTAGCCTCCTTTAGAACATTTCCTTTTTGCATTGGGCAGTAGTTAACAAGGACAACTGCTCAAAGTGCGATAAGTAACTGTTTAGTGCACAGTTCTAAACTAAACATTGTGCCCCAAAGGATTGGGGAGCATCACTGAAGAAGGACCAGAAAGATTCTATGTGCCAGAGATGAGGAGGGATGGTTTCAAAGAGTGTCTTCCCGACACTGCAGGGCTGAGAGCCTCATGAACTCCCTGTAGCTGTGGTTATTGCACTGTAGCTATGGTTATTTATTAAGACTGGGAATTTCAAATCTTATTCACAGAAAGAAAAGGGCTCACAAATTTCCATTCCCCTCCTAGGAGATATTGACAGTTAATAGTGGCCGTGAGAAGGTTTTTCACTTTCTTTAGTTTATCAGTAACCATTGATAAACTGGCCATGGTACAGTGAAAAACCTCCCACTCTCATATAGGTCACCTCTTGAAGCTTAGTGGATCACAGAAAATGATGTTGAAGGAGGAATGAGACTTACTAGGAAGAGGTGTTTCAGGAAAAGGAAGAAGCAGAATGATACAGACATTGAGGCTTGAGAAAGTCTACATTGTATTATATACATGTCTGAAATGGTCAATTAAATATAAAAAAATATGGTCTGTATTTTCCCAAGTGACAGGAGTTGCCCTTTGATTCTCTTGTTATTTTCTCTTGATGTACAAATATTTGTAATTTTTAGTTTATATATCTATCATCTATCTAACTCTACCTATTATCTATCTATCTATCTATCTATCTATCTATCTATCTATCTATCTATCTATCTATCTATCCTATCTGTCATCTACCTCTCTCTCTCTGTCGATGATCATGATTTTTTGTCAAAATCATGAAATAATTTTCTTTTTTTTTTTTTTTTTTTTTTTTTTTTTT